>NC_134354.1:677423682-677758413 GCF_048569485.1 Anomaloglossus baeobatrachus
AGATGAGGGCGGCAGAGTCATCTATGTAAATGAACACTGGGGGACAGCAAACAGCGGCAGGAGGGGGGGTAACAGACGAAATACAGCCCACTCTTGGGGCCAGCAAACCTCATCATTATCATAGAAAAAGGTAATATTTTATAAAGTTGTTATTTAGGTCTGAAAGGGGGGTCAGTAGCAAGATGCACCTTTATAGAATGCAGCCCAGGACCTGCATAAGGGGATTCTTTTAGTTTAATAACTAAAATTCTGGTGACAGGTTCCCTTTAAGGAATGGAGGAGGCTGTTTTTCTCTCTAGTTAAATTTGCCTTATATACAAGTCATTATATAGGAAAAAATGTTTCCTAACATATTTTCCTCTAAAATCTGTTGTCTTTAGTTTGGAATATTTTATTGTCAGTCCATAAGAGTGTCGTAATTCTCTGACAACATTATTCACTGCAAAGACCTGGGAGTCAGAGAAGTGTCCAGATATCTTCCTCATACTATTCCCTATGCATTTGAGCTCTGTTTTCATCCATTTCAGTGATTTTCCTACTCTCCAGACCCGTTGGGAGGATCTGCCATAAAAATGCTGGTTTCCCATTGACTTCCATTATGAACGTTACTAGATACGAGCAATTGAGCATTGCAAACTGCTTAACTCGAGTGCTGAGCACCCGAGCATTTTAGTGCTCACTCATCACTAATAGTAATTAAAAAATTACCCAACATATGACGTACTCAGTACGTGATGGTCATATAAGGTAGTCAGTAAACCAGGCACTCAAATAGTGAAAAAAATTGAATTTTTAATTTATATATCTAATCCAGTTATGAAAACGTTTCAGTCAGGGACCTTCTTAAGTTCACATGCTGTAGTTAGACAATACCAGGATTGGGGCGATGTGGTATAGAGCAGTATCCACCACTGTCTGTGAGCATGACAGACAGACAGACAGCGGTGGATACTGCTCTTTACCACGTCGCCCCAATCCTGGTATTGTCTAACTCCAGCATGTGAACTGAAGAAGGTCCCTGACTGAAACGTTTTCATAACTGGATTAGATATATAAATAAAAAACTCATTTTTTTCACTATTGGAGTGCCTGGTTTACTGACTACTATTACGGTTTTGGAACCTACCAGTGCACCCTAAATTTGCCAGAAGTGACATGTATTATTTCTACAATGGTCATATAGCGTGTCACAAGGAGATACCTCCCTTCGCTCTCCCAATGCGCTGCATCCTTTTCTACAGCTACTGCAGGAGCCATGAGCTAACATCAGCATGCATGCCATAGCGCATGGTCACTGCCATACGCCCCCAGTCACAGGCACACAAGTGTCAGCTACTGGTCTCTTATGGGCCGGCAGCATGTGTAGAAGTGCAGGGACCCAAAGGGTCTCTTTGCCGGTATACACTTAATCTGAATGTGCATCCTATGACACACATTAAGCAGTAGTAGGCTCTGGGGTTGGCGAGCCCAATCCACCCCTGGGCCTGGTCACAATTGCGATGTCTGCAAACTCGATCATTACGCAATGTCCATAGGCTAAAACCAGTATAAAATAATACACTGAGCTGATACTCATCCTTCTCAGGTCCAGTTCTGCCTTTACTCTCGGTTCTCTGGTTGTTGAGATGGTTTACACACTGCGACTTGACGTCATAACTTCCCCCCACTGCAGCCAATCACTGGGCGCGAAGTCTCTCTTCTAATGTAGATGGTGCGGCTGCAGAACCTAGTGGTTGGCCGCAGCAGTGTCGTCCTGATGTCACAATGCAGCCTGTAAATAATCACCTAAACAGCGGCAGATAGGCAGGGCTCAACTTGGGGATGGTGAGCAATAGCTCAATTTGTTATTTTGTATCTCTGCTAGCCTATGGATGATAACACTTTGAACCAAGAATACTCATTTGAAGATTAACACTATTGTCAACCAAATCCTCGCATTTCTTGTATAGTAGAGGAATACAAAATAAAAAGCATCTTTATAAGTCTTGCTTAATATTTCCTGTGATAGTTTTATAAGAACCTTTCTATGATTCCAAAATATTGCTAGTATGCAGAGCCAAAACAATGCAATTACAAACTGAGACTATGTTTCCACATTACAGGATGAGTCGATCCAAAGGCTAACGTAAAATAGAACAAGTTTTTCCACAGAGTTTAGCCATGACGCAACGAGCCACAACGACGCCTCGAACCTCACCAGGAGGCTTGAGTCTTGCGTCAGAACAAGGCAAATGCTAAGGGTGTGAATGTCCCCGGGCAGGGTGGCATGTAAAAAAGCACTGCCAAATTCTGAGGCGGAGCAACTCAAACAGTGAAATTGTTGATCCCTCAGCAGATGTTTTCACTGGTTCTCAGCCAGATTGCACGTACTGACCACAACAGAGCATCCAAGTAATAATGCACTGTTAATGCAATTTCTTTTTTAATGAGCCGTGTGACATAAAACAATGCAATCTCCTTATACAATGCAATCTAGGTCAGTGATCTATATGTTCCTACTTCATAATGCTCAGTTTTTGTGCATTTCATTAGGTTTTAACAAACAGGTATTTATGTATTCTGCGAGTTACTCCATGTTATTCTATGTATTCATATAAGGCCAGAATTGTTTGTAGAACTATACAAAAACAGGAATAACACAAGGAAATCTCAAAAAGCAAACTTGTCTATTCATCTCTGGGTAACCTATATCATAATTTATAATATTTTTCGGATTATAAGAGGCACTTTTCCTCCCAAAAATTTGGGTGGAAAATGAAGAATGTGTCTTATAATCCGAATGTAGCTTACCGGGGAGTGGTAGAGAGGGGTCACAGGAGGCAGGGGAGATGCTGTGGGCCGCGGGTGCTGTGCATGCAGGCTTACTTCTGGGGGCGAGCTGTGCGGTGGGCTTACTGCAGGAAACGGGTTGTGCTGCGGGTGGTTCTGAGCGCTGTGCTATGGGTGGTGCTGGGCACTGTGCTGCAGGTACTGAGGCAGGGGCCGCCATAGTAAAAATGTTGTCGGTGTGGGCTTCAAATAATGGCGCCCGGAGTTGGTGCGTGAGTAGCGCTCCACGGGGCAGGTGGTTAACCTACTCATCCCCGGGCCGTTTCAGGTCGGGTCAGGCTTTGTCACGGGGTGGCCTTGCCCACTTCCGTTGCCCCAAGGCGTACAGTAAATGGTGTGGGAAGGGAAGTTTGTCATGACACCACCTGTGATATGCGGCCAGGAGTTGCCGCCACTGCCGGATTCCTCGCCAGGGCAGGCGTTAAGGCAGGCGGGATGGTATTGCTCCCCACAGGCGGAGCGGGCCCCGGGTGCATGATGACGATTATAATGACCGTTGGCGCCTAAGCGCTGGGCCGCGGTGCTGGTAAGGACGAGCCAACACAGTCTCTGTGGGTTCAGGGTGTAGTTTACTCACAACCTCAGCTGCCAGCCCGGTCACACTGGTCACTGCCTTGATGGGTTCCGGTCAATCCCAGATCCGGTAAGGGGGTCACCACTGTTCTTTTGATAGAGAAGGAGTGAGAGTCCTATTTCTAGGGTGTCCCCCTCCACAGTTAGGTACCCTGGCTGAGCTCCTACTCCAAGCCCCGGGCCCAGTAAAGTCCAAGTTTTCCTGAGATGTCTTTCCAGAACTATGGTCCCGACTTGTCTGTTTTTGATGTGAGGGTGTTGCGTCTATTTCTACCCCAGGTGGAACCCGCCCCCCAAGTGGCTGGCTTCAGTGACTGGGAAGTCCCATGACCGTTATGGCCACCCCCCTGCCTACCCTGAGCCAACCCACCCTATGTAAAGGCTCCTAAGCTGTATGTAGTGTGTGAATGTGGAACACCGGTGATTAACCCCCTCCTTACCTGACAGATACCACACATTCCCCCATGGCAAATGGCAGTACTCCTAACATTGCAATTTTTATATGCATGCAACAGGTTAACAAGAAAACATCTTTTCCCCTTTTTGGGAAGCAGCATTGACTTCAAACGTTTCAAACATGTTCAACATTACCAGTCACAGGTCATCAACACATTTCAAGTCAGAAGATATCAGCAATGAAAAAACATTTTGCATATTGAAAACATAAACAATTATTCTTGCTTGGTTGCTGGTGTTTCTAGAGGGCCGGTCCAGACCCCTTGGTTTGGCGCAATCATTGCACATCCTCTGGCGTAATGTCCTGACTCGCCACAGTGGCGGGAAATGGGTCCACTGTCAGCATCGCAACGGTCAGTCACTAGAGCCAGTGGGTACCTTCCTCGTCGGCACCCAGGGAGGCCAGCAGCACCAGAGGTGAGCTTAATGGTGGCAGGTAATTGTTTCTCATCGTCCCAGATCAGCAGCAGCCAAGTTTTCTCGGGCATAAAGTCTCCTTTTCCAGTCGGCTAGGGTACATGCCCCCACCGAACACTGTGGCAACCAGATCATGCCTGGGAGATAGGGCATGACAAAGGGCAAGACCGAGGCTGCCACTAAAACTCGTGGAATAACCATGACCTCCTCTCTCAGTGTACCGCCCCATGTCAGCAGCCGAGCTGCTCGGATCCGGACCAGCGGTGGCTCGAGGGGCGTCCGGACCCGGGGGGCCTTGTGGCCACTCGAATGAAGGGGGGGTATTTACAGGGGGGTGGTATATTAAGAGTTCGTGATGCCACCCGTAGTGTGTGGTAAGGTGGAGTACCACCGCTGCGGCTGGGAGCACCCGGTGGCGATGGAGTGAGCAGCCAGGTGTTTAACCCCTCCACAGGTAGGGGGAGATGCCCCGGGACTCGATGATGGTGACAGGGAGGTGTCGTTGGGGAGGTAAGGGTCACTTGCATACTCACTCAGTCCAATAACGCTGACACCGACAACTTTAGTAAACTAAAGTTCTGGACACCGCTGCCGCTGAGAGGGAGCACGTTTGGGTCCCGTTTCTGTTGGTGTTGCCTGTTGATCTGTGACGACCTTTCCCTTGGCACCTTCTTTCCTTCTGGTTGGTCCCTGTAGCTTGAAACTAGTCGGGTCCCGCTCCTCAGTATGGCTAACTGAGGGAGCTTGCTCTCAGGATTCACGCTTGGGATTTTCTGGATCGTATATGTGGAAAGTCCTATCCCCCTCGTTTCGCTAGTACCCCGATTTTGGAGCGGGTGGAGAGCGGATCTTGAAGGCTCCGTTCTCGTCGGGTAAAATGTCAGGTTGCCTGAAGCTACTCCCTGACCTAGGGTCCACGTGCCTTGTTGTGCCCTGGCCCCAGCCCGGTGATGGTACAAGGCTGCCGGCTGTCCTCCACGACAATGCCGTGAACCTTGTCACGATCCCCTGCGACCGGGGGTCCAGCTCCTACCAGGCCCAGACCAACATCTGCTACCTAGTAGTTCCAAGGAGCTCAGCTCCTTACCTCCTCTCACTTTCACCTCCAACACTACACTGGCCTACTCCTGACACTCCTGACCTCCCCTTAACTAACCCCCTAAGTGGGCAGCCCTATTCCACTCAGGCCGTCCACTGGTGTGTCTGGTGGATGTGGTGCAGAGTGTTCCTAGAATTTTGATTAGCTGGTTTTGGCAACACCAATGGTTAGGGACCCATAACCAAGGAGGAGGTGGATATTGAACAGAAGGGCAGATTGCACAATACCCTGTGACGACCTGATAGGCCACAGCGTCACATAGACGACTCTGGAGGGCACAGGAGGTGCAACTATTTACCTCAACACTAGTTTATGTTAGTCACAACCAGTCCTGTGACCGTGGTCCATTTTTACTATATATAACTAACACAGTCCATGTACCGGGGTACACATTATAACAAATCTTCTCATAAATCTGATAATTTTCACTCTTTCATTCAGACCCAGATGATTAGGTATTTATCTTCTAACATTTTCTATATGAAAAACAACAAACGAAGGCACAGATACCTAACAATTCAATTAAAAACATTACTGGTGCCTCTCACTTGGAGGCTGATACTCGACTGCGGCGGCGGACACAACCTGCTCGTCAACCATGGCAAGCCGCTTCACATCAAGCATGTACCACCCCCATTCACTCCAATGCCGGGTGTATCCAACTACCTCTCCCGGCTCCAGATTTTACCCTGGGTGGTCTCTTGGGAGATGCTGCTCGATATCTTGTCGTGCAACGAACACCTCCTCAGAGAGATCTGCCTCGCAGATGAAACCCCACCCTTTGTCAGGGTTGAACTGCCTGACAAGGCCCCAGCGCCATGGCCCCCTGACACGGAAAGTGGCTTTCCTCAGGTGTTCCTTCTCCCTCCGTGCACGGGCAACTGCTTCCCGCTGCCTTTGGTCTGGAGTCGTCATCTTTGGCTTTAATCTTGGGTGCTGTCGTTCCCAGTAGGAGGTGTCGGTGTCCGGCCTCGGCTCCCTAGCTGGCTCTGGCTTTAGGTGCACTTTTGCGGCCCCAACAGCCATTGGGATGCCGCGGGGCGGTGGAACCATCAGCTCTCCAGGCTTTACTTCCACCTTGGGTAACAAAAGGACCGCCTTCCCCTGTACTAGAGGGCTGGACGTGTAGCACTCCAGGGTTCATATGCCACAGAAACAACACAAAAGGTTAACTCCCCACACAACACTAGTACCTCCTGGCCAGAAGGGGGAGACCAAGCTGCTTCCCTGTATATTCTGGTGTGGAGAGGAAGTGGTCAGTTCAGTCAGTTGAGTTCAGTTCCAGGGAGAACTGAGGAAGAAGGATCTGTAGGTTGGAGCTGGCTCAAGCTCACCACAGGGTCCGCTGACCAATTCTAGGCCAAAGCCGAGGGTCTGAGGAGAGGAGACAGATAACACAGAGGAACGTACCTGGGAGAAAGAGTATTGCTGAACTCACCCCAGTGGAGCACACAGAACGGATGCCGGATCCAAGGCTGTGCAGGTTACATACTGTTCAGTTAACACCAGAGAAGTGAAGATTCCACATTCTTCATCTGTACCACAGACACAGCAACAAAGGAGAGTTCAGGAACACTACAAGGAAGGACTTGAGTTGCCTGTCAGGTCGGTACCCGGGAGGAGAACAGGGCTGGCTGCCTAGTTTATACAGCAGCAGGGCCACACACACAGTGCAGATAAGGAAGCCAAAACGGCCCGGCTGGGTGGGAGAAACCCTGAACCCTGCACAGACTCCATGGACAGTACTCTGCTGAATGCTATCATCAGTAAAGGACAAAGAAACTGCAAAACCGTGAGTCTGCTTGTTTATTGTGCTCGTGTCTTGCACTCCCAACATAGACTATCACACTGCCCCGGGGAGAAGGCTCTACCCGTTGGAAGCCGTCCCATCCCAATCTGCCATCCATCACCCCCGGAGGTTCTACAGCAGCGGTGGTCATCTCTGATCACATTCCATGGGTGGCGTCATGTACATAACCCCCTTTTTATTGTGGAACCAGGGATCACAGACCGGGTCACGAGACCGTGATCCCCTTTCCAGAAGCGACCCCTTGGCCTGGTTCTGGGTATCCCCTTCACCCCTGGCGACACAGACGCAGTGCAGAGAACTGTTCTAGGACTGCACTGCAGCAAACCGGCAGTATCTGTCATGACTTCCACTGCCCCCCGCCGCCCATCTAACAGCATGCTGGAAGTTACAGTTTATTTACCCGCTGTCTGAGGAGACTGATGACCTAGCCTATTTTTTCCCTCTCAGCTCTCTGGAGGCATGATCCTAATTTTTGAGCCAGGGTAAGGAATTCTTAGGATAGTCACAATTGCATATGAGTTGCATGAATGAAGTGAGAAAATCTCGCATTGCTCTCGGCTCTATTTAAGATAATGCTGCAGCTCAGATCTGTGAGGTTTTCCTCAGCCCTAATCACACTAAGGAAAAAGTTGCAGCATGCTGTGATTGTCTACGAGAGCTGTGTCACTCACACCCATACAAGTCTATCGGTGCAAGAAAAACATCTTATGACATCCAAGTGCAGTGCGATATACACACAGGCTGACAATGGAGGGGATTGGGGATTAAACCCGCCCTCTCCTCCACAGCTGTGATCCGATCGCAGGATTGGATCACAGTTGTATGACACTCGGACCACGCTCCCAGCAGAGCCTGAGCCAAGGGCCATTAGCATATCACATCTGATGCTCTCGCATCAGAAGCAATATGAAAGTGTAAAGCCCGCTACACACGCTTCAATATATCTCACAATCCGTCGTTGGGGTCAAGTTGTAAGTGACGCACATCCGGCATCGTTTGTGAGGTATCTGCGTGTGACAGCTACATGCGATCAGGATTGAACGCAAAACCGTTGATCGCAAACACATCGTATCATTCTCTAGAATTGAGCGTTTTGTTGCACGAACCTAGTCAATTGTAACGTGTGACATCCCTCATACGATTTTGTTGTCTGATGCTATGTGCGCAGGTGTGCGCTCTGCACCGCAGCTTTAAAAAGGTCCGCTTCAGAGCGCAGCTGAAAAGCTGCGTTCTGAAGCGCCTCACAATGTCTGTCATGCACTAATCTCTGTCAGTCCGTCACTATCTCTGTCCCTCACTCTCTGTCCATGTCAGTCTATCCCCCTCTCTCATATACTCACCGATCACCGATCCCCGGCGCTGCACGGCGTTCACACTGCTCCAGCGGCTTTTACTGTTTTGAAAAAGCCGGCCGCCCATTAAACAATTTCGTATTCCCTGCTTTCCCCGCCCACCAGCGCCTATGATTGGTTACAGTGAGACACGCCCCCACTCTGAGTGACAGGTGTCACACTGCACCCAATCACAGCAGCCGGTGGGCGTGTCTATACTGTGTAGTGAAATAAATAATTAAATAATTAAAAAAAACGGCGTGCGGTTCCCCCCATTTTTAAAACCAGCCAGATGAAGCCATACGGCTGAAGGCTGGTATTCTCAGGATGGGGAGCTCCACGTTATGGGGAGCCCCCCACCCTAACAATATCAGCCAACAGCCGCCCAGAATTGCCGCATACATTATATGCGACAGTTCTGGGACTGTACCCGGCTCTTCCCGATTTACCCTGGTGCGTTGGCAAATCGGGGTAATAAGGAGTTATTGGCAGCCCATAGCTGCCAATAAGTCCTAGATTAATCATGTCAGGTGTCTATGAGACACCCTCCATGATTAATCTGTAAGTTACAGTAAATAAACACACACACCAGAAAAAAATCCTTTATTAGAAATAAAAACACACACATATACCCTGGTTCACCACTTTAATCAGCCCCAAAAAGCCCTCCTTGTCCGGCGTAATCCAGGATGATGCAGCGTCGCTTCCACCGCAGCTGCATGGAGGTGAGCGGAGCCGCAGCAGACACAGCCGCTCCGGTTACCTCCATGCAGCAAATGAACACAGCCGCGCGATCAGCTGCTGTCACTGAGGTTACCCGCGGCCACCGGTGGATGCAGCGGTGGCCGCGGGTAACCTCAGTGACAGCAGCTGATCGCGCGGCTGTGTTCATTTGCTGTGTGGAGGTGACAGGAGCGGCTGTGTCTGCTGCGGCTCCGGTCACCTCCATGCAGCAGCGCTGGTGGGCGGGGAAAGCAGGGAATACGAAATTGTTTAATGGGCGGCCGGCTTTTTCAAAACAGTAAAAGCCGCCGGAGCAGTGTGAAAGCCGTGCAGCGCCGGGGATCGGGGATCGGTGAGTATGAGAGAGGGCTGCTAACTTCAGTTACTCAGGAGATTAGCGGTCACCGGTGAGTCCTTCACTGGTGACCGCTAATCAGGACGCGACACAGACACAGCCGCAGCATCACAATGAAGTCGGGTGAAGTTCACCCGAGTTCATTCTGACAGTGCGGCTCTGTCTGTGTCTGCTGTCATCTGCCATTCAGCTCTGCTACATGGCTGTCTGTGTCTGCTGTCAGCGGCCATGTAGCAGAGCTGAATGGCAGATGACATAGTAAAAACGCATCCCTACACATTACACACGCTTGGCAAGTCAATAAATAAAAAAAAAAAAAAGGTGTCCAATGCATACGTCACAGAACACATGATCTAAAGGATCGCACACAAAATTGACCAATTTAACATAGACTACTAACGCTCGTGTGACAGCAAATGAACGACCAACGTGAAATCTCATAGATCCCGTATGCAACCTGGGCGTGTCACATCGCAAATGCGATTGTACAACTAATTGCATCGTGTAAAGTGGGCTTAACTCTATCCTTAAGGTGGCGTCACACACAGCGACGACGACAACGACGTTGCTGCTACGTCACCATTTTCTGTGACGTTGCAGCGATGTCTCGTCGCTGTCGCTGTGTGTGACATCCAGCAACGAGCTGGCCCCTGCTGTGAGGTCGTTGCTCGTTGCTGAATGTCCTGCTTCATTTTTTCGTCATCGCTCTCCCGCTGTGAAGCACACATCGCTGTGTGTGACAGCGAGAGAGCGACGAAATGAAGCGAGCAGGGAGCAGGAGCCGGCGTCTGGCAGCTGCGGAAAGCTGCAACCACTGTAAACATCGGGTAACCAAGGGAAGACCTTTCCCTGGTTACCCGATATTTACCTTCGTTACCAGCCTCCGCCGCTCTTGCTGCTAGTGCCGGCTCCTGCTCTGTGCACATGTAGCTGCAGTACGCATCGGGTAATTAACCCTATGTGTACTGTAGCTAGGAGAGCAAGAAGCCAGCGCTAAGCAGTGTGCGCGGCTCCCTGCTCTCTGCACTGTGACATGTAGCTGCAGTACACATCGGGTTAATTAACCCGATGTGTACTGTAGCTAGGAGAGCAAGGAGCCAGCGCTAAGCAGTGTGCGCGGCTCCCTGCTCTCTGCACATGTAGCGACGTTATGATCGCTGCTGCGTCGCTGTGTTTGACAGCTAAGCAGCGATCATAACAGCGACTTACAAGGTCGCTGTTACGTCACAGAAAATGGTGACGTAACAGCGATGTCGTTGTCGCTGTCGCTATGTGTGAACCCAGCTTTAGTCAAATTGTTGAGGAGAGCCATTGGATTAAATACTTAATTAACCTCTGGACATAGAGGACTGTGGGAAGTGTGTTCAATGAAATCGATTTTCTATACATAAGCCAGTTTTCAGAGATATCCAAGATGGCCCCAATGACATCATAGACCCGCCTATCAGTTTCACCATGGATCCGCCCAATGACAACATAGACCCACCCATCAGCATCACCGCAGATCCGTCCCGATGATGTCATAGACCTGTCTACGATGACACCCACCAATCAGCCCATGGACTAACACATTGTTCAACCCACTGACCAAAAAACACATCAGGGCATGCCCACTATAGAGCCGACCATGCCCCTTTTCCTAGTTTATATATGTCCATGTACTTGGAATAAATCAGTCTGTTTTTGGGCCAACCTCTCTCTAATCGAGCAAAGATGAACATCCAACTGTGTGTGTGTCTGATGTAATTTTTCAAACATGCACTTGATATTCACTAATTGGGTCGGGCGGCAGGCAACTCGTGAACCTTTGTAAGAGTTCACCCTAGCAAAATAATTGTAGCCTATTCTTGATTCAGGGCTTCCTGGGGGGTTCACATGCTCTTTGGTGGGTTAGTCTGAGCTTGATCCAGTCCACCATTTAACAGGTGTGTGTGTGTGTGTGTGTGTGTGTGTGTGTGTGTGTGTGTGTGTGTGTGTGACGCCTTACTTTGCTCAGATATCTTGCTGGATATTAGTGGCCAAACCTTGACTTTTACCCCTTATGGTCTCAAACTAGGTAGCATAAAGCATAAAACCAAATAGCTTCGTATCACTTTACTTATTTTGCAATTGAACAAAGTTTTGGAATTTTTTAAAGCAAAAATGTTCTCTTTATGGTATTTAGTACATTTATATTAATATAGATTGATGTTTTCCACTGATGCATATGCCACTCTCTAACTACTCACTACCACTACTCAAAATCTAAACAGCTGTTTCCTAACCAGAATTGGCCTCATTGCTGAGCGTAGAAACTCACATTTTCCTACCTATCCCATAAATCTATGTTCACATTTGTTTCTTTGTAATAGTAACATGAAAATTATAACAGCATTTCCCAGAAGGTCATATTTGTGTTCATTCTTCACATATACAGCTTTAAAGCAAACCATATGCTTGCAAGTTATTGGCCTCTTGGAGGGTGGAGGCATAATACAGAGATTAAATGAAAGTACAGAAAAGGCCTTAGTGATCTATTATGTATTTGTTGCCTTATATTTTTAGACAATATGTATTGCCTCCTCTTCAAATTCTAGGCACGCTTTCAATTCTCGCATACTTGATTGTATGAGCCTATTGAGTAGGTCGTAAAATTCTCAATAAAAGAAGCAAAGTCAACTAAATAGAACCATATAAATGTACAATTTTTATTGCAAATGCATTTCATATAATTACTGCTACCACAACTTGTAACTATTTCGATGGGCAGCTGGGCTGGTAATGGCAGCATGACTGACAGGGGCAGGTTTGTAGGCATTGACGGGCTGTATAAAATGTATAGATTCCTCCAATTTACAGGTAAGATATCTATAGTAAGTAAAGCTTTATGTGGTCAGGTCACACAGGAGCGGAAATATCATGTGGACCCAGCTTATTTTTCTGGACAGCATATTAAAAAAAAATCACAGACAGACAATATTTTTTACAGACACATTGATAAATCATAAGAAATCATCCTTATAAGTGATACATGTCTACAGCTTATAATTCTCATACATTTTTTTTAGCGGCATTCACTGTAAACTGATCATAATTACAGTCAAAATAATTTGTACATGTTTTTTCAGCTTCAAAAAATTCATGGACAAACTTAAAGTTTTGTTATGGAGAGAGCAAAAAAGTGCCCTATTTTAACAGACTGTCCTTTAGGCCCCCTTCACACGTCCGTGATACACGTGCGTGTTTGGTCCGTTTCCGTATATACCGGAGACACGGCCAAACGTGCACCAATGTTAATCTATGATTGTGGTCACACGTCCGTTATTTCATTATGTCCGTGTGTGCGTGTCCGTGATCCGTATGTGTTTGCGTTTGGCACAGATGCATGTCCGTTATCTGCACGGAGCACGCACACGTGGACACAATGAAAGTCTATGGGTATGTGCACACACGTTAGTAAACACGTATGCATCTACCTATAGTCCGTGTCCATTTGGTGTTTTTATTTCTAGTGATGTCGGCTATTCTTTCTATTTCTGTGTATGTCCGTCAATCTCCCTGAGTCCGTCGGTCAGTCTCTCTGTCGGTCTCTCTGTCTGTCTGTCCCTCTCTCACAGTCTGTCGGTCAGTTCCCCCCCCTCTCTCATACTTACCGTTCCCCGATCTCCGGCGCAGCGCTGCATTCACACTGCTGCGGCGGCTTTTACTATTTTGAAAAAGCCGGCCGCCCATTAAACAATCTCGTATTCCCTGCTTTCCCCGCCCACCGGCGCCTATGATTGGTTGCAGTGAGACACGCCCCCACGCTGAGTGACAGGTGTCACACTGCACCCAATCACAGCAGCCGGTGGGCGTGTCTATACTGTGCAGTAAAATAAATAAATAAATAATTAAAAAAAAAAACGGCGTGCGGTTCCCCCCAATTTTAATGCCAGCCAGATAAAGCCATACGGCTGAAGGCTGGTATTCTCAGGATGGGGAGCTCCACGTTATGGGGAGCCCCCCACCCTAACAATATCAGTCAGCAGCCGCCCAGAATTGCCGCATACATTATATGCGACAGTTCTGGGGCTGTACTCGGCTCTTCCCGATTTGCCCTGGTGCTTTGGCAAATCGGGGTAATAAGGAGTTATTGGCAGCCCATAGCTGCCAATAAGTCCTAGATTAATCATGTCAGGTGTCTATGAGACACCCTCCATGATTAATCTGTAAATTACAGTAAATAAACACACACACACCAGAAAAAATCCTTTATTAGAAATAAAAACACACACATATACCCTGGTTCACCACTTTAATCAGCCCCGAAAAAGCCCTCCATGTCCGGCGTACTCCAGGATGGTCCAGCGTCGCATCCAGCGCTGCTGCATGGAGGTGACAGGAGCTGCAGAAGACACTGCCGCTCCGGTCACCTCCACACAGCTAATGAAGACAGCTGCGCGATCAGCTGAGTTGTCACTGAGGTTACCCGCTGTCACTGGATCCAGATCCTGGAGTACGCCGGACATGGAGGGCTTTTTTTTTAATGTCTGGCTACAGGGGGGGCGCCGTTCGACCAGGGTTTCATGGACTTCCTGACATGTGTATAGTACGCATGGCCCCCCAGAAAAGACAAGCCAAGAAGCCTACATTGTCTTTATCAAACTGGCTACAATCCTTTTTCATAGTTATTTCATAGTTTTTTTTAAGGTTGAAGGGAGACTCTAAGTCCATCTAGTTCAACCCGTAGCCTAACATGTTGATCCAGAGGAAGGCAAAAAAAACCCCAATGTGGCAAACAAGTTCCAATGGGGAAAAAATGTCCTTCCTGACTCCACATCCGGCAATCAGACTAGTTCCCTGGATCAATACCCTGTCATAAAATCTAATATACATAACTGGTAATATTAAATTTTTCAAGAAAGGCATCCAGGCTCTGCTTAAATGTTAGTAGTGAATCACTCATTACAACATCATGCGGCAGAGAGTTCCATAGTCTCACTGCTCGTACAGTAAAGAATCCTCGTCTGTGATTATGATTAAACCTTCTTTCCTCAAGACGTAGCGGATGCCCCCATGTTCCAGTCACAGGCCTAGGTGTAAAAAGATCTTTGGAAAGGTCTCTGTACTGTCCCCTCATATATTTATACATTGTGATTAGATCCCCCCTAAGCCTTCGTTTTTCCAGACTAAATAACCCCAAGTTTAATAACCTGTCTTGGTATTGCAGCCCACCCATTCCTCTAATAATCTTGGTCACTCTTCTCTGCACCCTCTCCAGTTCAGCTATGTTCTTCTTATATATCGGTGACCAGAATTGTACACAGTATTCTAAGTGCGGTCGCACTAGTGACTTGTACAGAGGTAGAACTATATTTTTTTCATGAACACTTATACCTCTTTTAATACATCCCATTATTTTATTAGCCCTGGCAGCAGCTGCCTGACACTGTCCACTAAAGTGAAGTTTACCATCCACCCATACACCCAAGTCTTTTTCTGTGTCTGTTTTACCCAATGTTCTACAATTAAGTACATAATCATAAATGTTATTTCCTCTACCCAAGTGCATGACCTTACATTTATCTACATTAAACTTCAATTGCCACTTCTCAGCCCAATCCTCCAATTTACATAAATCTCCCTGTAATATAAAATTATCCTCCTCTGTATTGATTACCCTGCAGAGTTTAGTATCATCTGCAAATATTGAAATTCTACTCCGCATGCCCCCAACAAGGTCATTTATAAATATGTTGAAAAGAAGCGGGCCCAATACTGACCCCTGTGGTACCCCACTATGAACTGAGACCCAGTCCGAGTACGTACCATTAATAACCACCCTTTGTTTCCTATCACTGAGCCAGTTTTTAACCCAGTTACACATATTTTCCCCTATCCCCATTATTCTCATTTTATGTACCAACCTTTTGTGTGGCACCGTATCAAAAGCTTTTGAAAAGTCCATATACACAACATTTCCCCCCCTATCTGGTGACCTCGCAGGGGTGTACTGCCCCACCCCTGTCCTAAGTCTAAAATAATATCCCAAAGTGAATATGATCCACAACTCCGGACTGGGAGGTCCGATCGGGACGGTTCTGGTGTCATCAGATCCGTCTGTGTCCCAACTGCATACTGAGTCCAAGCACGACTCCTCTACTGGACTCCTACTCACAGTTCTCTGTATCTCGCCGCCCCAGGGTGCGACAAAGAATTCGAGGGTATGCAGAGGTGCAGCTTAAAGTCCCGATTTTAATGATGTAGTGGGTGTATGGCTCAGACGCACAGTAATATCATAGCTGTGTATAACGTTACGGAGCCAGGAATATGAACTCCTGCTGGGATAGAGCATCCTGGATCTCTTTTGAAGCTTCCATTGTTTTTCTAGTTTCCCACCAACTCTTTTTTTTTTTTTTTAATTCTTTATTTATACAGCAGACCCTTACAAACCATAAAGCAGTCAGTTGACAAAATAGACAAAAACAGTTGAACAGAGTTTGGGGGAATACATCCCAATACAAAATCACTAGCATCTGAGCCAACCCCACAAATTGTCGAACGGGTCCGTTCTTTTTGAATTTTTATCATAGACAAGAAAGAGAAGTACCAAAAAGAAGGCAAAAGTGCCTAAAGATCACTCAGACATCTCTCAACAGGGGAGAGTTCACACCAGCTGAGAGAAAAGAAAGGGGGAGAAAAGTAGAGGAAAAGTGGAAAGGGAAGGGGATAAGGCAGAGCGGGGGGAAGGTGAGAAAGGAGGAAGGGAGAGGAAAAGAAGGGAGAGAAAGGGGAAGAAGATGAGGGAAAAGGAGAATAAGGGGAAAGAATAAGGAGAGGAGAGAGAGAGAAAAAAAAAGGGGGGGAAGGTTTGCCAGGGGGGAGAGGCCAGCATATCACGAAGCAGGAGGTCGTATTCATTAGAGAGCTTAAATTGCATCCAGGGAAGCCAGATCCCGTGGAAGCGCTCATACCGATCATGCAGGGAGGAGGTCAGTTCCTCCATCTGAAGAAGCTCATTGACCCTGGAGGCCCAGAGGGACAGAGCAGGGGGGGCGTCCGACTTCCACTTCAAGGAGATGCATGACCTGGCCGCCATCACTAGAAAGTGCAAAAGCGACTGTTTGTATGCAGAGACAGACATCTCAGTCAATTGGAGAAGGAACAACTCCGGACCCAGGGTCTGCGTTGTTCCAGTCACGTGTTTAGTCACCTCCCCCACTCCGCTCCAGAACCCTCGGAGGGCCGGACACGACCAGAATATGTGCACAAAGTCCCCTCAGCCATCCCACATCTCCAACAGCAAGGGTGTACGCCTGGAAACATCTTGTGTACTCTGGTTGGGACCCTATACAACCTCGACAGAAGTTTATAATTGGATTCTTGAAGTCTGGAGCTTATTGCGGTCTTGTGGGCGAGCGCCAAAATTTTACTCCTTGCGTATCTGTCAGGGAAAGACCCAGGTCTTGTTCCCAGTGTGCGAGAAATGCGGGGGGAGAGGGGGAAGGTCACCAGGGTCCGTCAACATCCTGTACACCAGGGAAAGAGAGTGCCGTAGCACTCCCTCCCGGGTGCACAGCGCTTCAAACTCCGTGGGGCGAGCCGTGTATAGTGAGTGGTCGGGGAGAGAGCTGATATAATGTCTGAGTTGCATGGACCTCCAGGTTCCCAACTGTCTCGGTGTCTCGCATTCTGTGAGTGCCCCGAGCGAAGGCCAGCCCCCGTCAGTTATTAGGTGACATGCCCGGAAGCGCCCCTCCTCTATCCAGCGGCGAAAGACAGGATCCGTCAGACTCGGATAGAAATCTGGGGAGCCGATTATGGGTGAGAGAGGAGAGGGGACTGGGAGTAGTAATCTGCGGACCTGTCCCAAGGAACAGCACTCCAGGGTGGCACCGATTGTGGGGTGATGTCTCAGGTTAGCGGGAAGGGGGCTCGGTATCCAAGAGGCTGCGGTAAGACTGATCGCAGAGAAACTTTGTTCCAATGCCACCCAGGGTTTCGTCTTGGCGTGGCGACACCAGTCGATAACCCAGACCATGTGTGAGGCCCAGCTGTATACCTTCAGGTCTGGGATTCCCATCCCCCCCCTCCTCTTAGGTCTGCACAGTACCACCAACTCTTTTTGATGAATGGACATAACCCCCAGGGGGTCTTCCTCTGGCTTGGCCGTGTAATTCGATTCGACATGTTCCCAGATGCTGAGCGATCTGAGGGGAATCTCTGTGTGTGCAGGGAGGGGGGGTGTATGTGTGGGACCAGCTGGCTGATATGAATAACTGTCATAATCATCCAGCATAATCATCATAGGGGGGCTTAACGATCAGCAGTCTGATCGCTCTTCCATTTCTCCAGATCACAGCTGAGATCTGGAGGAAAGCAACTCTCATCTCACACACTGCAGTCTGTCGCAGTGAGAGAAAGTGACTCATGATAGCTACAGAAGTCATCACATGACCCTGTGCTACCATGGCAACCACCGGACGTCACGTGATCATTTCACGTGACTTACGATGGGGGTTATGCTTATGGCAGTGCGCTGATACAGCTCGCTGTCAGAATTTGACAGCAAGATATAAGGGCTTAATAGGCGTGGTTGGAATGCAATTCCACTCGCGCCTGGCAGGCACACATGTCAGCTGTTGAAATCAGGCAGCCCGCGGGGATTAACCTCACACGATCCATGCTGTGCCCAGTACGTATCATGAAGAGGTTAAGGAAATATAAGAAAAAATAGAGATATAAACAATAAAAAAATGTCCATTTCTATATCTGCCCATTAGCCACGTCACGACATATCTCATTAATGGGTTCCTACACTTAGATAAAAGCCTCTCTCTCGGTTTAAAAACCTCCATGTGTATGGGCGGAAAGGAACCTGCTAATAGAGAATAAAATCGCCTAAGGCTAATGGGGGAGGGGTGCATGATGTTATAATCTAAACAAAATGACTGACTGCACTTCCTAACATGCAATGTGAACAGGTGTATAACTAAACATGACATATAATGACAAAAAAGGACAGTTGCACTCTGAAATGCTAAAGTATACCTTCTGACTCTTCACCCCTCCTCTATTAATCTTAGGTGATTTTATTCTCTATTAGCAGGTTCCTATCCACCAACATATATGGATGTATTTAAACCCAGAGTGCGGCTTTATCTTAGTGTAAGAACCCAGTAGTGAGATATGCCATAATGGGGCTATTGGGCAGAAATAGAAACTGCCATTTTTGTATGCTGAACATCTCAATTTTTTTCTTATATTTCCTTAAGCAGTAATCCATGTTTATATTCTTATATTCATGGTTTGCACACTTTAGCATTTCAGAGTGCAACTGTCATTTTTGTCATTATATGTCATATTCAGTTATACACCTATTCAGACTGCATGTGAGAGAGTGCCGTCAGTCTTTTTGTCTTGATAGGTGGAATGGTAATGGATTTAGTAAGAAGCCATGTATGAAGTACAATAGTTTTCCAATTATTTTCCAATTAGTAGTGTGAAATTAATAGTAGGATTATGGTTTGATATGAATAATGATACTTTGTATTTTATGCTTGGTTGGTGTGATATTAATATTTTAAAGATAGTTAGAACTTTTTTTGTAAAGAGGTATTAATATTGCTTTTTGAAAGTTCTGTAGGACAAATATAGTGTCTTTCTTCACCCAAAGTGGCACAACAAGCTTGTTGCTACAATTCCATATGAGGCGAGGCGCTTGGTATATGCAGTTCATAATAGGTGGCTACTGCTTGCATGTTCCAGATCACAACATTCTTCATTACACAATGGCAATAAGTCTCTCGTATAAAGCTGTTAGCTTCACACAGACCTTTGGATAGTATTGACTGCACATTGCTCTAGTCCTCACAGCTTGTCACAATCACTTAATAATTAAGATTCAACACAACTTGTGGGCCACTACAATTTTGGCCCTGTTTGTAACAGCCCTTCCCTAGCAGACCCACCTGCATAACATTCCAGTCCAGTCCCCCATGCTTCTGAACCGACCAGGCCAAAATACAAGCCTTATGGCAGCCAAGCTTCTGCTAAATGCTGTTAACGCTTCTTTTAAGCAAATTTCTCACACAACTCCTCCTGAATTCAGCTGTAGCCTCCCTGGGGCCTGAGTGTATCACCATCCAACCTGCCTTGGCTCCATCCTGGACTGACGTCTCTAACAGTCCTAGAAAAGCTCCCAAAAGTGACCCCACCCAGGCTGGCATATTCAGTCAGCAATGCTAAACTACCCCAGTTCACTACACTAAGGTGGCAAAGATAATTCCGGTTAGCTCACTGTCTGCTCTCTGTTACTTTCCAAGCATCCACGGGAAATGTTAGAATAACAGCTCTTGCCGGTGAGCCTTCCAAAAGTCTACCATCATGCAATTATCCCTCCAGCTAACTGTCTTCTCCGAACAACTTCTTTTTATCCCCACATGTAACTTGAATCTCATGCCAAGAATTAGTGTAGTGATAATGGTTATCTTTATCACAGGTATTATATACCGTATTTTTCAGATTAAAAGACACACTTTCCTCCCGAAAATTTGGGAGGAAATTGGGGGGTGCATTTTATAATCCAAATGTAGCTTACCAGGAGGTGGAGAATGTGTGCTGTGCTGGTTGCAGTTGGGGCTGTGCTAGCTCCAGTGGGGGATGTGCTGGCTCTGTGGAGCAGGGCGGTGCGGCGGATGTTCTAGATGCTCTGTCAGTGGTGCGGGCTTCAAATGATGGCGCCCAGAGTCAGCGCGTGCGCAGATGGAGCTCTTGCCTCAAGATTTCATGTGTGCATACTCTGCCGCCGGCCCATTCATCTCTCAGCAGCAGACTTAAGGAAAATGGTGCCCGGGGCTGGCGCGTGTGCAGGTGAGATCTCAGATTGTTATTCAGCTGAGAGCTCAATCTGTACACGTGATTTCTTTGAAGCCCGCACTGCTGACAGAGAAACTAGGACACCCGCCAAACCACCCTGCTCCACAGAGCCAGCTCCACCGTAGCACCTGCAGCATCGCCCTACTCCAGCACCGCCCCTGCCCCTTGTGACCACGCTCCACCACCGCTGCCACCCCTCCTCCGGTAAGACCACACTGGAGTATAAGACGGACCCCCCTTTTTTTTTACCTTATCTCTAAATTTGGGGTGCACTTTATAATCCGGTGCATCTTATAAGACAAAAAAGTACGATACTTCGGCTTAAAAAAAGATTTTTTTTTTAATAAAACAAAGTAGTCCTAGGTACTGAAACTGGAAAACATCCATTAATAAGATTATATCTGCCATTTTGACATAATGATGGAGGATTAATTTGCCAAATTTCAAGTTTTGTAATGTTTACATTTCAGCTACAGCGTATACCTAATTGGGAGTTGCATTGTTTCTATTAGATTCTTATGTAATTTGTTAACCCTCCCGCCTGTGCTCCTGGTATCTGTCTGCAATAACTGAGCTCAGTTGCTTTGCCTGAGTTATCGTCACAAGCCACTCAGACCCTCTACAGACACCAGGTCCAGCGGAGAATACTCAGCACTGGACTTAGGGAGGGTTAATAAAGAAAAGTATTCTTTTTTAAGAAAACAACTTCAGCTAAGGTAAAATGATTCTCTCCAATCAGAAAACCCTTTCAATTAAGGTTTGACAAAATGTTCCTGCTACTTAAAGCAGTATTCCCATCTCCAAGATTCTATCTCAAAATGTACTAGGTTTAATAATAATAACAGTATTAGCAATTACCTCCAATTAGAAATGTAGTATAGTTCTCCTGATTAGCTACGTGATTTCCCTTTTGTGCAGTGCATTACAGTAGCTTAGGCATCCATGGTTACGACCACTCATATAGTGACAGTTGCTAGTGGTCATAACCATGGACACCAGGTTAATGAATATTCAGCAGAACTATACTACATTTCTAATTGGAGGCATTTCTTAACCAAGAATCAGCAAAAACAGTAGTGCATGCCCTCATTATCTCCCGTCTCGACTACTGCAACCTCCTGCTCTGTGGCCTCCCTTCTAACATTCTTGTACCCCTCCAATCTATCCTAAACTCTGCGGCCCGATTAATCCATCTCTCCCCTCACTATTCCTTGGCCTCTCCTCTCCACTCTGCCAATCCCTTCACTGGCTTCCCGTTGCCCAAAAACTCCAGTTCAAAACACTAACCATGACATACAAAGCCATCCACAAACTGTCTCCTCAATACATCTGTGACCTAGTCTCCCGGTACTTACCTGTATGCAACCTCAGATTCTCACAAGATCTCCTTCTCTACTCCTCTCTTATCTCTTCTACCCACAACCACATACAAGATATCTCCCGCGCCTCCCCCATAATCTGGAACGCTCTACCCCAACACATCAGACTCTCATCTACCATGGAAAGCTTCAAAAGGAACCTGAAGACCCACCTCTTCCAACAAGTGTACAACCGACAATAACCCTCAGACCAGTACACCACTGTGCAACCAGCTCTGTCATCACCTATTCTATCCTCACCCATCCCCTGTAGACTGTGAGCCCTCGCGGGCAGGGTACTCTCTCCTCCTGTACCAGTCTGTGCCCTGTGCTCATGATTATCGTACTTGTTTTTTTTTGTATACCCTTTTCACTTGTAAAGCGCCATGGAATAAATTGTGTTATAATAAATAATAATAATAATTAATAATAATTATTACACCTTCTACACCTTGGGATAAGATCTTGGAGATGGGAATATCCATTTAAATTTCGTAATTTAATCTATTATCCATATATAATATTTTCTCTGTGTATACTATCACAAAAGGTTTGAGCTATTTCAGGTTTTCCCAAATTATTAATATTCCATTACGTAAAACTCATATTTGCAGGGGAAAAAAAACAGTAAACTTTATTGCTTGAGTTATCTGGATTTTTGTACAACTTTGTCAATGTTTGTGATAAAAAATGATTACTATAGACCTTAAGGAAGGCTTAGAATCCGAAACGCGTAATCTTATAGATTGATTGCTACATACAACTAATTTTACTGTTACCTGGACTTTTTAATATAGAATTAAGTTATTGTTTACTTATTTTGGACATTCTGAATGTTCGCTGGACATTTCCTACATTTTCCTATGTGGTGAGCTCCCACCCCCATTAAGCTGGATTTTCTTTTTCATTAAAAATAATTAAGGACCTTTTTCTGAATGTCCATGTTCAAGTATTTAATCATTAGTAGCAGTGGTATATGCTGTGGATTCTTCCAAGTAAGAAAACCTGATTTGGGATATTATAGCTCCAACTTCTAAAAAAAAAATTCCAATGTTAAAACGTTCCTTATCCAAAATGTATACAATTTCAAAAACTATGTGAAAAGGTCACAATGTACTTCCAGGGAGAAACAGAAAGATGATACGGGAGGTTTCTCTGATGAAGGTTAGTTTACATCAATCCTAGTCTGGCAGTTTTAGAAATCCAAATTTTTATTCAGTATCAGTTATGTCTGATATTGAAGTTGTTATGAACATAATTTACAATCTAGAACAAAAACAATACATGGAAACCCTACAGTTAGTAAATAGTAACAAAGGTAACATAAGGACTTACGAGTGTAAAAGCTATCCCACCATGAAAAGGTGTACCCCAATCAGACTGGTCCCTAACTAAAGGTTCCTGTCTGCCCATAAAATGCAGGGGTTTTTTTTAACTCAAAGAGAGGCATTAGTTTGACAGGGACCCAACAAACATGAGGTCGCCTTGCCGCTGGCTGTTGGGCTCACATATAATCTGGTTAATTTTGTGTGCTAAGTATCTCAATTTTTACATGTTTTTTCAGAGCAGTAATGCATGTCTATATTCCCATATTCATTGTTCCATATATGTTAGCACTGTAGTGTGCAAGTGTCTTTTTTTTGTTGACTTATTTAAAGGGCACACCAAATTTACACTGTTGTACAAGCTGTACACTGACTACTTTACTTTGCATCAAAGTGTCATATCTTCAGTGTTGTCCCATAAAAATATATAATTAAAATTATTAAATTATTGTCCCATAAAATGATACAATATTTACAAAAATGTGAGGGGTGTACTCACTTTTGTGATATACTGTATAAACAAGAATAAATACAATGCAAAGAAACCTTATATTAAGTAAATATTATTATTATTATTATAGCGCCATTTATTCCATGGCGCTTTACAAGTGAAAGAGGGTATACGTACAACAATCATTAACAGTACAAAACAGACTGGTATAGGAGGAGAGAGGACCCTGCCCGCGAGGGCTCACAGTCTACAGGGAGTGGACGATGTTACAATAGGTGAGGACAGAGCTGGTTGCTCAGTGGTGTACTGGTCTGAGGGTTATTGTAGGTTATAGGCTTGTTGGAAGAGATGGGTCAAATACTAACATATGTATATATTATAGAGTATGTAGTTAATATATATTTTTTTTTAGCAAAAAAGCATAAAATCCATCCTACCATGACAAGCTATACCCAATCAGGATAGTCCTTACACTATTTGCTGCTTGGCTATAACTTTTTCCACTTGTCCTAGGTTCATGCTTTCAGGCAAACCTTGGACAAGGGAAAGTGGTAAGACTACAATAGTGGCCGCTGATTGGCTGTAGTGCTCACGTGACATAATTAGACCTAGGAGACCCGGTGCCAGGTAGTGGATGACTCTGTAAATATTTTTGCTGGAAATACTTTATTTATATTGGGTATCTCAGATATGTATATGTTGCGGGCGGAGGAGGGGACGCCGCGCTCTCCCACTGCTCTGGTCCGGCTGGCACTGCGGCCTGCTGCTGCTGCTCGGTGGCTCGAGCGATGGGCCGGATCCCGGGAACTCTAGCGGAGCTCCTCGCCCGTGAGTGAAAGGGGTGTTTTGGGTGTGGGGATTGTTTATTGTCCGTGACGCCACCCACGGTTGTGGTGATTTGTTGACACCACCGCTGCTCTGTATGGGGATCCCGGGAGGGATGGTATGGAGCAGCCAGTTGTTGTGTTGCCCCTCCGTGGGTAGGGGTTGGTGATCCCGGGGCCCAGTGATGAAGTGGGAGATGCAGGGCTTGGTGGGCGCAGGGACGCGGGGGCAGCGCTGTGCCTTGCGGCACTGTGGTACCCACTCAGCCTGAGACGATGACACAGTTCTCGGTAAAACACACGGCTGGAAAGACGGTTCCCACGGACGGCTGCACCCGCTTTCCCCAGTTGGTGACGGTCCCTCTGTCCTGCACCTAAGTTGATAATGGTTGCGATGGGTTCCCACCGGTAACCCGCTCCCCGGCTTGGATATGGGCCGGAGGAGCCCTACTTTGCCCGCAGACGCTGGCCCTGAGAAACTGGTGCCCTGGCGGTGGCGGTGTCTCTCTGTAACGGTCGGACTGTTGCCTTCAATCGGGACTTGGTTGATTGGAGACAGACGTCCCCTTCACTGACGGATTTGGCAAATTATGGCGACTCCTAGCCTTGCCGGGATCCGAAAGGCCCCTTCCCTGGTGCTGACTGTTCTTCGTATACTGCTCCAGACCGCCGGGTCACTACCCGTCCGCGGTCCTTCCAGCAACCTCCGAGCAGTCCCCCTCCAGACTATCACCGCCGTCTGCTGACCTTGCTGTCACTGTCCGGGCACACAGCCGGACCAACTTCAGGCTTTCTTCACTCTCACTTTTTCTGTCACTTCAGCTTTCCTCTTTAGCTCTACTACTACTTCCCTCTACTTTCACTTCCAAACTCTAACTTTACTGTTTACTCCTTCACCTCCCTAACTGAACTGCCTGGTTCTCCCGCCTCCAGGGCTGTGAACTCCTCGGTGGGCGGAGCCAACCGCCTGGCCCACCCCCTGGTGTGAACATCAGCCCCTGGAGGAAGGCAACAAGGATTTTAGGTTAGCCTTGGTGTTCCTAACTGGGGTGTAGGGTGTGGTGGTGTTATGACCTGTGACGTCTGGCTTGCCCAGGGCGTCACATATAGTTTACAATTAATCATTTTACTACTACCCAGGATCGGCTGAAGCCTCATCACAGCAGGTCTCAGTGTTCCAAGGGCAGCATCTCAAACTGTGAGTAAAGACCTTGTGACTGCATTCCTGTGTTGCCCAGTTATTTCCTGCATCTCCGGCCCTACACCCCACCATTACAGACTACGACTCTCAGCTGCATCACCATCGATCCCCAGGGGAAACTGAATAGCATTGGCGACATCCATGTTGTCGCATACCACAGGTGGCGTCATGACATCTCCCTTGTAAATATAATCTCCACCATCATTTGCCATTAAACAACACCGCCAGGGTCACGGAACCAGGCCCTGTCGCCGTGACATCCTCCAAGCAGAATAGAGCCGACCCGGTAACAAGAAACCCCCAGGCCCCGGAGCGGGCGTGTCTGATCAATGGAGCTTTAAACCACTGTTGCGCTCTTCTGATCTAGCAAAGGCAAAGTTGTCTCTGTTTGCAGCATGGGGGTCTATAGTCTTCATCAGCACTACAAAAATGCTGCAGGTCTGAACCGTCAATCATCACAAGTGCACCACTGTCCCAGAAAGTAGGAAGCCAGAAGAGCAGCACTCTGCTGTGTTTCTTTGCACACTTGCTGACAGGTTGTTTGACACCACAGGTTTCCATGCAGGTTCGCGGAGGTGCTTACTCAGGTGTTCCACCTTCCTGGTAATTGCTCTGTTTCATTACTGAGCATGCTCTCCCAGAACCTCGCCAGTCGTACCCTCTGATTCTGCAGTTGTGCTCTTGGCTCCTGTTTGTGCTTGTGTTACGATCTATGTTTCTTGACCCCGGACTGTTCTTTGACTCTTCTCTGCCCACTCCCTGTTCTTGTTGTTACCTCCTGGCTTCTGACCTTGGACCATTACCTGACCATGTCTTTGTCTGCTCCCTGAATCTAATATGTACTCTCCTGGAATTCTGACCCTCGCCCTGTGACTTGACAACTTACTCCCTGAGTCCTGTTGTGTCCTCCTGTTTTCGGCTTGTCTGACTACCCTTCTGTCCCTACTATCCGTAGTGAGACTTGTCAATTGTTTCTTTTGCCCTTTTCCTAATCTGGCTCACAATTAGAATAGTACATGATTTGTACATTGATAATTATTCACTATTAGCATTTCCCCTATAAAAAAAAAGTGAACAGGCAGCAGCTTTGTTTTTTCCTCTGGGCTTTTGTGTATTTCTTTTCTGAAATAAATGCTTTTTAATATGAACCATACCTCACTTTAGCATATTGAACTCATTCAAAATCCCTTCAAGCAAGAGGAAAAGCTACACAGTCTTGTAAACTTTTGCTGATTTTTATTGTATCTACATGACAGGAGTCAATAAATTTCCATTAAATTCCAGCTTTGTTTAGATTACATGACGAACAAATTTGACTAGTTCGCTTTCTGTCGTTTATTTTAATATTAATGACAAGGCATGTACTGGAAAGATTCCAAATGTGTATACTGTGGTTACTATTAATTGTAAACTGGAGTCTGTCATCTCACCAATCCATGGTAGCTATTTTTCCAGAAGAGTATCCTATGTCTGATATTTAGATGCACTGTAGTTAACTCTATTCAGACAATTTGGCCCTGCAGTTCTCCAAGTGTCTATGTGTGTTTGTTTCTGGGGTAATAGATTTTGGTAAATCCCTGATCTGTAAATCTACATAATGTGGTACTCTAAAGGCTACTTTACACACTGTGATATCGGTCCCGATATCGCTAGTGTGGGTACCCGCCCCCATCTGTTGCGCGACACGGGCATATCGCTGCCCGTGCCGCACAACATCGCCCAGAGCCGTCACACATACTTACCTGTCCGGCGACGCCGCTGTGACGGGCGAACCGCCTCCTTTCTAAGGGGGCGGTCCGTGCGGCATCACAGCGACGTCACTGAAACGTCACTGAACCGCCGCCCAATAGCAGCGGAGGGGCGGAGATGAGCGGGACGTAACATCCCGCCCACCTCCTTCCTTCCTCATATTGGCCGGGAGGTAGGTAGGGAGAGCTTCCTCGCTCCTGCGGCGTCACACGCAGCGATGTGTGCTGCCGCAGGAACGAGGAACAACCTCGTTACTGCTGCAGTAACGATAATTGAGAATGGACCCCCGTGTCGCCGATTAGCGATTTTGCACGGTTTTGCAACGATGCAAAATCGCTTATCGGTGTCACACGCAACGGCATCGCTAATGCGGCCGGATGTGCGTCACAAAATCCGTGACCCCAACGACTCCGCATTAGCGATGTCGCAGCGTGTAAAGCCCGCTTTAGGCCTCCTTCACACGTCCTTATTTCCGGTGACGTCCGTTTTCACACATACTGGAGACAGGGACCCACATAGACCCATTAAAATCAATGGGTTTCCACACATGTGCGTGTTTTCACATGGACTGTGTGTCCGTGTGGAGCATACGTGTGTCAATGTGCTCCACATGTAGGCATGTCTATCTTCGGTAGCACGAATGTCACAGGGCCTGCACATTGTTGTGTGACACGTACCAAAGAAAACACGAGTCTGTGAAATAAAATGTTTTTCTATACTCACCTGTCTCCACTGCTGCTGTCACATGCTTCCGACCCCCACTCATTATGCTTATTGCATATGCACTGCACCTCGGACCGGAAACAGCAGCAGCGCCGGAGACAGCAGCACCATGGATAGGTAAGTATAGAAGTTCATGCTGTCAGTGTGCTATGCAGATGTCACACGGATAGCATACAGAAAGCACACGGAAAACACACACACACGCACCTACAACACGGACCATGCAAAACGTGTGTGGTTTTTTACAGACGTGTGAAAAAAGCCTAACATGATACTGTTGCGGGCGGGGGCGCAGACCACGTCGGGGGGCTACTCGAGGTGCTCGGATCCGGGATCGTGGCTGTGGCTCGAGTGGCAGCCGGATTCGGGGCTCGTGCAGCAGCCGTCGCCCTCAACTTAATAAAGGGGTTATTTACAGGGGAGAGTTTTGTCAGTGACGCCACCCGCAGGTTGCGGTGATGGTTGGTGACACAGCTGCTGCCTTTGTATGGGGCGCCCGGGGCTGATGGAGCGGACAGCAGCAGGATGGTATCCCCTCCACGGGTAGGGGAGGAGTAGTCTCGGGGCCCAGGTGCAGGTGGGAGTGGAATGCTGGACCGGATGACACCGGTGTACTCACTGTATTTGAATAAACCACACAGAGTCCAAATAGTAAACCAAGTGCCGGATACCGGTAGCCTCTGGAGGGGTGTGCTCAGGTCCCGCACACCGGTGAATAGATCAGGGGCCCTTCCTCCTGCACTCTAGTTTGGTGTCTCATGTGTTGACTAGTCCGAATGGAATGGGAAAAGTCCACTCCCGGTGTCTTTGCTGTGGGAGCTGTTGCCCGCGAGATCTGACCCTTGGGATTTTTGCAGGCACTTGCAGACGCCCTTTCACCCGCGTTGGGCTTCCGTCTCACTCTATCTGGGCTACTCGTGGGACAAGACTTGGAATCTTGTCCCCTGCTGGTTAATCTGAAAGGTGCTTGAAGCTATCCTCGCCCTGGGGTCCAGGTACCCCGACTGTGCATGGCCTCTGGACCGGATTCCCGCTGTCGGCACCGGCGGGCTACAACCCTGCCTCAGTCCACTTAAAGTCTCCCGCGACCAGATCTCCGTCGCCTGTGGCCCTGCTCTGCCATCTGCCACCTAGTCAGCTCACGCAGTCCAGTAGTCCAGGAGCTACAACCCCCGACTATCACTTCACTCCTCTCACTTCCACTGCAACTCACTAACTGACTTGTTCGCTCCCTGAACACCTCAGGACCCTTAGGTGGGCGTCAACATCTGCTTGGCCCCACCCACTGGTGTGTCCCTATTGTCCTGGGGGGGTGACTAGGCTTTGTGGCTGGTGTATGTACCTGTGTGTGGGTTGTGTTGGTAGGACAAGGAGGAGAGAGTCCTGCATCTGAAAGATGGATGCAGTCTCCTGTGACAACCTGGTTTTGCCAGGGCGTCACATTACCACATGATGATACACTGTTGGCAACTTGTCTCAGGACAATAGACCTCAGATTTTAGAGTCGTCTCATATATTACATTTATAGTGTGGCGCCCGGGACAAGCCAGGTCGTCACAGGTACTACACCAACAGACCCTACACCCCGGCTAGGCACACCGAAGCCAAACACAAAATCTTTGTTGCCTTCCTCCAGGGGCTGATGTCCACACCAGGGGGTGGGCCAGGCGGTTGGTCCCGCCCACCGAGGAGTTCACAGTCCTGGAGGCGGGAAAAGAGACCAGTTTAGTTTTGGAGAGTGAAGTGGTAGGAGAGGAGACTGACCGTGTCCGGGTGTGTGGCCCGGGCACTGAGCAAGGTTGGCAGACGGTGGTGACCGTCTGCAGGAGAGGCTAATCGGAGCAAACCGTATGCACCGTGGACGGGTGGTGGCCCGGCGGTACCGGATCGGAGAGTAAAGAGAAGCCAGCACCATCCGGCAGGGCCTACGGACCCCAACCAGGCTAGTAGTCGCCGTAAAACTGGTCAAATCCATTAGCGAAGGGAACCTCCGGGGTTTCCCAGCAGCCAAGACCCGATTGAAGGCAACAGCTCACACCGTAGAGGGAAACACAGTCACTGCCAAGGCTACAGTTCCCAGGGCCAGAGCCTGCGGGCAAAAGGGGCTCCCTCAGTATCCATCCAAGCTGGGGAGCGGGTTACCGGTGGGAAGCCATTGGAACTGTAAACACAACACAGGTGCAGGGAAAGGCAGTCACCATCAACCTGCCGGGAGGAGAACAACCGCAGCCGCCTGTGGGACCTGTCCATCCAGCCGTTTGTTTGACCAGAGACTCTGTGTGGCTCATTGGCTGAGTGAGCACCACCGTGCCGTGCGGCACAGCGCTGCCCCCGTGACCCTGCACCTCACCAGGCCCCGTAACCCGCCTGCTATCCCCAAACCCTCACCGGGCCCCGGGACAACCAATCCCCCTACCCACGGAGGGGAGAACCAACACCCAAGCTGCTCCCTGTCATCGCTCCCGGGATTCCCTTCCAGAGCAGCGGTGGTGTCACCAATCTCACCACAACCGTCGGTGGCGTCACGGACAATAAATCCCCAAAATCATTCCCCTTTTAACTCACGGGTGAGGAGCGCCGCTCGAGTCCCCGGGATCCGGCCCACCGCTCGAGCCACTACAGAGCAGCAGCAGCAGCAGCAGCAGTAGCCGGACCCGAGCAGTATGTGAACGCAGCGTCCCCTCCTCCGCCCGCGACAATAGCATATCAAAAGGATATGCTATAAATGTCTAAAAATGCCCCTCCTGAGATTCACATCTCTCCATTCATTTCAGAGCTCTGAAATTCAAAGCATATCCTTCCTCTGATTTTTGGAGTTCCCATACAAATGAATAAATAGTGGTGCAGGTGCCGACACCTTCCAATTTGTAACAGCAGTGCCCCACTCTGAAAATATGTTAGGACCCAGGCTCTCACAGTTAGGGTGCCCTCACACGAGCATGAGTATCGGAACGCATCACTTGGTGCGGCCGCACACTCTCAGCCGCATAGAAATACATGCAGCTGAGCTGCTCCTGTCAGCAGAGAAGCTAGGCGCGCCGGGTGATGCGTTCCGATACTCATGCGAGTTATACGCTCGTGTGAGGGCACCCTCAGGACACTCATCTATGTGACATTTTTCTTTTAAGAATCTTCATTCTATAAAATTGCCGTCCCTCCCCCACAATTTTTTAACACCATTAACAACCTAAAATAAATCAAACACTATAACTATGGTATAAGGGCTCGCTCATACAAGCGTATATATCAGATGAGTGCTATACAATGTTTTATTGGATAGCACTTAGATTAATATTATTCTGTGGGACAGTTTGTTTCTATTCTCATTTTGATTTGTTATGAGAAACAAAATCACAGCATTCTGCGATTTTCTGCACAAATCGAATGTCACTCACTCATAGACTTGAATTCATCGAACTGCACTCGTATGACGTCTGCGTGCAGTCCGATTTCAGCCGACTCACAGAATGGAGAAGAAGTAGACATTTTTTTCTTCATCATCTCTTGATAGTCTGCTCCAATTGTCTTATGCAAGAGAATCGGATCACACTGAGCTGACACTGATCAAACTCTGATCAGCGTGTGACTGAAGTACCATTACCATACACAATTGTATGACCCCGGCCTAAGGGCGGCTTTGCACGTTGCAACATTGCACTTGCGATGTCGGTGGGGTCAAATCGAAAGTGACGCACATCCGGCGTCACTTTCGACATCGTTCTGTGTAAATCCTAGATGATACGATTAACGAGCGCAAAAGCGTCGTTATCGTATCATCAGTGCAGGCTCCGACTTTTTCATAATTACGCTGCCGCGACAGGTACGATGCTGTTCCTCATTCCTGCAGCAGCATACATCGCTGTGTGTGAAGCCGCAGGAGCGAGGAACATCACCTTACCTGCCACCGGCGGCTATACGGAAGGAAGGAGGTGGGCGGGATGTTTACATCCTGCTCATCTCCGCCCCTCCGCCGCTATTGGCTGCCTGCCGTGTGACGTCGCTGTGACGCCGCACGGCCCGCCCCCTTAGGAAGGAGGCAGGTCGCCGGCCAGAGCGACGGTCGCAGGGCAGGTGAGTGCATGTGAAGCTGGCGTAGCGATAATTTTCGCTACGCCAGCTATCACAAGATATCGTACCTGCGATGGGGGCGGGGACTATCGCGTGCGACATCGCAGCATCGGCTTGCGATGTCGCAACGTGCAAAGCCCGCCTAAGTCTCTGAGTATCTTATTCTATTTTTTATTATCTGTGTCTCCACAGTATTATATCCCAAGGTATGATAAAATAAGGCTATGTGCACACGTGTGCGCTCTGCACCGCACCGAAAAGGTGCGCTTCAGAGTTAGGCTGAACAGCTGCGTTCTGAAGCGCATGGTGCCGGCAGAGAACGTGCGCTCTGCATGCTGCCTCTTCCTATAGACAGCATGCAAACCGCACGAAAGAAGTGACATGTCACTTCTTAGAACGCAACGATTCGGGCAGCAGCCGAATCGCTGCGTTCTAATATGCCACATGCGCACGGCTCCTGCACAATCTCCATAGACTGTGCAGGGGACGCAGGACGCATGCAGTTACGCTGCGGTGCAGAACGCAGCGTAACTTCATGCAATACGCACACGTGCGCACATACCCTTATACTCTTGCTCTTATAGATTTTAGTTGTACTGCTTAACCCTTTACGAACCAGGGCATATTTCATTTTTGTACTTTCGGTTTTTCCAAGAGTTATAACATTTTAATGTTTTTTTTTTTTTATCAACATAGCTATATGAGAGATTGTTTTTATAGGGCAAGTTATAGGTTTTAATGACATCATTAATTTTATAATGTACTGAAAGAAAGAAAAAGAAAACAAAGGGGGATAAACTGATAATTTATGGGGGTTTTTGCATTCATTACGTGATAAAAATAACCTGGTAATATGATTCTCCAGTCAGGATTATGATTAAAATGTTTTGTTTTTAACATTTGGGATGCTTAAAAAAAATTCAGATCTTTGTAAAAAAAAAAAAACATAAAAAACCACAACCCCCCCACTTTATTTGTGTCTCCATTTTCTGAGATAGGACCTTTTTTATTTTTCCATCAATAGAGCTGTATGAGGGTCTGTTTTTTGTACTGAGCTGTAGTTTTGAGGTGCAAACAACATTTTGATCACATTCATTATCATTCATTATATATTTTTTAGGAAAGTGCAGCTACCGAAAAACTGCAATTCTAACATTTCATTTTTTTTCCTTTTTGGCACTTATCCTATGGTTTAAATAATATTATATTTTGCTAAAATATATATTGGATATTTTCAAACATAATGATATCAAATATATTTCTTTTTTTTCCCCATATTTCCCCATTTTTTCCCTTCTTTATTTTTTAATGGGATAAGTGGGGTGGGTTAATTTAAACATTTATATATATTTAGAATATATATTTTCAAACATTTTTTTGTAATTTTTCATTTATTTTATACCATTGTAACTATTTGTTGCAATTTTAGTGCATTGCAGTACATAATATAATTGCAGTTCTCCTATGAAGCACAGTGTCATGCCATGTTCAGTTCCAAACTCATTAGGTGCCACGGCAGCGTCAGGCTCTGTTCACACTGCAGAGTCTGACAAGCAACCTGATGTCTCCTAGTTGTTCAGCCAGGCCGGGCGTCGGTTATTTCATGTGCACTGTTCCTCAGTTCTACAGGAGTTAATTCCTGTTCACCTTGGGAACTCTGCTAGGAGCCCAGGTTGAGCATTCAAACAGGAGAAGAGAAGGGGTTAATGCTGCGCATCAGCCAAATGAAGATGTAGAGTTGTTTATGAATGAATATCTTTTTTATTTCATAGGTCTACGCGTTTCAAGGACCTCAGGACCAGGACATCAACCACATTAGGTGAGTGTATATATTTTGTATATTACTCCTGTCATCTGGTAATACCCTATCAGCGCTTCTTTTTTCTAGTCTTAGGCTAGTTTCATACTTGCGTTGAACAGCATCCGTCACAATGCGTTGTGTAACGCATGTGACGGATGCCTTGCAAAAAGTGTGATAATAAAGGCCACGGATTCCAGTGAAATAACGCGTTGCATTATGTTTTCTTTAGCCGAGAGAGAGAGCCCTCATCTTCACTGCACACACCACGATACTACCGCCCTCATCTTCACCGCACACATCCCGACATCACCGCACACATTCCGACATCACCGCACACATCCCGACATCACCGCACACATCCCGACATCACCGCACACATCTTCACCTCACACATCCTGACATTACCGCCTTCATCTTCACCGCACACATCCCGACATCACCGCACACATCCCGACATCACCGAACACAACCCCGACATCACTGCACACATCGCGACATTACCACCCACATCTTTACCGCACAGATCCCAACACTACAGCCCTCATCATTCCCGCACACATCCCGACATTACTGCCCTCATCTTCACCGCACACATCCCCACATCACCGCACACATCCCGACATCAACGCACACACCCCGACATCACCGCATACATCGCGACATTACCGCCCTCATCTTCACCACACACATTCCGACACTACAGCCCTCATTTTCACCGCACACATCCTGACACTACAGCCCTCATCATTCCCGCACACATCCCGATACTACAGCCCTCATCATGACCGTACACACACCCCGGCAATACCGCACCCATCATCATTGCACACACACACCGGCATTACCTCAGTGACGTTTCCGCTGACAGCGTGATTCACTTCAGTTGCTGCGTGGAGCTCACAGGAGCGGTGGTGTTCTACTGCCACTCCTGTCAGCTTCATGTAGCAGAGCTGGATGCGTCGTGGGACCTCGTGGATTACGCCGGACCTGGAGGAGTATTTGGGGATTTTAATAAAGTGGTGAAAGAGGGTGTTTTTTTTGTCTTTTATTCCAAATAAAGCATTTTTTCGGTGCATGTGTTCATTTACTTTCACTTACAGGTTAATTATGGAAGGTATCTCGGGGAGACGCCTGCCATGATTAACTCCTTATTACCCCGATTGCCACTGCACCAGGGAAATTTGGGATGAGCTGGGTAGAGTCCCGGGGCTGTCACATCTAATGGAGGTGGCTGCTGGCTGATATTTTTAGGCTGGGGGGCTCCCCATAACGTGGGGCTCCCCATCCTGAGAATACCAGACTTCAGCCATGTGGCTTTACCTTGACTGGTATCAAAATTGGGAGGTACCGCACGCCGTTTTTTTAAATTATTTATTTATTGCACTGCACGATATAGACCCGCCCACCGGCGGCTGTGATTGGTTGCAGTGAGACAGCTGTCACTCAGCGTGGGGGCGGGTCTGACTGCAACCAATCATAGGCGCCGGTGGGCGGGGAAAGCAGGGAATACGAGATTGAATAATGAGTGGCTGGCTTTTTCTAAAGAGGAAAAGCCGTCGGAGCTTTGTGACAACTGTGCAGTGTCGCACCCGTGATCAGTGAGTATGAGACAGGGAGGGAGAGGGGGGACAGAGACCAGGAGGGATTTTAAACGATTTCGCATGCGCAATAGAACATGATGAAATCCGTCAGCGGATTCCACCGCTTAGTGCATAGCGGTGGAAACCACCACCATAGACAATCATTAGACACCATGGCGGATTCCAACGGAATCCATCAAGGTTCGCTATTTTAACGATACAAAAAACGCTACATGCAGCATTCCTTCCACCCGACGCAGCATCAAAATAACGACGCTGCATCTTGCAGAGGATGCAACACAAGACCATCCGTTGCTATCCGTAGCTAATAGAAGTCTATGAGGAATATAACGGTTTCCTGCAACGGTTACCATAATTCCTCAAGGCTACGGATAGCAACGGAAGCCGTCCAACGCAAGTGTGAAAGTAGCCTTATCAGGAGCCCAGGTTGTTAATTACCAATCACAGCCATCTCCTTCCTATATAAGGTACTGGATCCTGGAGCTCAGTGCCGATAATAGCTCCAGCTTGTGCAGTGATTCTGTTCTTATAGTGGTTATGCAATCTTTTTTTTTTTACTTCAATCCCTGTGATGTTTAGTTTGAGAGCTGCACTCACTTCCTCACAGTGTGTATTACCCCTACTGGAATAAAACGCCATCAGTGGGGAGGCAATGCAGTTACTTACTACAGTTTCTTGTATCATCAGCCCCTGAACATGTCCAGGCTTCACGGCACTGATAGAAGCCATGGGAGAGGCGAGTGCAGTGCCAGCATTCTGATTCTGTCTCTGTCATCATAGCTTCTAATTGTGAAACAAGATGTGCTGGTGTCAATCACATAGCTCCTACCACTGCCTCCTGAAAACCATTGGGGGACCAACCCTTTAAAGTCAAGGGGGAGACCTTTTTTTCATATTGGGACCCTTTTCTAAGTTAAAAAGCATGTATTTAAAAAAACAAACAAACACACTCACAGCAAGCCAAGGATAATCTTTAACAATGATAACATCACAAAACGTGGGTATGTGTATTTACATTTTTGAAGTTTTTTTGCTACAAATAAAAACACTCCTGTGTGATAGCATCCAAATTATGTCTCCATATTGTGTACACCATTTGAATATAATAATAAACGTTTTTCTTACTGCCGGAGAGTAATCTTGCGGGGTGACAACCTGATAGAAATGTCTCTTTACCGACACGGTTCTTTAGTCACATAGCCGTTACAGAACCTGGTAAAACATTGAAGTGGGTAGTTTATAGAGACTTTATTGTGGCATTTCTCAGAAACCATAAGAAACCTGCTGACTCGGTAGGCAGTGTACTAATAAGTAACAACTGACAGGTGGCCTAATATTTCTAGTACCAGGTGACTATCAGAAGGCTCAAACTTCTTTTTATTTTTAAGGAAGTTCCCCTTGCAGGTGTCTTTGTTCTGTGCTCCCAAATGTGGCCATAGCTTAAAATTTATATATCATGTTTATTAGATATTGTATTCCAAAAAAGAAGAGTTCCCCTACGTTGTTCTTTACAGAAGGCTGCTCAGATCCTGTATATTCATCATACTGTACATCATGGGGCGGCTTTGCTACTTACAGTCCATCATAATCCCCAGCACATGGCCACAAAGGTTCTTTTATACAGGTTATCGTTCTTATATACAGTAAAACAATGAGTCCCAACTACCGTAAGTGTTTCTGGAGCACAGTCATATTTAGTGAGATTCTCTGCTGTGATTGACAGCTGCTTGGAGACTCTATATTCTGTGTAACATATCTAGCCATGTAATGGTTTCTGCAAATATCCCTTATTTGAATGTGTACTTTCTTTTTTTTTATTTTTAATTTAGGCCACCTTTGAACTTCTATGACATGAACACATATAATATACGGCCATAGTTGTGCACTTTAGTGGCATATGCCTGTCAGCATAATAATGAAAGGCATCCTATTACAGACTAATATTAGTGCCTAATAGGGGAACCTAGGTGGTCAACCCACTGGCATACCTAAAGTCTGTAAATTTGGACCAGAGCCACCACCTGCGTGTTGATTTGATCTATGGTTCCTTGTAGTGTTCTAGATACTATAAAGACAAGCGTGTTCACCCCCTTTATAATAATGTCCCCTGTCTTGGCTCCTTCTTGTAATAACCTCCCCTATCTCCATTCTGGCCCCTTCCTGGTATAATGTCCCCTCTCCTGCTATTATGTTTCTATCCTGGTATAATGCCATCCATCCTGGTATAATGTCACCCATTCTGGTATAATGTCCTCAACCCTGGTATAAGGTTCCCATCCCTGGTATAATGCCACCCATCCTGGTATAATGTCACATTCTTTTATAATGTCCTCAACCCTGGTATGTGGTTTCCAACCCTGGCATAAGGTCACCTGTAATGCCCCACGGGGCCTCAGGGGTTAATCGTCACCGGGCCAGTGGTTTTGTGGGGTTGCTGTGACTGGCCTGACCCGGCTCCGTGGCCCCGTCGGCTACATATAAAACACAGACTGGTGCAAGGTGTAAATGGGGGTGGAAGGAGGGTGGAGGGTCCCTGGGAAGCGTGTCACCAGTTACAGCGATGACTGGGGTCTCGGCCTCCTCCACTGCAGACCCTTCCTGTGACTTTTCTTCTTCCAGGAGTGATGTTGGATGGGAATGGGGGATGCTTTGCAGCGACACCCGTGGTGCTCGGCCAGGAATAGGCCGCTGCTGTGAGATGTTGCTCTCCTCCAGGGCTGATATTAACACAGCCCAAATAGTCCAGCTCCCCATAGATGGAGCGACCCCCTGGTAGGATGAGGGCGATGGGGACGGCTGATGGCGCCAAAGTGCAGGGCAATCGTGCCACTAATGACAAGGACAACACCGGGGCTGCGGTTCAAAGTTCCTATTACACACAGTTCTTAAAGCTCCCTGGAGGTGCCACTTTCCACCGCCATGGATGAACTCCAGCCGATCCCGGGTGAATCGGAGCAAATCACCGGTATATGTGGAAATGTGTGAGACTTTCCTTCTTGCGCTTGGTTGTGGATCCCCATGGCTTGAAGCAACTTGGGGACACTGCTGTCCATGTTAAGTGTTCTGTCCCGTGTGCAGGTGACACAGGTCGTCGCCGTGGGTCCTGGCTGTAAACCCGACCCCGGATCCTATATGTTACTGTGCTCCGGGAAAGTGGGTGGTGGGCGATGGGACTTGAAATCCCCGTCCCCTGCATATTCTGGCAGACAACATAGAGTATAATCTGCCCTAGGGCTTCTGCACCCTGTCAGTGCTCGCACTGTGGGAACTGTTAGGCTCGACCTCAGCTACCATGTCTCCTCTGTCTCATCATCTCCATCGGCCGTCTCTCACCCTATTCCAGTCTCATTCCTGCAGACTCCATGCGGTGTTGTCGCCCCTGGTCCTGGGACACCGTCCACCAGTCTCCCGTCCTCAGGAGCCTTGCTCTCCTTCCTCTCTTAAGGCTGTCTGCTCTCTCCTGCTCCCAGACTGAACTGAAGTGAAAAAGGTTTGTGTCTCTCTTACTCACTTAGTGCCTCCACCCTTGGGATGACTCTTAGTGGTGTTGCCCGGGTAACCTGGAATTCCACAGACCGTCAAGCTTCCTGTGTAAGTGGTGACTAATAGCTAGATGTTTTGTAAGTGAAAAAACAACACCAGGGATTATCTCCTTCATCACTCGAGTCCAAGCATTGCATCCCAAATGAAATGCAATGCCCTGTGGCGACTGAAACCCCAGGGGTGCCACACACCCATCCTGGAATAGCTGATTACTGCATGTCAGCATGGGCAGCACTTGATGTCACTGTCATGCACCACCCACCTTAGGCAAATCAGTTTCTGCTGCGAGCCACTGATTTGCCAGCAGCGTGTGTTGAAGCACAGGGAGCCAGTGGGTCTCTGCACCCCAATACATTTCAGAATGAGTGTTTGAGGACATTGATTTCAGTGGTTGAGGATAGGCAACAAATGCAGTTTTGCTGTAGGACAGTTCTGATGCCGGAGATATTATAACCATATCCTGGTTAAAACCCACAAGGGGAACAGAAATTAATTTGCAATGTCCCACCTGATACAGTATATGGAAATATGCCAATTAAAATAGGTAGTATTGTGTATGGCAGAGGTCCTCAATCTCTAGGACTGTAAGAGCCACATTCAGCTCTGAGAGAGGGTCGCAAGACACATTGCGCTCCCGCCCCCCTCATGTTAATGACACCCAAAGACCCCATTACCAGTTTAATGACAGGTACATTTTTTTCACAGGAATCACACCAAGACAGTATACTAAGTTCCAATGGTTCCTTCCGTACCCCTATACCAATCTGCTCTTCTATGTGGTGCTACTCACAAGTCACCATCTGGAGATCTGCTCTTCATAGTTGTTTGATAGACCTGGCACTAAGGCACCAAGTTAGCAGACAGCCACGAGCCACACATCATGGTCCCACAAGCCATATGTGATTTCCTGTCCTACAGGTTGGGGACTCCTGGTGTATTGTATAACTACATAGCTTTCACTAACTAGTTTGTGATTTTGATTGTAAACTTAATTTTTATTTATTTTACTCGCGTATATATTAACTCCACAGTGCTCTACAGACGTAATGTTAGCCGTTTGTAAACTTAAACTGAAAAAAACAAACATTAATCTCCAAATAAAACATAGTGTGAACAGGGGCCAGTTGCTATAACTACACAAAGCACAAATAAAGGGATACAGTAACACGCTGTAAGCGGGAAGACATATGCAAACACTGAATATAGGGAAATTTAAACTGCATCAATGCAATATAGAATATACTTAATTAAAAAAATTAAAGTTCTTAGGACAAAAGTTGGCCAATTCTTGTGTGCCCACCAACCACGGCAAGGTGACGTTTCTTTGATGGGACCTTATCCTAGTGTCTTGAATCTCCTGGACTAAAAGTCTACAAATATATGGGCAGATAGGATCTGGCACTAATTAAAAAAAACCCTGTGGCTGATGGGCGGAGAGCACAGTCAGGAAAGGAGGTTGACTACACCTCCAATATATACTGCAAAATAACCCCAAAAAACTTAATTTCCTAATAAAACAGCAAGTGTGAACAGATGCCAGCTGCTATAGCTACAGGAAACAAACAAAAGGATAAAGTAGCACTCTGTAAGCAAAAAAGACATGCAAACATTGAATATAGGAATTTTAAACTGCATTAATGCAGTTTATGCTTGGAACCTGTGCTAAGAACCTTCATTTTTCTAAATATATTCTGCATTAACACAAAATATAGTTTGAAAATTGAAGGTTCTTAGCACACAAATTGGCCAATTATTGCATGCTCATCAAAAGAAGATAACCTTTCATTTATGGGACTCTATCCTACTGTCATGCCTTCCCTAGTGGCCAGCCAGAGGCACACCTGTGCAATAATCTTGCTGTCTAATCAGTATCTTGATATGTCACACCTGTGAGGTGGATGAATTATCTCAGCAAAGTAGAAGTGCTCACTAACAAAAATTTAGACAAGTTTGTGAACAATATTTTAGAGAAAAAGATCTTTTGTGTCCATACAAAAGGTCTTAGATCTTTGAGTTCATCTCAAAAGTGTTGCATTTTATATTTGTGATCAGTGTATATTTTGAGATAGATTAGCTTTGAAATACATGCAAAAAAATTCATCCCATGTAGCATTCTATTGTTTAATCTGAGTTTCCATTGTTACACTCCTTATACAGCCTTATGAAAATATAATATAACCACGTACAGGAATACGGCTATAGCAGTGTCAATATAATAACCTTGGCATTTTCTATGTTGTACTGTTATCATGTAATCCATGCCTTAACATGTCTGCTGGAAGGACATCACAGCAGTGGGAAAATTACTCTGGTTATGCTCTGTGTTTCCAGCGGCTCTCCTCAAACCTCTAATTGTGTCAGCGTGTATTATGTTTTGCAATATTCACTGTAATCCCCGTTGTATTATACCATTCCGAATGTCAGCTAGCTTCATATAGGAATTAAACTAAGATCGTATAGAAAGTGTCTCCTCTTATAAGAGGGGAATGTGTTTGGTATTTGAAAACAGCTGTCCTCAGAATGCTTAGCGCACCGCGGATTAGTCACACAAGTTCTCACATGAATTCTGTAAGAATCGCCTTCTGGACGGACTATTGACGATATGTTCATTTATTATCACATACAGTTGCGATCCGAAATATCCACTCCTGGAGTGAGAAAATGTTTTAAAATTAAAATTGACCCATTTCACTGTTTTTTTTCTAAAAATTTAATTTGTGACTAATTAATTCACAGAGAATTGCAAAGCATCCAAATGACCTGAAACGACGTTTAAAACACTGTGAGGCCTCCGAGGATTGTATTCAATCCATTACTAGCTCTAAACATAACCAAAGTAATGTCAAAGTGACCTCAACATATATAGCTATGGGAAAACAGATGGTAATATGTGGTAACAACAGCCTGTTTAATAGCACAATGCACTGAAGGACTTTTAAAATGGAAATTTGATTTCCAAATTATCCTTTTTTTGTGGACAGATGCATGCTGATGTTTATACATAGCCGATGTTCTCCAAAGAAGCCATGGCTTCATTACATTTGGGGCTCCAATAATTGGGGAGTAGTAACAGGTTTTCTGTTTGGAAAATTAAAGGGAAGGTGTCATGAAAAAAACATTTTATCAATAACTGAACAAATGTAAAGCATTCATGCTTCAATGTTTTGTTTAAATGTTATCAATTGTTTTCAATTGAGCAAAATATGAAAAAATAATGTAAAAAGTTTGATATGTATCACTTTTAAACACTAGGGGGAAGCAGCAGCTGAAAACCTAGTTTTCAACTAGCTCACATTACAACTGCAGTAAAAGTGGGTGGAATCTGCTCTCATGTGTGTGATGTCACACTTCCCCCTTCTCTGTTGGGGGTTTGCAAAAGGATAAGGGAGCATGAAGCTTAGAATCACAGTGTGGATCCATTTTGTTAGTGACTGCAAAGTGATCCTGCACTGTGGAAAGTGTCACTGAGGACAGCTGGCATAGTGCTCCACTGTATAATGTGCCCCACTGTATTCTGTGCCCCATATACAGTATTCTGCAACCATTTTACTATGCCCCCATATTACTGTGCACCATATACTGTGCCCCCATATCACTGTGGCCCATATTACTGCGTCCCCAGTGCTCTCTGTGCCCTCAGCGTCCTCAGGTTTTGCTATGTGCCCAGCATCCCCCAGTTCTCTCTGTGCCCCTCCAGCATCCCAAAGTGCTCTCTGTACCCCCAATGTTCCCGAGCGCTCTGTGTCCACAGTGTTCCTGTAACAGTTTGTCCCTCCCCGCCTGTGCTCATGGTGTAATATTCTGTCCTTCCTTGACTGTCCTGTATGTACTGCTTCTGGTGGGAAATTCTTTGTTCTTCTCAGCATGGGACTCCTCCAATCCACAACTTGGTACACAGAATAGAGCCAGGATGTCTAGAATCCTTTCATGTATCAAATGTCCAGGGGAGGTGTGCTCTTCTGCCCACCTAAGGGGCTGATCCCAGGAGAGGAAAACAATGAGACAAATGTTAGTTAGTTAGTTAGTTGGATCTCGGCTGGAGACGTACTAGGATCTATGGCTGAGGCTGGATCCTATTGCCTGTGTATGGACTGTTACAGATTGGAGATCAGTGGCCACGTGGGATTGTGTTTTGTTGTTCACTCATATGAGGACCATTGCCATATTTTCCCTGACGTCGGAATACCGGGAGTTGACCCTGGATCTGTTGTTTTGTTGTGGACTCCTTGCAGACTTTAAGGATTTATATTCATGTTTAGTGCTTTATCTTTGTGGTTACAATAAAGCCCTTTGGATTGTTCCTCGGCCTAGCGTCCCTTACTGCTCTGTCGCATACCCCGTCACAAACTGGTTGGCAGCGGTGGGATCAGAGCAGAAGAAATGGAGGCCAACGGCTCATCAACGTCTGGAACCACAACCTCAGGATACAGGAACTGGACTATGTCGAACCTTAAAACAAAGGCCCATGAAATAGGAGTTGGCTACAAAGGACTCTCCAAGGAGCAACTAATTGAGGCTTTGAAAGGCGCTTGCCTGCAAGATGGCACTGAGGAAGAATTTCCACAGCAAGGGGAGGAAAGATGGGAGCTGGAGGTAAATACCCAAAAAAGTCAGTGGGTTGTTTAGTATGAGGAGGAGATGGCACTGCTGGGAGATGAGGCCACCATAGAAGATAAGAGGGAGGCTATACGTGGAGCTAAGGAGAGGGCATTGCTGGAAAGAAGGTTTGCTGTGGAAGCAGTTAGAATTTCAAGACAGACTGTACTCACAGCACTCACCATGAGTGAATTCCCCAGAGTGTCCAGTAAGGACTTTAAACCATTTAATGAGGCTGTATGTGACATTGAGGGCTTCTTCCAGGACTTTGAGCATCAATGCTGAATAATGGAAGTCCCAGTTTGCATCTACGGGAGCGGAGCCAAGATTTTTGCCTGTTCTGTTACCACACGGCATCCCGACGGCTGTTGGGGCCACCAGAGTTCAAGTAAAGCCAGAGCCACACAGGGAGCTGAGGCCGGACGCTGATGCCCCCTACTGGGATTGACAACCACACCAGCAACAGATGATGCCAGTGATGACCACGCAAGAGCAACAACAGCAGGAGATGCTTGCCCGAACCTGGAAGGAAAAAGAGTACCTGAGGAAGCCACCTTCCGTGTCTGTGGGCCGCAGCACATAGAGTATGTCCGGCGGTTTCACTCCGAGAAGGGATGGGGTTTTCTGTGGGAAGCAAATCTCTCAGAGAAAGAGTTTGTCACCTGCCGAGATGTTGAGCAGCATCTCCCCAGTGGTCACCCAGGTCGTAACCTGGAGGCCAGACAAGTGGTCTGCTACACCCACCATTGGGGGGAATGGGGCTGGTATGCCTTAGATGTGAAGCGGCTCGCTATAGTCGATGAGCGAGTAGTACCAGCCGCCGCTGTTGATTACCTGCCTCCCAGTGCGCGGGAATAAGAAAAAAAAAATGTTACAGTACCAGTAGTTGCGATGCCATAAAATTGCTAGGTATCGGTGCTTTCGTTTGTTATTTTTCATAGCTTGTTATTTTCCATATGGAAAATGTTAGTAAATAAGTGCCTAATCAACCAGTTTTAATGAAAAGAGTACAAATTACCAGATTTGCCAGCAAATTGTTGAAAAGTGTACAACCGGTACATGGACTCCGTTTAAATGTTATATATAAGTAAATATGGACCACGGTCACAGGACTGGCGTGACCAACACAAACTTCTGTTTTGTATAATAGTTGCACCTCCTGTGCCAACCAGAGTCGTCTAAAGTACAACACCCGGGACCTTAACCCGGTCACGGACCCACAATTGGTTTCCAGAGGGAACAGGTTGTTTGGGTGGCGGGTTATTGGGATCCAGGACGTTGGGACTGGACTGTCACAGGAAGGGGCTGCAACGGAGTAGGTTGAGCCTCCATTACCATAGAAACCGGTAGCGTCCCACGGTTGGGCGACTAACTCTTAACAATTTTAGTAACGTTTAAGGGCATTGCCTCTCCTGTGTAGGATGGACCTGTTAATAAAAATGTGTTAACTAGAGTTGAGCGCGGTTCGTGGTTCGTGGTTCTCCAGTTCTAGGCTCGAGTTATTTTGGGGCCTGTTCTAGATCGAACTAGAACTCGAGCTTTTTGCAAAAGCTCGATAGTTCTAGAAAAGTTCGAGAACGGTTCTAGCAGCAAAAAAACAGCAAATTCCTAGCTGGCTTTCCGCTGTAATAGTGTAAGTCACTCTGTGACTCACACTATTATGACATTTCAGTGTATAGTGTGCGTGAACAGCGCCTTCAGATCACTCCTGTTTGTATAATGGCGATCGCCATTTTTTTTTTTTTTCCTTGTCTTCCTTCCCTAAGCGCACGCGTCTTGTGGGGCGGGCCAGCATGTCAGCCAATCCCAGACACACACACAGCTAATTGGACTTTTAGCTAGAGAAGCAACGGCATGTGTGATAGGATGTCCATGTCACATGTCCCTGCATTATAAAACCGGGCATTTTCCTCCAGCACGCCATTATCTCTTCTGCGTCCTTGGTGTCAGACATCACTGGCGCAGCTCCGTCCTGACTGAGCCCTATCGCCGATACTGCTGTATACACAGCGCTGGACAGCTTAGGGAGAGCACTTTCTATAAGTCCTTTTAAGGGCTCGTATGGGCAGGGTCAGAGCCATAGGTGACAGGTCCTGAAAACAGAGTAGGTCAGGGATTTCGTCGCTGCATTTCCCCATTAGGAGGGAATAGAAAGGCAGGCTTCCATTCCTCTACCCAGAGCCCCACAATCCTGGCACTGTACCCTCCTGTCCTCTGCACACTCCAACTCATTATAACTAAGCCATTATACTAGCAAACAGTCAGTGTACCTAGTGGCATCCTAAACTTGGCTATTGGACTTTGCTATAGTCCCACTAGTGCAAAGACATTTGCAGCACCTCTACCTGCATTGCACACTCAAACTCTTTTTAACTAAGCCATTATACTAGCAAACAGTCAGTGTACCTAGTGGCATCCTAAACGTGGCTATTGGACTTTTGTCTAGTCACACTAGTGCAAAGATATTTGCAGCACGTCTACCTGCATTGCACACTCAAACTCTTTTTAACTAAGCCATTATACTAGCAAACAGTCAGTGTACCTAGTGGCATCCTAAACGTGGCTATTGGACTTTGCTATAGTCCCACTAGTGCAAAGACATTTGCAGCACCTCTACCTGCATTGCACACTCAAACTCTTTTTAACTAAGCCATTATACTAGCAAACAGTCAGTGTACCTAGTGGCATCCTAAACGTGGCTATTGGACTTTTGTCTAGTCACACTAGTGCAAAGATATTTGCAGCACGTCTGCCTGCATTGCACACTCAAACTCTTTTTAACTAAGCCATTATACTAGCAAACAGTCAGTGTACCTAGTGGCATCCTAAACGTGGCTATTGGACTTTTGTCTAGTCACACTAGTGCAAAGATATTTGCAGCACGTCTACCTGCATTGCACACTCAAACTCTTTTTAACTAAGCCATTATACTAGCAAACAGTCAGTGTACCTAGTGGCATCCTAAACGTGGCTATTGGACTTTTGTCTAGTCACACTAGTACAAAGATATTTGCAGCACGTCTACCTGCATTGCACACTCAAACTCTTTTTAACTAAGCCATTATACTAGCAAACAGTCAGTGTACCTAGTGGCATCCTAAACGTGGCTATTGGACTTTTGTCTAGTCACACTAGTGCAAAGATATTTGCAGCACGTCTACCTGCATTGCACACTCAAACTCTTTTTAACTAAGCCATTATACTAGCAAACAGTCAGTGTACCTAGTGGCATCCTAAACGTGGCTATTGGACTTTGGTCTAGTCACACTAGTGCAAAGATATTTGCAGCACGTCTGCCTGCATTGCACACTCAAACTCTTTTTAACTAAGCCATTATACTAGCAAACAGTCAGTGTACCTAGTGGCATCCTAAACGTGGCTATTGGACTTTGCTATAGTCCCACTAGTGCAAAGACATTTGCAGCACCTCTACCTGCATTGCACACTCAAACTCTTTTTAACTAAGCCATTATACTAGCAAACAGTCAGTGTACCTAGTGGCATCCTAAACGTGGCTATTGGACTTTTGTCTAGTCACACTAGTGCAAAGATATTTGCAGCACGTCTACCTGCATTGCACACTCAAACTCTTTTTAACTAAGCCATTATACTAGCAAACAGTCAGTGTACCTAGTGGCATCCTAAACGTGGCTATTGGACTTTTGTCTAGTCACACTAGTGCACAGATATTTGCAGCACGTCTGCCTGCATTGCACACTCAAACTCATTGTTACTAATACATTATAATACCAAAAATTGAGTAAACTTAGTGGCATACAAGAAGTGGCTGTTGTACTCCATTAATGCCCCACTGGTGCAAATCTATGTGCATCACCTCTGCAGGACACCCTCCTGCTCTGTTTTTAATAAGCTATAATGATAGCAAAAAAAACTGCCATTTAGTGGCATCATAGAACTGGATGTTGTATTTCATTATTGTCCCACTGGTGCAAATCTATTTGCAGCACCTCTGCATTCTACCCTCATGCAGATTTTGCTACGCTAATGTTATAGCAAACTCAGGGAATTCATTGCTGCATTTGATAATTCGGAGGGATATAAAGTGAGGCTTTCTTTAGCTTTTCCTTCTGTTCATAGACAGCATCTCCAAGTCCACACCCGAAGAGCAATTTCTCCTCCACGTTTAAGTGTGGAGAGGCAGCTAGTGCGCATGCGTGTGCCGATTTACCCCAGCTGCAGCCTAACTACAGTGTTTCGCCTAGTGAGTATGCTCAGCCTGACTGTGCCATTCCTGACGCTAAGTCTTCATTTCGGGATACAGCGCATGCTCCCACACTTAGTGTGAAAACCCTCTTTGCACAGGTACTTGCATTCCGTGCCGGGTCTAAGTCCTGTTTTGTGCCTAGACACCATGCTAAAGCTGATAGTCTTTTTTCAGAGACTCTATTTCATGCAACTGACCATGCTCAGGCACTTACTGCATCAGAGACTAGGTCCGGTAATGAACTCTTTGGCCCTGCACCTGATGTGGGGGGGCCTATATAGACCACAGGGCATCAGGTGTCCTGACGATGTGGCCAGGCCACTCCCAAATGGCTTGCAGAGGCCTGCCCCTATGACTTGTCACCTCATTATTGATGGTCAGACGATGACTGGTGAGGTGTTTGGGTCATGACAGCCATGAGGTCATCATTGAAGTTGCGGTTCCAAATAGGACGCTAGTTATGCCACTCATGACGTGTCACTCTGCTTTTGTCTCCAGGAGGTGCATTGTGGTCCACCCTGGTTTGTGGCGGACCCAGGTTATAAAACGGGCTGGAGCCAACAAGGAGGTGCGCAGTCTTCTATTATGCTCTGAAAGAGCACACCTCCATGTGTTGAACCCATTGCGGCTTTAGGCCAGAGGTAGGCAGGGATAGGGCGTTGATGCAGGCCGCCACCACAGTTGGTAACGCAGAACGGTTAAGACCAGCTCCTGTCCTACAAGTCCTGCTTGTGCAGCCCAGTGGCATTAACAGGCCTGCTGCTGCTGATGCGCCTGCTGTTCACAGGTGTGGCCCCAATGCACACGGTCAGCGTACTGAATGGCCCCTGTGATGTTAACAGGGAGTTCCTGGGCTGGGTGGGCGTGTGGACCCTGTGACGCTAACAGGGCTCCCAGTCTCAAGATCCGAGTGGCGTCTAACTTGGTTCAGGCTACTATTAGTTTCATAGCCACACAGCTCTGTATCCTCCACCGAACCTTCCAGTTGCCAACCTCTCCTTTTCCATCTGGGAGCACGGTGGACACTGACTGCTGATGGGGATATATACCTTTCTCTTTCTTTTCTTATTAATTTTCGTTATATTGCGGTAACATAGTATATACCACCTTATCCAAATCTGCCAGTCCCACCGTAACAGATGGTGTTTCTTCATCAAATGTTACTTTTGCTTAACCACCAAACCCACGGGCCAAAACTTTTTTCCCCTTTCCAACACACCTGTTCCCCTTTTCACCCGCATCTGTCCTTTTTCAACTCATTTTGTATATGACCAAAAGTGCAACTCTGCAGGGACACCGTACTCAATGGCATCTCAGCACAACAGCCACCCCTCGGTCCCTCAGATGTGGACAAGTAAAAGACCATTTCCTCCTATCCATGACAAACCGTTGAGATTCACTCTGTGCAGCACTGGTGTTTAGTGGAAAAGCAGATCTAAGATTGCGTACCACCTTCTGCAGATACTCCTGTATACGTGCGTCCATTTCTATGGCAGGAATTATTTCGCCAAATTTTGTCTTGTACCGGGGATCTAACAGTGTGGCAACCCAGTAGTTAGCATTACTTCGAATTCGTACAATCCGAGGGTCATGTTGTAGGTAGTGCAGCAAGAAGGCGCTCATGTGTCTTGTGCATCCAGGAGGACCAAGTCCTTGGTGTGTTGGTGGCAGAGAGGAGAGAATCGTGCCTCCTTCCTCTGCCCTCTCCCCACAACCTCGCACAACCGAAATGTGAGCAAGCTCTCACTCATCTGCTGAGTCTTCCATGCCCATCGCCAGTTCGTCCTCCATTTCTTCATGGGCTCCTGCACCTTCCTCAACACTTTTTGCTGATACTATGCGCCCTTGTTAATCCCTCTCCCTCACCATGACTGCCGCATAGGTGCCGCTGACCATCTGGACCTCGTAGATCTTGTTATCCCTTCCGCATATGACTCCTCCTGTACTTCCTCCCCTTCCTCTTGTCCCAACACCTGACTCCGAATAATAATTACAGTGTGCTCCATCATGTAGATGACCAGAATTGTCACGCTGAGAATGACATTGCCAGTGCTAAACATCTTCGTCGACATTTGTAAACTGTGTAGCAGGGTGCATAGGTCCTTGATCTGACACCACTCCAGCAGCGTGATCTGCACCACCTCTGGATCAAGTTATCCCAGGCTATATGTCATAACGTATTGCAGCAGGGTTCGGCGGTGCTGCCACAAACGCTGCAACATGTGCAGATTCAAATTCCTGCGTGTGGGCACATCACATTTCAGGCGTTTAACCGCCAGACCTAAAGACTTCTGTAGCGACGAAAGTTGTTGAGCTGCTGTGTGCGCACGATGGAAGTGAGCACATAGTGAGCGTGCCCGCTGCACAAGGCCATGTAGGCCGTGATGGTGTTTTAAAAATTGCTGGAGAATTAGGTTGAACACGTGAGCCATACAAGGCACGTGTGTCACATTGCCCTGTCGATGGCCCGCAGCCAGGTTTGCATCATTGCCGCACACGGCTGTTAAGTCACCAACGGAGTACGCTCCGTCAATTTGTACTCCGGTCGCCAGGTGACAACGTGTTCCTTTCATGCATAGTGCTGATGATGGGAGAGGAGTCGACGCCAGCGGCGCAGGTGGACGCAAGTTATGCTCACCCACTGGGCTGCATTACCTTGACAGATGCAGAATCTCTGGATGAATGTAGCTGGTGGGTATCTCACAGATTAAATACCATCATTCAGCTACAACCAATGGGAAGACACCACACCCTTTTTTATGCCCATCCTGTCTGCAGACCATTGCCAGACATAGCTCTGCTTTTACCCCCAGTTCAGTTTTATGATTTTGTGTGCTTGTTACCTGACTACTTTTCCTGCTTGCTGTTTATGTACCTTGTTGGCCGATCCGCATTTCACCTCTGCTTGTTTTCTGATTAAGTCCTGGCCGTTCCATTCTGTTCCTGTTCCTCAATTAATGTTTTGACCCTGCCTGACTACTATTCTCTGGAACTGCAGCCTTCCACAGGTATTAATCACCTTGGGCCCTGTGTAATTCCTAATCCCTGTATAGGGGTTAAAGGGTTTCAGGATTCTAGGGGTCCTGCTTGGTGAGTGGCTTCCCTGTAGCCTATCATTTACAGCCCATCTGAGTGTGTGGATCAAGGAAGGCGTTACACCGTGCTCTCTGCAGAAGGCCATGTGGGCCAGGATAGTGCTTTAAAAATTGCTGGACAACCAGGTTCAACACGTGAACCACACAAGGCACGTGTGTCACATTGTCACAGCGAAGGGCCGCACCCATGTTTGCATCATTGTCGCACCCGCCCTTCCCTGGCTGCTGGTTGAGTGGAGACAACCATTGATGAAACTCGGTCTCCAGAGCTAACCGTCCACAACTTCTCAGCGGTGTGACTCACATTTCCCATACATTTCAAAGTAAACCTTTGACCGCCTGATGGCATTGAGCTCTGCTGCCAGCATAGTAAGGAGGTGTGTGGTATTCCTTGTGCGCAGTTACAAGGAAGGGTGGCCTGACCACACAGGGTTTGCGCCAAGGTGGAGGACCCACACGAGGTTGAAGAGGCAGAAGCAGTGTATTAACTTCTACATACAGAAGAAGGATTGAAACAACTCGTGGGGACGGCAAGACTTGTACAGCAGACCCTTCTCCATCTCTCCCCACAGTAACCCATTGCCCAGTCAGCGACATGTAACGCCCCTGTCCATGCTTACTGGGCCAATTATCTGTGGTGAAATGCACCCTGTCACACAGAGTTTCTCAAGGAATCAGTGATGTTTAGTGCGACATGCTGGTGTAGCGCGTGCACGCCTTTGTTGGAGGAGGAGTGGCGCCTGGGCATCGGCTCTTGGGGCACTGCGATGGGCATAAGGTCTCGTAAATCCTCGGTTAAAAAGGTTGGAAAGGCAGCATTTTGGTAGCCAACAGTTTCCAGATGCTGAAAGTCAACCTCTAAGCCATGTCATGCCCTTCTAAAAGCATGTAAAACACAGCGAGGGGACTCCAACCACAGTCTCCCTCGTTGCCACTAACTGGGCCACACACACCCCACTTGACTGGCATGGGTTGACCCCCCTTTTGAAAAAGAAACAGATGCTTTGCATGAAGCACTCTCAAAAATACGCGTGCCTTTGCCGTCCCCTGGCTGACCCAGGGGAAGAAAAGTCCTCTGAGAGCCATGACTTGTTCATCTTGGTTCTTTTAGAAACACAGCGAGGGGACTCCAACCACAGTCTCCCTCGTTGCCACTAACTGGGCCACACACACCCCACTTGACTGGCATGGGTTGACCCCCCTTTTGAATAAGAAACAGATGCTTTGCATGAAGCACTCTCAAAAATACGCGTGCCTTTGCCGTCCCCTGGCTGACCCAGGGGAAGAAAAGTCCTCTGAGAGCCATGACTTGTTCATCTTGGTTCTTTTAGAAACACAGCGAGGGGACTCCAACCACAGTCTCCCTCGTTGCCACTAACTGGGCCACACACACCCCACTTGACTGGCATGGGTTGACCCCCCTTTTGAATAAGAAACAGATGCTTTGCATGAAGCACTCTCAAAAATACGCGTGCCTTTGCCGTCCCCTGGCTGACCCAGGGGAAGAAAAGTCCTCTGAGAGCCATGACTTGTTCATCTTGGTTCTTTTAGAAACACAGCGAGGGGACTCCAACCACAGTCTCCCTCATTGCCACTAACTGGGCCACACACACCCCACTTGACTGGCATCGGTTGAGCCCCCTTTTGAAAAAGAAAAAGATGCTTTGCATGAAGCACTCTCAAAAATACGCGTGCCTTTGCCGTCCCCTGGCTGACCCAGGGGAAGAAAAGTCCTCTGAGAGCCATGACTTGTTCATCTTGGTTCTTTTAGAAACACAGCGAGGGGACTCCAACCACAGTCTCCCTCATTGCCACTAACTGGGCCACACACACCCCACTTGACTGGCATCGGTTGAGCCCCCTTTTGAAAAAGAAAAAGATGCTTTGCATGAAGCACTCTCAAAAATACGCGTGCCTTTCCCGTCCCCTGGCTGACCCAGGGGAAGAAAAGTCCTCTGAGAGCCATGATTTGTTCATTTTGGTTCTTTTAGAAACACAGCGAGGGGACTCCAACCACAGTCTCCCTCGTTGCCACTAACTGGGCCACACACACCCCACTTGACTGGCATCGGTTGAGCCCCCTTTTGAAAAAGAAAAAGATGCTTTGCATGAAGCACTCTCAAAAATACGCGTGCCTTTGCCGTCCCCTGGCTGACCCAGGGGAAGAAAAGTCCTCTGAGAGCCATGACTTGTTCATCTTGGTTCTTTTAGAAACACAGCGAGGGGACTCCAACCACAGTCTCCCTCGTTGCCACTAACTGGGCCACACACACCCCACTTGACTGGCATCGGTTGAGCCCCCTTTTGAAAAAGAAAAAGATGCTTTGCATGAAGCACTCTCAAAAATACGCGTGCCTTTGCCGTCCCCTGGCTGACCCAGGGGAAGAAAAGTCCTCTGAGAGCCATGACTTGTTCATCTTGGTTCTTTTAGAAACACAGCGAGGGGACTCCAACCACAGTCTCCCTCGTTGCCACTAACTGGGCCACACACACCCCACTTGACTGGCATGGGTTGACCCCCCTTTTGAATAAGAAACAGATGCTTTGCATGAAGCACTCTCAAAAATACGCGTGCCTTTCCCGTCCCCTGGCTGACCCAGGGGAAGAAAAGTCCTCTGAGAGCCATGATTTGTTCATTTTGGTTCTTTTAGAAACACAGCGAGGGGACTCCAACCACAGCTCCCTCGTTGCCACTAACTGGGCCACACACACCCCACTTGACTGGCATGGGTTGACCCCCCTTTTGAATAAGAAACAGATGCTTTGCATGAAGCACTCTCAAAAATACGCGTGCCTTTGCCGTCCCCTGGCTGACCCAGGGGAAGAAAAGTCCTCTGAGAGCCATGACTTGTTCATCTTGGTTCTTTTAGAAACACAGCGAGGGGACTTCAACCACAGTCTCCCTCGTTGCCACTAACTGGGCCACACACACCCCACTTCACTGGCATGGGTTGACCCCCCTTTTGAAAAAGAAAAAGATGCTTTGCATGAAGCACTCTCAAAAATACGCGTGCCTTTCCCGTCCCCTGGCTGACCCAGGGGAAGAAAAGTCCTCTGAGAGCCATGTCCACATTGTCAGTGGACAGACACGTGTGCTTATCTGCCAGCAGACCCCCAGCAGCACTGAAGACAGGTTCCGAGAGAACGCTGGCTGCAGGACACGACAAGATCCCCAAGGCGTACGTGGCGAGCTCAGGCAATTTATCCATATTGGAAGCCTAAAATGAGCAGGGCTCAAGTTGCACAATAATGGAATCGATATTTCCTTGCATATACTCATATATCTGTGTGTCCTCCTCTTTTTCCTTGTCCAGCTGTTTTGTTTTCGCATGAGTATATGTCCTTGTCACTTTCCCATGTGTTTGTGTTGTGTTGTGAGTTGTTTGTCACCTTTTGGACACCTTTGAGGGTGTTTTCTAGGCGTTTTTATGTGTTTGTGATTGCCTGCCATTGTTTCCTATGCAGCTCGAGTTCGGTTCGTCGAACGTTCGACGAGCCGAACTCGAACGGGACCTCCGTTCGGCGAGCCGACCTCGAGCCGAACCGGGACCGGTTCGCTCATCTCTAGTGTTAACTTGTTATATTTCCTTTTTACAGTTCAAAGCAAAACAAAAATAAACCTCTGCTGTCCTGTAGCTCACGGACGAGCTACGTTTAACCAAAGGGGAATGTGACGCCCTGGCCTTTCAGGTCGTCACAGGTATTGTGCAATCTGCCCATCTGCACAGTATCCACCCTCCTTGGTTACAGGTCCTGATCCTTTGGTATTGCTAACAGCTTAGCCAATTAAAATCCTAGGAACACTTTACACTGTACCCACCAGGCACACCATTGGGGGGCCTGAAGGGAATAGGGCCGCCCACATGGGGGGTTGGTAGGGGAAAGTGAGAATGTGACAGTTGAGCTGATGAGAGAGTGAAGTGAACCAGGAGAGGAAGGAGGTGCAGGTGACTCTCTGAGAGAGAGAGGTCACCGGCCTGGAGCAGGGCTCCTGTAGTTACTAGGTGGCAGACGTTGGTCTGGGCCTGGTAGGAGCTGGAACCCTGGTCGCAGGGGATTGTGTCAAGGGGCACGGACTGCCGAGTAGGGCAGCCGGCGGCCTTGAGCTATCACCGGGCAGGGGACAGGGTACGACAGGGTACGTGGACCCTAGGCCGGAAAGTAGCTTCACGCGTCCCGGTAATTTATCCGACAGGGGTGAAGACTTCAAGATTCATCCCCTACACACTCAAAAATCTGGGTACTAGCGCACCGATGGGATAGGACTTTCCCAATACAGTCCAAAGAAATCCTACACGTGAACCCTGAGAGCAAGCTCACTCCATTAGCCATACGGGTGAGCGGGACCCGAAGAATTTTATACCTGAGGGTCCAAATAGAGACAAAGGTGCCAAGGAAAGGGCCACAGGCTAACAGCAACACCAAGGGCACGGACCCAAGTGTGCTCCCTACCAGCTGCAGTGGTGCTCAGAACTTTAGTTTACAAGCTGTCAGTGTTGTTATTCATGGACTGAGTGAGTACACTGGAAACCCCTTTTCCTATCCCCCATGGCACCCCAAGCACCAACAATGCAACGGGCCCTGGGACACAAACCCCCTACCCACGGAGGGGTTAAACACATGGCTGCTGCACCATGGTCACCGGGCTCCCAAACAGCAGCGGTGGTCCCTCACATTACCACGCACCGTCAGTGGCATCACAAACTTTTTATCTCTCTTGTACATATCCCCCCTTTTCTTTTAATTCAAGTGTCCGCGCGGACTCCAGATCCGAGCGGCTCGCCCGCTGACATGGAGGTGGTACAGGGTGACCTGCCAGGTGCGGAGGTCTGAGGTGAGTTACATGTGCAGGGACATGAATAGTACAATACCAGGCTGCAGGTCACGGCTCACCGCCGGTCCCGTGCTCAGGGGGAAAGTGGAGCGCATAGTATAAGCTGTAGGCTCCACAGAGACGGCAGCGGCCTCCTCCCAGAGCTGTGATCTGGATATCCCAGGGGGTGTGTCCAGGTCACAGCAGGAAGCAGCCACAGTGCAGGAGAAGGGGTCGGAGCCCGACTATCAGCCCTTATGCACAGGGACTGCTGTATTTGTGGTGTTAAACTGTCGTTACACACTTCAAATCTAAGATGGCAGCCACCAGTGTTTCAGTAAAAATAGAACTAAATAAAAACTAAATAAACAATGAATTTAATTTTGTATTAAAAATAATTGATTCCATAATCAGCAATTATTAATACAAAAACTACAATCGCAGCCCCTTCCCTTTAAGCAATAGATTTTTAACAAAACTTCCATAAAATATTTTTTTGGGACCAGCAACATTATTGCTCTTTGGAAAGGGAAGGAACCCCCAAGATGTCTTCAAATATTATACAAAATACACATAGTGCCTGAGGATGTGGATGTAATTGATAGCACCATATCCTAAATTATGTGACAAACCAGAATAGACCTCTAAATAACATTTCTCCCAGCAGTGAATATACCTGCAATGAATAACTTTTTTTGTAGGGGGGTTGTTATCACGGCATTCTTTGTATTTGCAAAAATGAACTATTATCAAGATTCTTCAGTTAAATACAATTATGGTGATACCATAATTTTAAGATTTTTTTTTTCTTTATTTAAGTGATGGAAATAAAATACAGAGGTTTGTAAAAAGATGTTTGTTTGTTTTTAACCCCTTCACCTCTGAGTCTATCACCTTCATGACCAGGCCAATATTTACAATTCTGACCAGTGTCACTTTATTATGCAATAACTCTGTAACGCTTCAACATATCGTGGTGATTTTGTGATTGGTTTTTCCTGACATACTGAACTTTATGATGGTGGTAAATTTAGGATGATATTTTTTGTGCTTATTTATGAAAATATCGGAAATTTGACGAAAATTTTGCAATTTTCAAATTTTAAAATTTTTGTCCTTTAAACCAAAGAGTTATATCACACAAAATAGTTACTAAATAACATTTCTCACATCTCTACTTTACAAAAGCGTAATCTTTTAAACATTTTTTTTTTGTTTGGAAGTTAGAAGGGTCCAAAGTTTATCAGCAATTTCACATTTTTCTAACAACATTTGCAAAACCATTTTTTTAGGGACCACATCACATTTGAAGGGACTTTGAGAGGCCTAGATGACAGAAAATACCCAAAAGTGACCCCATTCTGAAGACTGCACCCCTCAAACTCCTCAAAACCACTTCCAGGAAGTTTATTAACCCTCCAGGTGCTTCACATAAGTTAAAGTAATATGGAAGGGAAAAATGAAAAGTTTACTTTTTCCCACAAAAATGTTACTTTAGCCCCAAATTATGCATTTTCACAATATATCAAGAGACCATGCACCATACAATATGTTGTGCAATTTCCCCATTGTATGGCAATACCCCTGATGTGCCTAAACAGTGGAAATACCACACAAGTGACCACGTTTTGGAGACTAGACCCCTCAAGGAATGTATCTAGATGTTTGGAGAGCACCTTGAACTCCCAGGTGCGCCACAGAATTTTATAATGTTCTGCCATGAAAATGAAAAAATACATTTTTAACCACAAAAATGTTGCTTTAACACCAAATCTTTGATTTTCACAAGGGTAATAGGAGATATTGAACCATACAATTTGCTTTGCAATTTCTCCTGAGTACGCCCATAACCCATATGTGGTCAAAAATTACTCCTGAGACACATGATAAAGTGAAGAAGGGAAAGAGCGCCATATTTGAGTTCAGATTTGGTTGGAATGGTTTACGGGTGTCATGTCACATTGGCAGAGCACCTGAGGTACCAAAACAGCAGAAACCCCCCACAAGTGACCCCATTTTACAAATTGCACCCTCAATGAATTCATCTAGGGGTGCAGTGAGCATATTGCCCCCACAGATGTGTCACAGAATTTTATACTATCGGACTGAGAAGACATATAATTAAACTTTTATTACTAAAATGTTGTTTTAATCTCATATTTCCAATTTTCACAAGGCTAATAGGTAAAAAGACCCCATAATATCTTATACAATTTCTCCTGAATTTAGCAATGTCTCCACATGTGACTGTACAATACTGTTTGGCTGCACCGCAGTTCTTGGGAGGGAAGGAGGGCCATTTGATTTTTGGAACACATATCTTCCTCGAATAGTTTGTGGACTCCATTTGCAGAGCCCCTAAGTGCCAGAACAGAAAAAAAAACACTCAAGTGACCAAATTTTGAATGTTTAACACCCTTCTGCAAGTTAATCTATGGGTGTAGTGACGATTTAGCGTCTGGAAAACACTAATGGAGTCAAACGCTATGAATGTGGCAGAATTCAAAATTGCAAATAAGTCCTTGTCGTGCCCAGTACATTGTAGTGCTCGTCCATTGTGCCCAGCTTGTGGTTCTAGAGACACTCACCCCGTAAATTAGGTGGGCTTTCCTCACTACAACAATGATAAACATGTGGATGCTAGCAGTGGTTTAGTTATATTTTGCTGCTGAGAAAGAAGGAGGGCATTTACATTTGGGAGTGCTAATTTTTGCTGATTGTCTTTTTTATAAAGGATCCATCGTGCTTTTCCAAAGCCTTTGTGCTACCAGTGACGTGGAATCCCCCTTATTTCCATTAACAGCTGATGGACCTGAGTGAGGCAGCAGAGTTACTCTGCACTCCGTTTGGCCTCTTGTTCAGCCTTGTCTGACTTTTCAAAAGTGAATAAAACTTTTGAAGGCCTTACTTTTGTGCACACCTAAAAAGATGAGTAAAAAAATGGACAACACCTCACCACAGATAAATAGGAGCCGCGCCGTACATCGATCTTTGGGAGACAGACTGAACAAATCATCAGCAGTCATATATGTATTTTTTGCAATGTACACCATGCGGTGTAAGTGATTAGGTGGCTTTATTTCTCAGGTCAGTTCGATTACAAATTTATACTGTTTTCTTTTTTAGGTTTCGCTACTATCACACTAAAAAAACATTTTTTTTTACAAAATAAAGCTTGTTGCATCACCGAATTTTGAAGGTTATAGTTTTTTTTAGTTTTCGGCCAACGGTCATGCAAAGGCTTGTTTTTATGGAATGAGTTGGAGATTTTATTGACACCATTTTGGGTCATGTAATATTTTTTGATCGCTTTCTATTCCTCTTTTTTGTGAGGCAGAATTAAGAAGACACAGAAAGAAATTCATGAATTTATTGTTTTGTTTTTACACCGTGTCATAAAAGTCAAAAGACAGTGTTAGACTTCAGTTCATTTCAAATACAGTGAAACCAGATTTATATTGTTTTTTTTGTTTTGCTGCTTTTACACCATAAATACAACTTTATAGAAAAAAAATGTTTTTGCACTGCTGTATTTTGAAAGCGATAGCTTTCTATTTTTTTGCTGACGGAGCTGTGTGGTGGCTTATTTTTTGCGGGACAAGATGAGTGGTACTATTTTTATTTATATATGACTGTTTTATTCCACTTTTTTGTCAGTTGTAAGATGAAAAGACATAGGTTTTGCTACTTTTTTTGTTTTTTTTTTACAGTGTTAATTGAAGGGGCTAACTAGTGGGAAACTTTTATAGATCAGGTTGTTACAGGTGCAGCAATACCAAATATATGTACTTTGTTTGCTGATTATTTTTTATGTAAATCTACATGGTATAATTTTTTTTTTTTAATTTTTTTGGTCTTTATTTTCAGATTTTTTTAAAAATATTTTTACAATATATTTTTTACTTTTTTACTTTGTCCCTATATAGGACATTACCTTTTATTACCCTGGTCGCTGATATAATGTATTGCAATGCACCATTATTGCAGTCCGTGTAGTACTGACAAAAGCCTCTAGGATCATGCTCCTGACATTATCCCAGTGGCTTTCCGTAGGTGGGTGACCTGGAGGTTATCATGATGACGTTGGGTCACTATGGCAACGAATGGGCCCTCAGGATCACATCACAGGGGCACCAATCAGAGAGGAGCAGGAGTGCGATCCCTCCCCCAGACCCCTAAATCCTGAGATCGATATTGATTGCAGCATTTAGGGGGTTAAACAGCTAGGGATTGCACGGGGACCATCTAACAGCTTGGGCTCGGCTGTCAGAAAAGCCAAAGTCTCGGCGGCGATCAGTTACTGTGCCTGCACGATCATCAGAATGTATCCCGTACATCCTTGGTTGGGAACGCACTGACCACCAGGAAGGTCGGTATGTGTCCATTGTCATGTGTCCATTGAAGCTGTTAAAGGGACTCTGTTGGCAGGTTTTTGCTACCTCATCTGAGGGCAGCATGATGTAGGCAAACAGAAGACACTGATTACAAAGATGTATTACTTAGTTTACTGGTGAGCTGCTAATCACAGAAGAGGACGTGTCAGACTGCCCTTAGCTCACCTAGTCTACCAAGGATAATCTCCTGAAGATAAAACAAACATTGCAGGTAAACAACATCTGGGCGAATAAGAATGGGAGAAAAATAAGAGACAAGAAGAAGTAAAAGAAAAGAAGAGAAAAAGAAGAGAGAAAGAAAAAAGAAATGGAAGGTGAGATAAATGGTGAAAAATAAGAGAAAACAAGAACAAGAAGAAACAAAAGGAGCGGAAAGAAGAACAGTGTAGTGGATGTTGATAAAAGGACAGTATAGTAAATAGAAAAATATGGGAACATCAAGAGAAGTATGTAAGATTAACGAAAACTGAAATGTTCATTATTTTGGTGCAAAACTGAAAATCAGATATGGTACAAAAAAGAGGGAGGCAGAGGATAATGGAATATTGCATGTATAGAAAATAACGACTTGCAGGAAGAGTCTGTGAGTACACTGAAGTGGGAGGTGTATGGTAAAAAATCGTTTTTAAAGGGGAAGTGGTATTATGACAAGTGGCAACATATAACTCTTCTCCTATACAGTATATATGATTTTCTCCCACTGTGAATTTTCCCATACACAGTAGGATGGCCACCACAGCCACCCATGCACAATGTGATGCCACTACAGCCCCTCATTCACAGTGTAAAGGCCCCTATACACACTATTATTGCCATAACAGTCTCCCTTACACATTATGAAGGCCTCACAGACCCCCCTACACAGTTTGATCTGTGCACAGTATGATGATCACCATAACCCCTAAACACAGTATGATGTCCTCCACAGCTTCCTTAGATACCATATGATGGCCCCACAGTATAATGCACAGTATAATGCCACCACAGCCCTTATACATAGTATGATGCACCACAGCCTCTGTCTTCTCTAGGTCATCTAACAGGGGGATGTCAGACAGAGTGATCTTGTGATGTCTTTGCACCACTTGGCATCCTATGCATGTGTACTGCTCCTGTAGATGGCTCGGATCCGGGATTACTGGAGGGTCTCCAGACCCGGGGGCTCTGGGTCACCTGAAAATGAAAGGGGGCTATTTACAGGGGATTAATGTTTGTGACGCCACCCGTGGTTCGCGGTAAGGGGTGTACCGCCGCTGCCAATGGGAGTACCCGAGGGAGATGGAGTGGGGCAGCCAGATGACGTTCCCTCCACGGGTAGGGGAGGCCCCGGGACTGTGGACGGTGGAGGCGTAGGGGAGCGTGATGCAGGACAGGCAGGGAGATTGAGGGGAGGACAGTGTACTCACTCAGGCCATATGGATGTTGGTGAGACCATTAAGCAGACTCTGACACAGAAGTAAACCAAGTCTCTGGGTGCCGCGGCCGCTTCAGGGGGAACACGATCGGGAATCCGTCCCCGTTGGTATTGCTGATAGTTCAGGACCTGCCTCCATGCACTAAATTTAGACTGTTCTGTGTGACCCCTCGGCCTAGAGCTCTCGGGGTCCCGCTCCCTACAGTTAGTTAGAGGAGCTGTGCTCTCGATGGCTGACACGTGGGATCTTAGTGGGGGACCGCATAAGCTGGAAAGCCCTATCCCCCTTGTTGTGTTGATGTCTTCGATCTCTGAGCTCTTGGGGAAAGTTCATAAACAGACTATCCTCCACAGGTTAATTATCAGGTTGCGTGAAGCTACTCCCTGATCTAGAGTCCAGTACCCTGCCGTGCTCTGTACCGGTTCGGTTACTAGATTTTCCGGTGCCGACCGTTCTCCCAAACTAAGTCTGGCACCCCTCTCTAATACCCTGCGACCGGGTCTCTGATTCTTCCAGTCCCAGACCACCGTCTGCAACCTAGCCAACGTCTCCCGGGGAGCTCCAACTCCCTCCAGCTACTCACTCTCTGAGGGCTACCACTGCACAGACGAAGTCCCTCCCACCAGTCTGCCTGACCCCTAGGCGGGTGGGCCTGTTCCAGCTAGACCACCCACTGGTGTGCCTGACAGGGTGTGGTGTGAGGTGTGGCTAGGATTTGAATGCTGATGGAGCAATAACAAAGGTTAGGATCCCAGAACCATGGGGGGTTGAGCTCTGCACCAAAAGAGAGAGGAATGCAGTACCCTGTGACACCCTGACTAGTTCAGGGGCATCACACATGCTGATGGACTCCACCAGTCTGCAGGCACAGGCCAGAAGTAGCCATTGCCTCTTTGCTCTTGGCAGTAAGGCAGGCTTTAGCGCGATAGCACCCGCCGCCGTCGCACATGCGATATGTGGTGATTCCTGCTGTAGCGAACATTATCGCTACAGCAGCTTCACACGCACATACCTGCTCGTCGACGTTGCTGTGACTGCCGAACAATCCCTCCTTCAAGGGGGAGGTGCGTTCGGCGTCACAGCGACGTCACCGCGACGTCACTAATCGGCTGGCCAATAGAAGCGGAGGGGCGGAGATGAGCGGGACATAAAATCCCGCCCACCTTCTCCCTTCCGCATTGCCGTCGGGATGCAGGTAAGGAGATGTTTGTCGCTCCTGCGGGTTTACACACAGCGATGTGTGGAGCTGCAGGAACGACAAACAACATCGTACCTGTGGTCGACCCGACATTATGTAAATGAACGACATTACACAGATCAGCGATATTGTACGCTTCTGTGCTCGTTCATCGTCGCTCCTAGGATTTACACGTTGCGATGTCGCTACCGTGCCGGATGTGCGTCACTAACGACGTGACCCCGACGATATATCGGTAGCGATGTCGCAACGTGTAAAGCCCCCCTAACAGCCCTGGAAAAAGCACACCAACCAATTACCAGCTATTGTATTACAGAATCTCATTCATTTTCATACTCTTCTTACCTTTATATCTTGTCTGTTTTTTAAGAGCTCCTACATGGGAAAATAAAACCCTTTAATATTTGGGTTTCTAGTTTTGTGCTGTCGTTTAATACTTTTTTACAAACAGACTTTTAAATTGTGAGTCCTTTTGTAAACTATTATAAGCTTCTCTCGTAATAATAGCCCCAGAATTTTATTTGTTTTTAAATATCTGAGGTTTTTTTTGTTTTTAAATTCCCCTTTAATTTTTTTTCATCCCTTAAATAAAAACAAAAAAAACAGTTATTAACTAAATAGAAGATTTCTTCTTCTGTTCTGTTGTTCTACAAGTTGTCGACTTTTTACTAATTGCTTTCCATTTATTTCTCCAATTTCATCAATTATGTTTTGTAAACATTTGGATTTCTTTTTTTCCTTTTCCAAATAATCTTCGTTTTGTCCAATTTTTTATTACTCTTATTTTGGAACATTACAAGGCCAAGGTGGATTATGGCAACTTTCTCTTTTTATAAATCCATTGCAATCAGTGAGTTTAAAAAATACATTTTGTCTCCTATAAATTGTAAGGTCAAAAAACTGAAAGTAATAAGCTAATGTCCCAAGACAACTTTACATTCCAGATATTTTGATGTAAACCAGAAACTGAACTAACCTTTCCAGTTCTTCCCAAATAATGAGACAATCGTCTATATAATGCCCACCCTTAGACAAAACTCTCCTCACACATCTCCATAAAAAAATTGTAATAACTGGGGAGAATTTCATCCCTGGGACTTTCGGATGTTTATTGCAAAGGTATTTAGATTCTCTCTTAGTAATTATACAATTAGATTTCCCTTTATCTAGTAAAGTCATGTTATTTCTGGTACAATTCAGTGATATTTTTGTTTACATTTTTTTATATGCATATCCTTCTGCCTACGTTTTAGTCATTATTAGCGATGAGCGAACTCGAACCATAAAGTTCAGGGTTTATACTGGACACCAGGTGGTAGGGTCCTGAACCCGATCACACACTTTTACCTGTATGTCCTATTCCTGTTCAGGCTTGTCATCCCAATAAAGCTTGTTGAAAGGTTACAGAGTAGCCAATCAGCAAGCCTTTTCGGTGTGGGTACTTCCGACCCCATCATAGCCATGTCAAGTATTGATATGGCTCTGATTGATCAGGTAAATCGCTGTAGAAAAAAAAATGGTGTAGGCTACCACCCTATTGTGACAACTGTGTGCGTAAAATAGACAGCTACAGGCTGCAGCCCCCACCGGTGAGCTTTACCGTGGCTGGATATCAAAATGGAGGGGATCCTATGGCGTTTTATTTTTAACTGTTTAAATTAATAATTTAATAAAAGGCGTAGGGTCCCCCAAGTTTTGGTAACCAGCCATGATAAAGCAGACAGGAGGGGGCTAGTGTGATCAGGATGGGGGCAGCCATAAATATTGCCCTCCCAGCCTAAAAATACCAGCCTGCAGTTGCCCAGAATTGGCACATCGCATTAGATGTGCCAATCCTGGCGCTTTACCTGGCAAGTTACGTGATTGCCCTGGTGCTGTGATAATCAGGGTAATATAATATTTTAATGACAGCTGTGATTTGTCAAAAAATGACAGCTGCTGTCAAGCCCTGATTAGTAATGGGAGGCGTCTATGAGACATGCCCATTACTAAACCTGTAAGGGAAAAGAAATAAAACACAAACACGGAAAAAATCCTTTATTTGAAATAAAATACACACCCCCTCTTTCATCCATGTATTATCCCTCAAAACACCTTTGCAGACAAAGTCCTGTGACGATCCTCAGCTCTGCTATATCCAGAGGCTGTTGAGAGGGAAAACATGTCGACTGTATCCAGGCATCACTGACAGCCGAGGGGGAGCCGGCTGTGAGCAGGTGATGTCACTCAGGTTCCCATGGTGTGATCTCAGGTGACCTGACTGCCGGACTGTCAGACTGCAGGACACGGCCATGACCTGCAGTCCGGCAGTCAAGTCACCTGAAGTCACACTGGGAGCTTCCCCACTGCCCTCAGTGAAAGTTGAAGCCTCTGCTGTACTGTCAGGTTGCGAGTTACAGCCGACAAGCCAGAAGCACTTTCCCTGAGGACAGCAGGGTAGCTCCTGCTATCCTGATAATATCAGCCCCCACCTGTCTGCTTTACATTGGCTGGATATCAAAAATAGAAGGTAACCTCTGCCTTTTTTAAAATTAATTATTAAAATAATTTTTGAACAAAGGAGCTCACATGAGGGGGCTTCAGCCTCTGTCTGTTTTACCTGAGCTGGCTATCAAAATATGTTGGGAGCCTACATAATTTTTTTTAAAATTATTTATTTATTTTTACACTACCGTACAGCAACTGACCATAACCAATCCCAGATGCGGACATACAGTAGGGTGCATTGTATAGCCGTCTGCAACCAATCACAGACGCTGGCACAGAGAGTGGGCGATGGAAGCAGTGAATATTGATAAAGCTTAATAAGCAAGCCCGGAAGAGAGTCTGACTGAAGTGTGATCCGCCGGGAAACACGGTATATATAACTATCCTGCCCTTACTACAATCTAACTCCCTTTGTAGCCCCCTAGTGTTAACTACAGCCCATTATACAGCCCAGAACTTCTCGTCACCATTAACTTGTATGGAGTTTTGTTGTTCAGGTTCAGTTGCTGAACCCAATTTTTTTTTGTCCATGCTGGTTCAGCGAATCCGAATATCTGGTTTAGTTTGCAGGTGCCATGTCATATTGCAGCGTCCCTAACATGCCAGAAAAACAGAACCCCCCCCCCCAGTAAGTAAGCCCAGTTTACAAACTACATCCCACAATGCATTCATCTAGGGGTGCAGTATTCATATTGACACAATTTTAGGAATTACACACCACTGGGAATTTATCTACAGGTGTATTGATGATTTTGACTCCATGGGTGTTTTCCAGAGACAAGTAACAATGAATGTGCTGAGTGAAAATTGCAAATCTGCCATTGTAGTGCCCAGTTCATTATAGTGTCCATGCATTGTTTCCAGCTTGTGTTTCTGGAGACATGCACCCCGTTAATTAAACGGGCTCTCATCACCACAGAAATTCCAAATGTGGATGCTACATGTTGTTTTAGCGCACTGTGGGGCACAAAAGGGGTGTGGGCATTTGGATTTGGAAATGCAGATTTTGGTGTGTTGTTTTTTTTTGTGGGGGTGAGGGTACGACCATGATGCTTTTCCAGAGCCTTTGCATTACCAGCAACATGACAAAGTGCCTTTATTTCCATTGATAGATGACGGACCTGAGTGGGACTTTTTTTATGGATTCAGTTGAATCTTTTATTGAGAACACTTTCCAAAAAAATTCCATTCTACAGGCAGATTATACTGGTACACAGAGTTACATTGTAGACACCACAGTGTATTTTTATGTCCCTGTATTCTAGAGACAGAATAAAAGATTTTTTTCTTAATATAAAATAACAGCAAAATAATATGAACAGTTAAAATAATGAAATTTTAATATGATTTTTAAAATAATAATAATAATAATAATAATAAACATCGCAAATAATGTGGACATATTTGCTGTCTCAGCAATCCTAACGACCCACACAACACAGAGATCAGATTGTTTATGGGGGCGGGTGAGCCCCCAGTGTGACCTCAGGTGACCTGACTGCCAGACTGTTGGTCACGGTCATGTTCCACAGTTCAGCAGTCAGGTCGCCTGAGGTCACACTGTAGGAACCTCTGATGAACTCAGCAGCTGTCGTGATCCAGGCCGGCTTTTCCCTGCTGTGGTTACACCTAGCTCTGGCTTGGTCATGTCAGGGGTTAACTTCCCTTGCTTCGCTCTGGATCCCAGGATCTTGCCTCTCTACCTAAGGGTCAGTGCCAGTGATATTCCTGCCTTGCAGCTTGTATACTGGTTCTGGTGAGTGTTCACGATCTGTCCTTCCTCCCTGCAACTGTGTCCTGACTTGTACCCTCCCCCGTTTGTCTGCCAGTCTCAGTCCCTGACTTCCCACTCCTGTCTGTTGTTTGTGTTTCCCTCTGCATACCTGATCTCCCGGCGTCCGACTCAGTTCTGTTTTCTGACATGATTTTAATACTCCCTTTGCAGTTACTTGACTTTTCTGGCTAGACCTTGACTGTTTGACTACTCTATTGCCTGCTGGTGGTTCACCTGTTAACTGCCTGCTCAAGTTACTCTGCTGTGCTTCAGCTGCCTTTCTGTTAAAGTGTGACTTTTTCTCTCCTTCACTATTCTGCTGCCACCTAGTGGGGAATATGCTGTACTATATCTTACTAGCCCTTTGTACAGGGTGACACCAGCATGATTGAGAGAACAGTTGGTTCAATTTCCACACAACTTTGCATCGGTTGGTCATCACAGCCAGTGTTGTCATCAACATCAGCAATTTCACACTGACTGTCCATCTCTTTCCCTGTCTGTACCTCTGATAATTCAATGTGCCCCTCCATGTCTCACAGCTGCTGATTCCACTGCTCCCTCTCCTACATATCCTACTGTGTAACATTGTGCTTGGGTTTCTGAGTTTCTGTTCTTTCTCCATTCTCTGTTACATCATTTTGTGAGGTTGTTTTCCTATATAAATATAAGGGAGATGACATAGTTAATGCCACAGTTGTGCCTACTGACAAGTTTGGAAGCCAACTTGAAGAGCCTTTTTAGGCGACATGCATCATTAGGTGCCAATGGCAGATTTCAGCGTAAGCCAAGCTCAAATTTTCCTGCTGCATGATATCAGTCACCACTTTACACTGCTCAAACAGTTGCTCCAACATACACAGAGCTGAATTTCATAGCCTTACAAGTTACAACATTTCAAATCAGGTGGCACTCAAGCAGACCATTCTGATGTTACAATGTCTAGAAGGCATGCTTCGCCACATAAGAATGGTTGAAATGCTTAGGCTTTAGCGGGCTTTACATGCTACGATATCGTTAATGAATTATCGTCGGGGTCACAGTGTTTGTGACGCACATCCGGCATCATTAATGATATTGCAGTGTGTGAAACTTATGAGCGACCTTAAATGATCGCAAAAGCGGTCAAAATCGTTTGCCGCGGAGAGGTCGTCCTGAAACAAAAAATCGTTATCTGCTTATTAGCGATGTTGTTCGTCGTTCCTGTGGCAGCACACATCGCTATGTGTGACACCACAGGAGTGACGAACATCTCCTTACCTGCCTCCACCGGCAATGCGGAAGCAAAGAGGTGGGCGGGATGTTACGTCCCGCTCATCGCCTCCCCTCCGCTTCTATTGGACGCCTGCCGTGTTATGTCGCTGTGACGCCGCACGAACTGCCCCCTTAGAGAGGAGGCGGTTCGCTGGCCAGAGTGACGTTGCAGGGCAGGTAAGTCCATGTGACGGGGTTAAGCGAGGTTGTGCGGCACGGGCAGCGATTTGACCGTGTCGAACAACTGACTGGGGCAGGTATGATTGCTTGCGATTTCACTAGCGAGATCGCAGCGTATAAAGCCCGCTTTTCTCCTGGCCATGGCCACAACCGTCTTCAAGCTGAAATATTTGAAAAAGAAATTTAGCAAATTTAGGATGTGTGCAATTCAGAGAGCAAGAGTTATTTTGCCCAAATATGATACAACAAGAATTTTCCAGGCATTGTCGCTCATGGCCATACCCAGTTGCAGGTCATGGGGAGCCATCCAGTATGAGATTTAGTGCTTGAAACATAAGAGTAACATCCATTCTGTGGCTTTTATCACACATGATCATAAGCTGTAAAACAGCTTAGCAGTGTGCTAGCTTAAAGGGAAGCAATCACCAGGATTTTCGTATATAACCTAAAGCCAGTGCTATACTGGTACTATCAGGCAGATTCTATACATACATGCAGTGGTTAGCTAGGATCTTTAGGTTTTGAAATCCAAGAAAGTGAAGATTATAAAATGAGCAACTTCTTGAGTGATAGTTGCACTGGAGCAGATCATATATTCATAGTTATCCCCTCCCCCTGTTAGAATTAGCATAAGTATTATACAAACGACTCAAATTTGTCTAGCAGGACCTGTGTGAGGTTATATCCATGTGACCTGGTATCCAGCTTTGGTGGCTGAGGCCCCGCCCCTTCTGGTCACATGGGTATCACCTCACACAGGTCCTGCTAGACAAAGTGAGTCGTTTGTATAATACTTATGCTAATTCTAACAGGGGGGAGGGGATAACTATGAATATATTATCTACTCCAATGCAACTGTCACTCAAGAAGTTGCTCATTTTACAAACTTCACTTTCTTGGATTTCAAAACCTATACATCCAAGCTGACCACTGCAGCTATGTAGAGAATCAGCCTGATAGTGCCAGTATAGCACTGGCTTTAGGTTATATACGAAAATCCTGGTGATTGCTTCCCTTTAAAAGAACAAAAAGACAATGTAATGAGTGGATACAACTTCTTACCTTGTTGTTGTTGGGGATAGGGTCATGTCCACTGTGGAAGCTTCACAATTTGTCCTCAGTGCTGTGTTACATCGCTGCCACTCAAATCATTGATTCAATGGGCCATGAAAAACATAGAATCCCAAAATGTCAGTGTCTCGGACGTGTACTGCCCCTGCAGCGGTCAAACTGCTCGGATCCGGGTGTCGCTACTCCTGGCTCGATGGTCTCCGGACCTGGGGGCTCGGGGTCACTCCAAAACATGATGGGGGGTTATTTACAGGGGAGTTAGGTAGTTTGTGATGTCACCCGTGGTGTGCGGTAATAGGGAGTACCGCCGCTGCCGTTGGGAGTACCTGGGGTGATGGAGTGGGGCAGCCAGATGACCTTACTCTCCACGGGTAGAGAAAGGCCCCGGGACCCTGAATGGTGGGATGGATTGCAGGGGGAGCGCAGACTCGCTGGGAGCAGGTGTTAATCAGGTACTCACTCAGAAGGAAAGCAGATGCTGACAACATGGTAAACCAAGTCTCTGGGTGCCGCTGCCTTCTAAGCTCATCCAGGTTCCATGCCCCGTAAGGCACTGCCTGATGGTCTGATGCCTGCCTCTATGCAGAGAATTTTAGAAGTGTCCAAGTGGCCCGAAAGCTTGAAGCTGTCCAGGCCCCGCTCCCTACTATGGGTAGTAGAGGAGCTTGCTCTCAGGAGCTCACGCTTGGGATTTCAGTGGGTTGCTTTGTTTGGAAAGCCCTATCCCCCTAGTTGTGCTAGTGCCCCCAATCTCTGAGCCTCGTGAGAACAGTCCATAAAGGCCCTGTCCTCCGCAGGTTAATTGCCGGGTTGCTTGAAGCCTCTCCCCGACCTAGGGTCCAGTACCCCAACGTGCTTTCGGCCCCAGACCGGCTATTGGACTGCAGCTGCCGACCGTCCTCCTCGACTAGCCAGGCACCCAGTCCCAATATCCCGCGACCAGGTCTCCGACTCCTCCGGGTCCAGACCACTGTCTGCAATCCAATCTGCTTGTCCCCTGGGAGCTTCAACTCCCAGCTTCCTCGAGCTCCTCACTGCTCGAGAGCTACCACTAAACTGACATGTCACCTCCCACCTCCCTGCCTGACCCCTAAGTGGGCGGCCCTATTCCAGCTTAGCAGCCCACTGGTGTGCCTGAGAGGGTGTGGTGCGTGGTGTGATTGAAATTTTTGGATGCTGATGGAGGCAGTGCCACCAGTTGGGAACCCATAACCATTAGGGGGTTGAGTCCTGCACTAGGAGATAAAGAGCATGCAGTACCTTGTGACGACCTGACTAGTCCAGGGACGTCACATTAGCGTTTGAGTGGACCTCTAGGGTCATCTTGTATAACACCCTTCTCAATGCAGAATTCACTAAACCATCTCATGCAGATGTCTGTCCAGTCTGTGTTGAAGACTTCTATTGAAGGAGAGCTCACCACCTCTCATGGAAGACTGTTCCACTCATTGATCATTGTTACTGTCAAAACGTTATTTCTAATATATAATGTGTATCTTCTCCCTTTCACTTTCATCCCATTACTTCTTGTGTTTCCATGTGTCAATAAGTATAAGGAAGATCCCTCTACACTGTGACATCCCTTCAGATATTTGTAGGCAGCTGTTAAGTCTCCTTTTAGCCTTCCTTTTTGCAAGCTAAACATTCTCAGATCTTTTAACTGTTCCTCGTAGGACATAGTTTGCAGTTTTCTCACCATCCTGTTAGCTTTTCTCTGAACTTTCTCCAGTTTTTCTATGTCTTTTTAAAATGTGGAGCCCAGAACTTGACACAGTATTTCAAATGAGGTCTGACCAAAGCAGAGTAGAGAAGGATAATTCCTTCACATGATCAAGACCCTATACTTCTCTTAATAGATCCCAGATCTATGTTTGCCTTTTTTGATGTTGCATCACACTGTTGACTCATGTGCATTCTGTGATCTATTAAAATACCCAAGTCTTTTTCACACTTGCTGTTGCTTAGTTCTCTTCCTTCCATTCTGTTGATATTATTTTCATTTTTCTTGTTCAGATGTAGAATTTAGCATTTCTGTTAAACACCATTTTATCAGTCACAGCCCATTGTTTCAGCTTATCTAGATCCTTCTGAATCCTTTCTCTGTGTTAGCTATCCCTTCTAGTTTTGCAGTGTCTGCAAATTTGATTTGTTTACCTACAGCTCCCTTATCTAAATAATTTCTAAAAATGTTCAACAAAACTGAGGCCAAGCAAAGCCTTGTAGTACCCCACTTGAGACACTCTTCTAATTGAATTGCAACCATTTATTTAACTCTTTGAGTATGATCACTGAGATAGTTATGAATTAATCTAACTATAGCCTTGTCAATCCCATACTTGTTCATTTTGAGAAGTCTGGCATAACTTGTTTGCCACAAACCCATGCTGGCTCTGGTTAATTATTGCATTTTTATCCAAGTACTTACATACATGCTGTTTAATAATTTGTTTAATCTTTCTTAGTATAGAATACGGACAGCAGGAGAAAAGCAGGTTAAAGTACCGCGCCAAACCACAGGAGTACAAATGGAATTAATAGATCTCTTTTCTTTATTTTCACAGGTCTACGCGTTTCAAGGACATATCCGTCCTCTTCCTCAGGACAAATGCAGAGAATACCATCATGGTATTCTCTGCATTTGTCCTGAGGAAGAGGACGGATATGTCCTTGAAACGCGTAGACCTGTGAAAATAAAGAAAAGAGATCTATTAATTCCATTTGTACTCCTGTGGTTTGGCGCGGTACTTTAACCTGCTTTTCTCCTGCTGTCCGTAACTACTCTGTTTCGCGGGACTGCTGCCTTCCACGCTACTTTTATGCTGTTAAAGGGGTTGTGACTGTCACAACCTTATCAGGTGAGTGTCCCTTCTTACATTCACCTCACACTGTTATACCGGGTAAGACCCTATTTGCGCCTTTTTTTCCCACAGCCTCCTTGCTTAGTATAGAATAGGGATCACTGGCCTGAAATTTCCTAGTTCCATTGTCTTTCCTTTTTTGAAGAGAGGGACAATATTTGTCTTTCTCCAATCTTCTGTAACTTCTCTGTTTTCCATGGATTTTAAAAGATTCTGGCTAGTGGTTCTGCAATTTCCTCTGCTATCTCTTTCAGTATCCTAGGATGCAACTCATCTGGGTGAGGAGATTTAAATTCATTTAAATTAGCTAAGTATTCCTTCATCAGCTCTCTGTTTTTAGATAGTGTGGATTCTTTTATCACTTCAATAGCACAATGAAGATCAGTTGATGTTATATTTACTTTCTTAGAGAACACAGGTGCAAAATGGTAATTTAAAAGTTTGGGTTTCTCAACATCATATTTAACCACTTCACCTTTTTGTCCTGCAAAAATGATTATAGCATCTTTGGCTTTTCTTTTGCTTCTGACATTCACTCCAAAACTTTTTAATGCTTTTGGTCTTCCTTGGAAGCCTCGCTTCATTATTGGCTTTAGTTCTTCTAACACTTGCCACGCAGTCCCCGAAGACCGCATTAGATTCTTCTTTAGATATGCCCCCCTCTTGCCATTTGATATGCATTTCTTTTTAGCAAGTGTTTAAGTTCTGTGTTCATCAATCCTAGACTCTTTAAATGCTTCCAATTCTTCATTCTTTTACAGATTGTTACTAATTGTGCAGTAAGAATTTAATGTATCAAAATATATCATTGTTTTTGGACATTTATGTCCAAGGGTAGTGGGTAGGAACCATCCAGCCATTGGATTTTTCCTATCCTTTTTCTGAGACCATTAAAATCTGCTTTTCTTAAGTTCAGCCTTAGGCTATGTGCCCACGGGGAAAGTGTCCTGTCGATATATCCGCAGGATATTCCGCAGGAGCTCCCAGAAAACTGCAGCACAACTTTGTCTGTTTCCATGCTGCGGTTGTATTGCGGAATGTCCTGCGGATATGCTGTGGTCATTCTGCATTGAGGATACAGTACCATGGCTCCGGCAATGCATCCTCAATGCAGAACAAGTGCTGAGTGATCAGGGAGTTCATACTTACCTCCAACATGCAGCACTTCTCTCCGGCCGTGTCTACACTGTGCAGGAGAAGGTGGGCGGGCCTAAACTAGCTCCGGCTGTCACATGACCAGAGCTTGTGCAGGCCCTACCCACCTCCTCCTTCCTTCTCCTGGCTCCACCGCGCTCCACCGGAGGAAAGTGACCGGGTGTCTGCTATCAAGGCAGGCAAGTATGGGACCAAGGCAGATTTCCACAGGTAAATCCGCAGGAATAATTGACATGCAGTTATGTGCGGCTGCGGGACATCCGCAGTATATTCCGCAACCGCACATTCCGCAATGTGGACACAGAGAATTCACATGTCCCATAGGGTAACATGGGGAGTGTCTGGACTTGCTGAAACCTGCGGATTTATCTGGAAAATCCAGATAAATCCGCAGGTTTTCCGCGGCAAAATCCGCTGAAGCAAGCTTCCGTGGGCACATAGCCTTAAAGTCTGAGTCCTAGCAGATCTTCCTCCTTTTGTAATTCAAAAATTGAGGATAGCTTGATCTCTGCTACCTAAATTTCCAGCCACCTTTACCTCTAAGACAGCAGATCTTCATGTATTCTCTTCTACCTTTTGAAATATATAGTTGTCAGAAGGAGAAGATAAGGCCTAAGACACACAGCATGAAAATCAGAGCGAGTGGAATGCAATAAAACATTCCACTCAGACCAATATTAGCCTATGTGCCAGCACCCATGAGAGATTATTTTCTCAGCCATAATCAGACCAAGAAAATAGTCACAGCATGCTGCAGGTGCAATGGGATCCTTGTCTCTATCGCACCCATTCAAGTCTATGGGGCGAGAAAAAAATCGCACTGCACTCGCAACACACCGGTGTACTGTGCAGAGCGAGAATAGCTGGCAACGGAGGAGAGAGGGAGATAAATCCCTCCCTCCCCTCCGCAGCGCTGGCTCGCCCCTCCTCAGTGCCAGCCTGCCCCTCCTCAGAGCCGGCCCGCCACCTGCAGCTATGGTCCGATTGCAAGATCGGACCCCAGTCGTAGTGACATCCGCATGACACTCGGCTCTCTCTGTGCTGCCAGCGTGAGCCGAGTGTCATGCGAGGATCGCAGTAGTCCCCCGTGTGGCCCCGGCCTAAGAATTTTACTGGACTAATTACTTTTGCCTGAGAGAGATTCCCAACAAATATTTGGAAAGTTAAAATCTCCCATGATCACTATATCATACTTTTTTGAGAACAAAGACATCTGATGAAAAAAAGAGTTCATCCATGTCTTCCGTCTGTCCAGGTGGCCTATAGTAAACACCTACAATAGTGTCCTTTCTGTTCTTCTCTCAAACACAGCTCACATTCTCTGAAGCTTGTGTTTCTGTGGAGATATAGACTTTCCTAACATACAATGCAATACCTCCCCCCTTGTTAAGACTGTTTCTAATAAATAAGTTGTAGCCTTCAAGGTTTGTATTCCAATCATGTGTATCATCCCACCAAGTTTCAGTGATATCTACAAAATCATATCTATCTTTGTGTGTTAGTAGCTCCAATTCTCCTTCTTTGTTTCCCATACTCTGTGCATTTGTATAGACACATTTTTAGTTTGTAGTCGGTTTATCTTGCTCCTTTATTTTCATTCGTAATTCGCTGTAATTGTTCATTATTTCCCCTTCTAATAGCAGGGTTCTGAAAAGAATTCATTAGCTGCATACTTTTTCCTGGCTGTACATTTCTAATCCTATATTTCACTAGTTTAAAACTCTCCTGATTAGTGTAGCAAGGTGTCTACCAAATATGTGTTTTCATGTTTTCGTAAGATGCAACCCATCTCTAGCAAGGAGTCCATCATACAGGTAATTCACGCCATGGTCAAGAAACCAAAACATTGCTGACGACACCATTGACATAGTCAGTTGTTCACCTGTAGAATCCTGTTCAATCTCCTTGTCGCATGACCATCCACATGTAAAGATGGATGAGAAGACGACCTGTGATCCAAGTTCCTTCACTTTCCGACCTAGATCTTCAAAGTCTTAGGTTCTTTTTAGCTGCATATACTGTCCATGTCCATATTTGCTGCTTTATGTGTTGATGGTGTATTTCATTTTCATTATTAATTACAAGGCTAGAGGGCAGTCCATATTCTCCTGCCCAAGGAAGCACACAGCAGGCACCACTTCTTGCAAGAAATAATGGCGACTGGGTATTTTATTGCAAGACTGGGTGCACATCATCATTTCTCAAATGGTAGTAAAATCAAATTCCCAGTTGATTGTGCGATTTTGATTTTGCAGCCATAGCAATCCCAATATGATTGGAAAATGTGGAGATGTGATTAATAAGAAGCAGAATACCTCATGGTGATTAGGTTCCATAACTATCTCCAAGGGTTCAGTCTATTGATTTGCTGGTTCTGAGCTTAGTGGGGATCCATGAACTGCTTCCATAATAGATGAATGTCTGTTTTGAATTGCATTTTTTGGTGTGTTTTTCTGCAAAGAGATGCAGGTTTGGTGCAGATTTTTGCAACAAATTTCTTCACCAAATCAGCATCCCCTGGGAAGAAAAACACATCAAAATTACATTGCATCGATTTTCTGCAACCAAATGCTCACATACCCTAAGCCAGTAATCCGGCATTGAGTTCACCTCAAGTGAGTTCATAGAGATTACCTCAGGTGAGTTCACTGAGTTCATTGAGTTCTCCTGAGGTCACAGCTGATGTACCTGGGAGTCACCAGCTGTGATCTCAGGTAAACTTGCTGATGTCACTCTCATAACTGCAGCTTCGTCAGTGATCAAGGTTACGTTTTCTAATGTAATCGAGCACTACAACCTTAGATGTATTAGAGTCAGGGGATAATGTGTCAATGGATTACGTCAAACCTGCAGGGAAGTTTTGGGGGTTAAAAAATTGGAGAAAGAGGGTTTTTTTTTAAATAAAGGCTTTTTCTCTGTGTATTGTGTTTATTTATACTTACATGATTAGTAATGGGTGGGTCAAAGACCCCTACCCACTACTGATCCAGGGCCTGATGGCAGCTGTGATTTTTTGACAAATCACAGCTGTCATTAACCCTTATATTACCCTGATTGCCATTGCTCCAGAGCATTCCGGATGAGCCAGGTAAGCGCAAGGATAGGTGCATCTAATCGATGCGCCAATTCTGGGGTGGCTTCACCAGAATAACCAATGGGCTTCCCCAGCCTGAAAATACCAGCCCGAAGGTGTCTGCTTTATCTTAGCTGGGTATCACAATTAGGGGTGACTGCATGTTGTTTTTTTAAATTATTTATTTAAGTAATTTAAAAATTTTGCATGAGGTCCCTCATATTTTGATACACAGCCAAGATAATGCAGCTGGGGGCTGCAGCTTTCAGCGGTCTGCTTTATCTGCATTGGGTATCAAAATACAGGGGACCCTAAGCCATTTTTCCAATTATTTTTATATTTTTACACTCAACTTTGGGACCCATACAGCTAGTGTGAGGGCAACTAATCACAGACGCCAGCAAGCTGGCAGTCTAACTGCAACCAATCATAGATGCTATCACAGAGGGTGAGAGGGGGAAGCAGTGAATATTCATGAGATTTAATAATTGGACCCGGAAGCAGTGTAACAGCCGCGCGGAAGCTCGGTAAGTATAACTGTCCTGCTTTAACCCCCAATTTGCTTCCCTTTTTCTTTTTTAATAAATATATAACATCTTTGCCAGTCTGTGCACCAGAAAACCAAATCTGCAGTATAATTTACACGGTTCTCTAATGAATCTCTTAAAAAAGTTATCACCTAATTTGAAATTTTAAACTAGTTTTACTACTACTACTACTACTCACTTTTTTGCTAACCTGAACCTTCTCACTGTTTATAAAGTCTGTTGGATGACAGAAGGTCTGCCCTTTCTTGCTAAGAACTGTCCATTTTTCTTAAAACAAAATTTTTTTGTTCCAAATTTTAGATTTTGTAATGTCAGTATTCTGGCCTAATGCCATCAATTAACTGCTCACTATTCATTTGTGGGTTAGACTCATAATTTAACCAAATTTCACAAAATACTAGAAGGTCATTTAGCCTTTGGTGAAAGTGTATATACAGTCATATGAAAAAGTTTGGGCACCCCTATTAATGTTAACTTTTTTTCTTTATAACAATTTGGGTTTTTGCAACAGGTATTTCAGTTTCATATATCTAATAACTGATGGACTAAGTAATATTTCTGGATTGAAAAGAGGTTTATTGTACTAACAGAAAATGTGCAATCCGCATTTAAACAAAATTTGACTGGTGCAAAAGTATGGGCACCCTTATCAGTTTCTTGATTTGAACACTCCTAACTACTTTTTACTGACTTACTAAAGCACTAAATTGGTTTTGTAACCGCATTGAGCTTTGAACTTCATAGGCAGGTGTATCCAATCATGAGAAAATGTATTTAAGGTGGCCACTTGCAAGTTGTTCTCCTATTTGAATCTCCTATGAAGAGTGGCATCATGGGCTTCTCAAAACAACTCTCATATGATCTGAAAACAAAGATTATTCAACATAGTTGTTCAGGGGAAGGATACAAAAAGTTGTCTCAGAGATTTAAACTGTCAGTTTCCATTGTGAGGAACATAGTAAGGTAATGGAAGAACACAGGTACAGTTCTTGTTAAGCCCAGAAGTGGGAGGCCAAGAAAAATATCAGAAAGGCAGAGAAGAAGAATGGTGAGAACAGTCAAGGACAATCCAAAGACCACCTCCAAAGACCTGCAGCATCATCTTGCTGCAGATGGTATCAATGTGCATCAGTCAACAATACAGCGCACTTTGCACAAGGAGAAGCTGTATGGGAGAGGGATGCGAAAGAAGCCGTTTCTGCAAGCATGCCACAAACAGAGTCGCCTGAGGTATGCAAAAGCACATCTGGACAAGCCAGTTACATTTTGGAAGAAGGTCCTGTGGACTGATGAAACAAACATTGAGTTGTTTGGTCATACAAAAAGGCGTTATGCATGGAGACAAAAAAAACACGGCATTCCAAGAAAAGCACTGGCTACCCACAGTAAAATTTGGTGGAGGTTCCATCATACTTTGGGGCTGTGTGGCCAATGCCGACACTGGGAATCTTGTTAAAGTTGAGGGTCGCATGGATTCAACTCAGTATCAGCAAATTCTTGACAATAATGTGCAAGAATCAGTGACGAAGTTGAACTTACGCAGGGGATGGATATTTCAGCAAGACAATGATCCAAAACACCGCTCCAAATCTACTCAGGCATTCATGCAGAGGAACAATTACAATGTTCTGGAATGGCCATCCCAGTCCCCAGACCTGAATATCATTGAAAATCTGTGGGTTCATTTGAAGCGTGCTGTCTATGCTCGGTGACCATCAAACTTAACTGAACTGGAATTGTTTTGTAAACAGGAATGGTCAAATATACCTTCATCCAGGATCCAGGAACTCATTAAAAGCTACAGGAAGCGACTAGAGGCTGTTATTTTTGCAAAAGGAGGATCTACAAAATATTAATGTCACTTTTATGTTGAGGTGCCCATACTTTTGCACCGGTCAAATTTTGTTTAAATGCGGATTGCACATTTTCTGTTGGTACAATAAACCTCATTTCAATCCAGAAATATTACTCAGTCCATCAGTTATTAGATATATGAAACTGAAATAGCTGTTGCAAAAACCCAAATTGTTATAAAGAAAAAAGGTTAACATTAATAGGGGTGCCCAAACTTTTTCATATGACTGTATAGGCAGTGATTAAGATGCTATCTAAAAGTAGAATTGAGAGCAGACACAATGGAACACAAAAAACAGAATGATATAAAGTGATGTATAAAAGACAACACAAGGGGCTAGAATACAGCACAAAGGCGTGAGCGGGATTAATATGGAAAATCCTTAATTGAAAAGGCTTTTTCTAAATGATTCCCTTTTCCCATGAGCCAACTTCAGAGACTCTGAAAAAATAGACCCAGAAATATTTTCTTATTTTGGAGCAGATTGGTATGAGCCGAGTGCAAAGGTTAAGAACTAAGGGCACAAAACAAGCTGCAAAATGATATTCAAAAACAAAACAAAAAGAGCTTGTGCCCGGTGAGAAACTAAGAGAAAGACAAAGAAGGATTGCTTTAACCCCGCGACTGCCAAGCTTTGCCCTCAAGCAGAAGACTGAAAACAAGAGCGTATTCTTGGAAGTTGCGCACAATAGGCCGCTTCATTTTCCTGTCTTGTCAACATGTGTTAGATTTGGATATCTAAAAATATAATCCCCTCTCTCATAAAAACACAAGTCGTACAAATAGATGGCAAATCATCTTCAGGCAATGGCAGTGAACTGTTAGATGGCATATGTTTATCAGGCGAGATAAGATGTTCCAGGAAAAAAACATTTATTTTATTTCTTAATGTTTGAACTTGGCACAGTTACAATCCTGTGGAAGAAGGACCATTAAAATATAACCATACAACCAGTTTTCAAACTGTCTAGAAATTCTTCGACAGCTAATAAAAATAGGACACATTTTTATAGTGTACATGAAAAAATAGGAGAAATAAAAACATAGCGTTTACATCAGTATACTGTACAGTATTGTGCCACAGACAATCATTAGCTGTAATCGCTAGAATTTTTCTTCAAATTCAGGCATGAAAAAGGTATCCTGTCTAGTTTTTGGATAAATGTAAGCCCCCCCCAGCTGGGGGGCACCCCCCAGTTTTTTTCTGGGAGGTGCCCTCTATCTGTGTGTACTTCCACATGGTTTGGCACAGTTCCCACGGTACCCCAGCTATGATCTCAGCTCCTCAGCTGAACTCATTGAACTCAATGATGGATTACCGGATTAGGCTATGTGCGCTCATTGAGTATTTGGTTGCAGACATTTCTGCACCAAATCTGCATTTTCTGGCAGGAAAAATGCACCGAAAATGTGTAAAAAACGCATAGTGTTTTCGGTTCATTTTTCTGCCAGGAGATGCAGATTTGGTACAGAAATGTCTGCCTAATCTGGTAATCTACCATTGAGTTCAATAAATTCACCTGAGGTCTTAGCTGAGGTTCTCACGGTACCTCAGCTATGACCACAGGTGAATTCACTTCAAGTCAACTCATTGAACTCAATCCCAGATTACCGGAATATGTGTTCATTCTGGTAATCCGGCATTGAATTCAATGCTGCTGGATTATTGCCTTAAATGGTGCCGATTAATCAGATAATCCAGCACCATTAATGTTAATAATCCGGTAATCCAGGACCACTGAACTCAATGCTGGATTACTGTATTTGAGTTCCATGAGTTGACCTCAGGTGATTTCAGCTGTGACCTCATGAACTGATTGACGTCACTTCTCTCAGAGCTGTGGTTCTGTCAGTGTGTCCCACCGGCTGCAATGAAAGTTAATGTTTTCTAATGTGACTGTGTACTGAGACCTCAGGGTGTAGTAGAGCCGGGATCATTATGGGATGTTATGGTATGGATTACGGCGGACCTGCAAAGGTGTTTTGGTGGTTAATAAATTGAAGAAAGAGGGTTTTTTGTTTGTTTTAAAAAAAGGATTTAGCTCTTGCTATTTTGTGGTTTTTTTTTTCTTACACATCTAGTAATGGGGGGGTCTCATAGATGATCCAGGGCTTCATAACAGCTGGTATTTTTCTGACAAATCACAGCTGTCATTAACCTGTTATATTAGTCTGATTGCCACCACTCCAGGGCAATGGTATAGGATGCGTCAATTGTGGGGCAGCTGTAGGCTCTTTTTTTTCAGCCGGGTAGGGCCAAATAACCATGGTCCTCCCCAGCCTGAGAATACCAGCCTCCAGCTGACTGCTTTATCTTGGCTGGGTATCAAAATTGGGGGGGATTACATGTTTTTTAAACTATTTATTTAAATCATTAAAAACAGCCACATGGTGTTCCTCGTATTTTGATAGACAGCCAAGATAGAGCACACAGCTGGGGGCTGCAGCCTACAACTGTCTGCTTTTTCTGTGCTGGGTATCAAAATATGGGCAACCATATGCAATTTTTTCCAATTTATTTATTTTTACACTATACTTGAGGGACCCAGACAGCGAGTGTGAGGGCAACCAATCACAGCCGCTGGCGTGCTAGCAGTCTGTTTGCAACCAATCACAGACGCTATCACAGAGGGTGGGTGGGGGAAGCAGTGAAATTTCATGAGATTTAATGAGCAGAATGAGAAATAATGTGACAGCCGCATGGAAACTCAGTAAGTATAATTGTCTTGCTTTAATCCCCATTTAGCATCCTTTTATCTTTTTTATATATTATTTTTATCTGTGTGGTAGAAGTCAAACACTAACATGGATTTCCCTGAGAAGTCCATGTTCAGGATCCATGCATGGACACTAGGTGTCTGGTATGGAACTTAAACTTTAGAGTTCTATTTTGCCCATCACTAATTACCAGGTCTTTTTTGCTGCACATTGAATGCCATGAAAACGAAACCCAATAAACAATGGTGGAATTGTTTGCTTTTTAACTCCCCCCTTTAAGTACATTCAATGATAAAAAGAATGTTGTTATTCAAAACTACAGCTTATTCCTGCAAAACAAACCCTCATAAGGAAATGATAAAGCAAAAATAAAACAAGAAATTATGGCTATAGGAAGAGAAGTAAGAAAAATGAAAGCATGAAGATGAAATTAGTCTGATCATGAAGGGGTTAAGGGATTAATCCTACTGGGCACAAGCAGAAGACAAAATAAATTCTAAAGTCTCATAAAATTGAAAGTCAACTGGTAAGTGGTGAAGTAACCCACGTACAACTCCAGTTTCATTCTTGCCTAACCTACGGAACATCTAATATTTATTGTTACTTCACAAACTGTCCTGCCAAATTATTACAGTTATAAAATTAAAATCTCACTTACTGGTTTCAATAAAGTAAATGTAAAAAAACGACTAATATTTCCTTTTCATATCAATATCAGTATTATTTCACTTTTATAGGTAGCCATACATATGATAAAGTAAGCCTGTTATTTCTGCTATTTGCTTAGTCTGTACAAACTGTGAGAACGTCTAAGAGTCTGCAATGGCCTCACCCACAATATTATTATCCTCATTCAGGAGCAGAGAGGTTTCTGAAATAAAACCTAGATCTGGTACGCTAACTAAATATTTTCATGTTATCTGAGAAGATCCAATAAGTATCTTAGTAATGCAATTCAGATGTTATCAATGTGCAAACTCAAAATGATGTTTTTGCGCTATGAGGCCCCTTTACTGGTGGTGGGATACATCATTTCACATAGCCTGGAAAACAGTATTTGTTTGGATGTTTCAACATGTTCTCCCACTTCTCATATGGTTCCTGTAAGGGTGGCCATCCCCACAGAGCAGGGAGGGACTAATGTGTTCTCCGGTTCGGGAGACTTGGCTGGTTGTAAGGGGTGGTGTCGTGTGGGTCATACCTTTGGAGCTGCCGTATGTTGCCGATAGCTCAGGCGACTTAGGTCCCTCCAGCGGAGAAAGCAAACACGGAGGTGAACAGTTATTTTCTGGTTAACTTTAGTTCAAGAGTTCCAACTTTACAGTTGAGACAGCAGGCACATTCTCTTAGTTCACAGCAGCAAAGCCTATCATGCTGGGCACAACATCTTGTCCACTTGTTTCATTACAATGCACATCATTGACAATATGTGTAAGGGCGGCTTTGCACGTTGCGACATTGCACGTGCGATGTCGATGGGGTCAAATCGAAAGTGACGCACATCCGATGTCGCAGTCGATATCGCAACGTGTAAATCCTTTTTGATACGATGAACGAGCGCAAAAGCGTCGTTATCGTATAATCGCTGCAGCCTCCGACATTTCCATAATGCCGGTGCAGCGACAGGTGCGATGTTGTTCCTCGCTAATGCGGCAGCACACATCGCTGTGTGTGAAGCCGCAGGAGCGAGGAACTTCACCTTACCTGCCGCCGGCTGCAATGAGAAGGACGGAGGTGGGCGGGATGTTTACATCCTGCTCATCTCCGCCCCTCCACTTCAATTGGCCGCCTGCCGTGTGACGTCGCTGTGACGCCGCACGACCCGCCCCCATAGGAAGGAGGCGCGTCGCCGGCCAGAGGGACGTCGCACGGCAGGTATGTGCGTGTGAAACTGCCGTAGCGATAATAATCGCTACGGCAGCTTTCACTAGATATCGCACGTGCGACAGGGTCGGGACTATCGCTGCAGCATCGGTAACACATTGTTACCGATGTCGCAGCGTGCAAAGCCCGCCTAACTCCTATTGGACTACCTTCTTTTCCCTTGTTTCCGGGGGCTCACCCAAAGATGCATTGACTATGGCGGGGGACATCATATGGTTACTACTATCCAAGCGCTAGTAATCTTGCCAATATGGAGAGGAGGAGGAGAGAAGGTTGCCCACAGTCATAGCTAAGGGTGTTACACTAGATCAAACCTCCAAAGGATCCAAGTAGGATGATGAGTTACTGGGATAGGCCAATATCTTAACACGACACATGTACTTCTCCTCCTTTCTCTCTAGCCACAGCCTCTCAGATATTATAGGTCCATATTTCTCCACCCAGCCTGGCATCATGGTTCCATACATCAGAGTCATTAAGTCTCGTTGGCTAGAGATTGGTGTCTCACCCATGGAGATTTGTGTTCATCCTTCGACCAGAGTACACAGATTATTCAGCTGATCTATCGTCCATTACTATGGCAGCCTTTTCACCAAGGCCTATACTAAGCATCCCCCAGTAGACCTGTCTATGATCCCACATTCCTGCCATGAACTAGTTTCAGGCACCACCCATGCATGTGTGTGGCCATTCCTCTAGGGTTCACACTGTCACACTGACTGTAGCCTACATTTTGGGATAACTCACACTCATACCTGCAGTCCAATTTATTGAGCAACCAGCATGTCCTATCTAATCTCTAATCAGTTCCTAACTAAGGGTCCCGTTACATGTAGCGACGTTACAGCAATCCCGACAACGATACCACTTGGTCAGGATCGCTGGTACGTCGCTACATGGTCGCTAGTGAGCTGTTAACCAGGCAGATCTAAGTAACGACGCAGCAACGTTACGGCGATCCTCGGTGGTCGTTGGGACCCTGTCAAACAGCAGCTATTCTGATGGGCGTTGAAAAGACAAAGCAAAAACACAGTGATGCATGCTGCCCAGCGGGACACCAACGATGAGAAAATGAACCAGGGCGTTCAGGTATGATCGGCAATATCGCAGCGGGTGGCCGATCGCTGCTATGTGTCACACATAGCGAGATTGCTAGTGAGGTCGCTGTTGCGTCACAATATCTGTGACGTTGCAGCGATCTCGCTAACGACATCGCTATGTGTGACGGGGGCGCTTAACTATCTAAGACGGAGTCATCCTATTCCCTGTGACTGGTTCCTCCCTCAGTGGGTTGATCTTACACTTAACTACTGCTTATCCTTACTGTTGCTACAGACTTTATTTAAACCAGACATTAGATGGTGACATTTCCCGCAACAGCCTACGTAGCAAATCTGCACTTTACATTTACATTTCTACATAGCAATCTTATTATATACATTATATATAGTGATATGTTTGTGTCTTCAGGGGAAGGAATCTGACCACCTCTCTACATTCCCACTAGCTTTCCTTACTGGAGGTTACTTGCAGGATTAAAGTGCACATGGGTGAGAGACATTAAACTGAATCTGTCAGGAGGGTTCCACTCCCTAAACAATTTGTACGGGCAAGTAGCTTTCTCAAAGACAAGTTAACATGGCCAATCCGTTCCTCCATTACTGAGAAATCAGCTTTTGAATTTATATAGAAATGTGACCTTGGAGCTATTGTAGATCTGATGCCTCTGTCACTCCAGCTCTATTCCAGGCCCAGAGCTGCCTTCTCCTGCTTGACTGACAAGTGGTTTGCCTGAAGCCATATAGATGCTACCCCATGATTGACGCAACAAGCCTTCATTAGAAAAGAAATGCCACAATCTATATGCCATTTCTGTGGAAAAAGATCTTCTTGTAGGAATATATTTGATGGAATTGAGTGTATACTTAGCAAAGCATCTCCCTATGCCAGCAAATGTGTCACAATCTCATCCATTCTTGATGAACTGGGAGCTTTACAAATGCCCCATGGGTTGAAACACCAGTTCTGTGAATGATTTCATTTGCAGACCTGCATCATAAATGTCTTCGCCATGAGGTGTGGTATTAGATGAGAATCTCTCCAAGGACAGCAAGTGAATGGCCCATGGAAGAAAAGCTTCCCACATTTTTATAATGTGATTATATGGAAAAATAAGTCAGGTTTTACTGTTTGTAAAGGTCTGAGGTCTGATCAGATTAAAGGAAAGTTGCTATATGTTGAGCAAAGCTGTGGTATTTTGGAATCACATCTTGCTTTTAGGTAAAGGAAAAAACAAAGTAATGTGGATGGTATTAAATTAAAGGAAAGTTTACCATAAATCGGGCCAACTGCATGGATGACATTAAGAACAATCTAACATCAGAGTATCACATGAAAAAAATATACTTATTGATATCTCATCTTTAGCAAAATACTATTAGTATTGTGTTTTGGTCAGATGAAATTATAAGTTGTACAGCATACAGTGCCTTGAAAAAGTATTCATATCCATGGAGTTTTCCCACGTTTTTTCAAATTATACCATCAAACGTAAATGTATTTTATTGGGATTTATGTGATACACTAACACAAAATGGCTAGTATTTGTGAAGTGTAAAGGTAATGATACATGTTTGTTTTTTTTTAACTATAAACCTGAAAATTGTGAAATGCATTTGTATTTAGTCACCTGTAGAGTGATACCCCTAAAAAAAAAAATCATGAGTGACTAATTGTCTCCAGAAGTCATCTAAATAATAAATTGAGTGCACCTGTTTGTACTTTATTCACAGTATAACTACAGCTGTTCTGTGAAAGTCTCAGGCTTGTTTGAGAACATTAGGGATGAAACAGCATTATGAAAACCAGGGAACACACCAGACAGGTCACAGATATAGTTGTGAAGAAGAATAAAGCAGAGTTAGATTATAAATAAATAGTCCAAGCTCTGAACATCTCAGAAGCACAGTTCAATCTAGCATCCACAAATGGAGTATGGCATAACTGCAACTCTACCAAGATGTCCACCTAAATTGACATCCCAAGCAAGGATGGCACTAGTTAGAGAAGAAGCCAAGATGCCCATGGTTACTGTGGAGGAGCTGCAGAGATCCACAGCTCAGGTTTGAGAAAGTGTCCATAAAAAAACTAATAGTCCACAAAAAAACTCCACAATTTTGGCCTTTATAGAAAAGTGGCAAGAAGAAAGCAAGCCATAAGAAGTCACACTGACAGTTTGCAAACAGCAATGTAGAGGACACAGCTAGCATATGGAAGAAGGTGCTCTCGTCAGATGACACCAAAGTAGAATTTTTGGACTAAATGCAAAGCATTTTGTATGGAGAAAAACAAAAAACTTCACATAACCCTGAAAACACCAGGTACTGTTCATTTTGATAAGTCAGCCTGCCAGCATTTTTAATTGACAGAAGGATGCACCTATCAGATATTATGCCCCTAGTTGCACTAAACGTCTGCTCAGACATAATGCTAATGGCAGGACAGGTGAGCACCTCCAAGGCTTAGAGGGACAGTTCATGCCACATGTCCAGCTTGGATACCCAATAGTTGTACTGCACAAAGGAATCATGGTGGATGCTGGAATGATTGACTGGGTACTTCTTCACCATCTTCCAAAACGTTTCCCTCCTTGTCGGATTACCCTGTGCATCAGGGCCTGGGTGCTGGGAGGGTCTATTGAAACTGTCCCAGACTTTTGATAGTGGTCCCCTGCCTCTGTTGGACGTGGTGTCTCCGTTGGCTTTCCTCCTTGGTTGCAAAAAAACACCAAAAAGGAGCCAAGACAAATGATATGTGCACACACAGAATGTGGTGAGCCTTCCTCATAAAGATGGCTGCAGCCGAGGTGCAAGATACTGATGTCACAGCCACTCAACCTCCACACTAGAGGGGAGGGGTGGCTGCTTAGCATAAGACATGCACACTAATAAGGCTTGCACTGGGAGCCCATCATATAATGAGTGAAATGCACAGTGTCTGAACTGTGACCTATAAATGACGCCAGAAACCCAGGTCAGGCGGGCTAAACAGCACTATATAGGTGCATCTCGCACGGATACACGAGACGCACAGTGTCTGAATAATGGCCTATAAATGACGCACAACACCAGGTCCAGGCGGGTCAGTTAGCACTATGAGTACATAACACATGACATGCTCACCATTTAACCACCTGAATTCAAAAGGTCCACACACATCCTGCAAAAATGGATAAAATGTGCCATACCTCAAATAGTGAGATATTAGTGTCGCGGGCGGAGGAGGGGACGCCGCGCTCTCCCACTGCTCGGGTCCAGCTGCTGCTGCGGCCTGCTGCTGCTCGGTGGCTCAAGCGGTGGGCCGGATCCCGGGGACTCGAGCGGCGCTCCTGGCCCGTGAGTGAAAGGGGTTTGGTTGTTGGGATAGTTTATTGTCCGTGACGCCACCCACCGTTGTGGTGATTGTATGGACACCACCGCTGCTCTGTATGGGGATCCCGGGAGCGGTGACAGGGAGCAGCAAAGTTGTTAGTTCTCCCCTCCGTGGGTAGGGGGTGGTTGTCCCGGGGCCCAGTGATGAGGTGGGGGATGCTGGATGGCAGGGCCGGTGCAGGGCTTGGTGGGGTGCAGGGACGCGGGGGGGCAGCGCTGTGCCTCACGGCACTGTGGTACTCACTCAGCCTGAGACGGGGACACAGTTCTCGGTAAAACACACGGCTGGAAAGACGGTTCCCACGGACAGCTGCAGTTGCTTTTCCCCCAGTAGTTGACGGTGACGGTCCCTTTTCCTGCACCTAAGATGATGATGGTAGCGATGGGTTCCCACTGGTAACCCGCTCCCCGACTTGGTTATGGGCCGGAGGAGCCCTACTTTGCCCGCAGGCGCTGGCCCTGAGAAACTGGTGCCCTGGCGGTGGCGGTGTCTCTCTCTAACGGTCGGACTGTTGCCTTCAATCGGGACTTGGTTGTTGGGAGACCCAGAGGTCCCCTTCAATGACGGATTTGGCAAATTCACGGCGACTCCTAGCCTTGCCGGGATCCGAAAGGCCCCTGCCAATGGTGCTGTCTGCTCTTCGTATACCGCTCCGGTACCGCCGGGCCACCACCCGTCCACGGTCCTTTCGGCAACCTCCAAGCAGCCTCTCCAGCAGACAGTCACCGCCGTCTGCTGACCTTGCTGTCTCAGTCCGGGGCACACACCCGGACCAACTTCAGGCTTTCTTAACTGTTACTGTCTCTTCCACTTTACTCCTCTGACTTGCTCCTCTACCACTTCACTCTCACTTCAGACTCTGACTAGACTGAACTGCCTGGTTTTCCCGCCTCCAGGGCTGTGAACTCCTCGGTGGGCCGAGCCCACCGCCTGGCCCACCCCCTGGTGTGGACATCAGCCCCTGGAGGAAGGCAACAAGGATTTTTGTGTAGCTTTGGTGTACCTTATCTGGGGTGTAGGGTGTGGTGGTGCTGTGACCTGTGACCCCTGGCTTGCCCAGGGCGTCACATTCCCCCTTAGCAAAATGCAGACCATCAGCGGGCTGCCCGTCCAACACCGGTTTTATTTTCTGGAAAGATATAAAAGGTAAACATACACATAAAATAACTTCATCCCACATCGGGAGGTTCATTTCTTAAACGTTACTAACATTTTAAACGGTTGCGGCTGCCGCTCTCTCCTACCCAAGTAACCTGGCCCTGATGCTGCCCCTAAAACCCAGGCAGCACCCCTTGACCCCAGTCCTGAACCAGTTACCCGAGCGGGATCTGTCCTTCCCCTCCAGAGGGTAGCCACCGGTTCCTGTGGTGACTGGGCCCCAGCCTGCTCCACTGTGGGCCCTCCCTCCAACCTGCCTCTCCGGAGGCCCTTAACGGTTAGCTGCACCAACACATTTTATTTACAAGCCACTAATGTTTGTGGTTGCCCTGCAAGTTCACGGGCTTGTCCATAGAGAGTTCCCTATGCAACCTTTTAAAGGGTCCCCACGGGGACAACGGTGCCGGCAACGGCCGGTTTCAATCACGGTTAATCAGGTTACTGTTCGGTAATCATTTATTTTCATTCTTTGGCAAACTTTTCAAAACTTTTAACACACATACTTTCTTGTCCCAATGGGGACGGTGCAACGGTGCTCCGCTGCCCTTACTCCGATCCTTCATCATCGCTTGAGGGAGGGGGTGTAGCGCTCACACGGGCCTCTTGGCTGCCCCTCAATTTTGCATCTAGGGCGAACCACCCCCTCTCTCCACAGTGCCGGGTGTACTGGACCAAATCGCCCGGCATCAGATTACGACCGGTGTTCTGCCTTCGTCCACGTGTGAGCTGTGTGGACTCCGGCATACAGCTAACCTTCATCCACTGTTTCAATAAACAGACTGTGCTGCCTTTAAGTCTTTATTTATTAAATGATGATGGATAAGTGGATGATCATAAGAAATGGATGATTAATTGGTAAAAACTATAACAAAAGATACAAATCCAAATCAGTACAGGCATATCACAAATAACAGAATGACATACATAGTAGTACTGGTATTTACAGAATCTGCATAACATAGAGAGCAATGCATATGACTGAATACAACATTTACACTGCTGATGCTGCCCTACACCTGCTCTGCATGTATCACGGCCTATGTAATCTGAGTAGAACCACTGTTACTTCACAGTGCCTACATAACAACTGTACACATATTCTAACATAAATATGTAGTTTAGTACAATGATTCCTACCGGGATCCACTAGTCAGGAGGAACGATTGAAGAAAAGGAACTGGAGCCAGCTATAGCACCTCTGAATCCTTTGGAGGCACCAAGATATCTGCGTCTCCAACTCAGGAAGGGAAGGGAAAAGGGCAGTCGAAGGAAGTATCTTTTCCTTAAAGCAACAGGCTCCAACCCACAGAAATACTGTGGAGATGTATGAGGAAAACACTTAAAACATAAGAAAGCCAACAGTGACCTCTTGTGGGCAACAAACGATATTACCCTTATCCTATTTAATGAATAGAAGACAGAACACTCCCCGCTTGGCGTTAACCAATGCCACTATTGGACTCCTGAGGGGATAACAACAACACAATTTCAGTGACTGGTCTAGTGAACAGTTTGTTCTCTCCGAGCTTGCTCCCTCTGACCTCTACCTTGCGTACTCTCCCATCCTTGCTGGGAAAGGGTTTGGTGACCAGGCCGAGTGGCCACTCATTTCGGTGTGATTGACTGTCCTTTACAAGTACCACATCACCAAGTCTGATGTTTGGATGGTCTTTCTGCCATTTTGTTCTGGTTTGCAGAGTGGAGAGATATTGTTTCCTCCATCTGTCCCAAAAGGCATTGGACACGTTTTGTACTTGCCTCCATTGTCTTCTGTAGAGGTCTTTCTCGGTGAATTCTCCAGGTGGAGCTCCTGGGACACAGGTTTTCTGTGTAAGTAACATGGCAGGAGTAAGAACTGTTGAGTCTCCAGAATCTCCAGAAAGAGCTGTCAATGGCCTAGCATTCATGATAGCTGTAACTTCGGCCAAGAACGTAGTCAAGCTTTCGTGGGTAAGTCTGGTGTTTGCTTGCAAGAGGATAGAATCTAGAATCTTGCGTGCAATTCCTATCATTCTTTCCCAGGTGCCTCCCATGTGCGAAGAGTGTGGCGGGTTGAAGGTCCAGGTGCATCCTTGCTCACCTAGGTACCTCTCTACATTTGTAATGTCTAGATTAGAAGGGATTTGGAGTTCTCTTGCTGCTCCAATAAAGTTCGTGCCTCTATCAGAACGAATGTGCTTCACAGGGCCTCTGATAGCGATGAAGAGACGAAGTGAATTTATGAAACTTGAAGTGTCCATAGATTCTATTACTTCGATATGAACAGCTCTGACAGACAAACAGGTGAATAGAACTGCCCAACACTTTGCTTCGGCATGGACCTTCCTAGTGCGTCTTGTAGCTACGGACCAGGGGCCGAACACATCCAGTCCAACGTTGGTGAAGGGGGGTTCAGTACTGAGCCTGTCAGGTGGAAGATTGGCCATCTTCTGGTTTTGAAACATGCCACGAAGTTTGCGACACGTAACGCAGTTGAAGATGAGTTTGCTCGCGCTTCTCTTCGCTCCGACTATCCATAGTCCAGCCGCTCGTAGACTCCCTTCGGTAAACAAACGACCTTGATGTCTCACCAAGATGTGATGATGTTGAATGAGCAAGGTTGTGACGTGATGACGCCCGGGAATTATTACCGGGTGTTTCTCTGAGACTTCTAACTTAGCTTCTTGAATGCGGCCACCTATTTTCAGCAGCCCATCTTTGTCAATGAACGGGTCGAGTTTCCTCAACGCACTGTCTCTAGGAATGGGTAGTCCTTTGTCGAGATTGCCTATTTCCTTGTTGTAGGCTTCATTTTGTACAACATGGAGTATTGTAATCTTGGCTTTCTCTTGGTTGGGAGCAGTAAACGCATGCTTGCAGTGATGCCAACCTTTACTGCATCTCTGATTTGTTGGTAGTTCGGACTTGTAAAACTGAGTCACGTGTAGTAAAAAGGCGATGGCCCTAACAAGTGAGTTCCAGGTTGAGAATCTACTGAACCGATGAGATCCGAGGTGACATCCTGAAACCACTGTATGAAGAGCTGACACGTGAGGACGAAGGTCGTCGTCGACATCTGGATCCATCAGTTCGAATGTATCGGGCCTGCTGATGTAGGATGTTGTCTGGTACAGGAAGGCAGGGCCTGTGAACCATGTAGTGTCCTTAAGGTGACTTGGTGCAACGGATCTAGTCGCCTGGTCGGCGGGATTGTGATGAGTAGATACGTAATGCCACTGATCAGGGCAAGTTGATCTTCTTATTCTCAACACCCGGTTGCTGACGTAGACGTAGAAGCGTCGTGTTTCGTTGCAGATGTATCCTAGTACCACCTTGCTGTCAGTGTAGAACTCTGCATCTTTGATCTCCTGATTCATTCCATCTGAGATAAGTTCAGCCAGCTCAACTGCAAGGACAGCAGCACAGAGTTCCAGTCTAGGTATCGTGTGTTCACGGAGTGGCGCCAGTTTCGTCCGACTCATGACGAACCCAATATGGATCTGTTCATTCACATCGGTGGTTTTAAGGTATACTACTGCTGCGATTGCTTTGACTGATGCATCGCAGAAGATACAGAGTCTTTGAGATTTGACTTCTGTGGATGGCACAGGAGCGTATGGTCGGTTCACATGAAGATCGGTCAAGGCCTCGAGAGACTTCCTCCACTCTGCCCACAGGTCTGCCTTTTCTGCAGGAAGTGTATCATCCCAATCAGATGTCTCTTGGGTGAAGTCTCTTAGCATCATTTTACCTTGGACGGTAACTGGAGCTACGAATCCCAGAGGATCGTACAAACTATTCACAAAGGAAAGGACACCTCTACGTGTGAAGGATTTTTCTTCTTTGTTGATCTGAAAGGTGAAGGCATCTGTCTTCAAGTCCCAAAGTAGTCCTAGGCTCCGTTGCATGGGAAGAGAGTCGATGCTCAGGTCTATGCCCTTCAGATCACTGGAATAGTCTTGAGAGGGAAAGGCTTCCATCAGTTCTCGGCTATTGGATGCAATCTTATGCAACCTTAGGTTGGACTGAGCGAGCATTTCTTGAGCTCTTTTTAGAAGACTGATTGCTGCCTCGTTTGTGGGTGTGGATTTCAAGCAGTCGTCTACGTAGAAATCCTTTTCCACAAAGGATCTGACATCCGACCCGTACTTCTCTTCACCTTCTTTGGCGGAATTCCTGAGACCGTAGATAGCCACTGCGGGGGAAGGACTATTCCCGAAGATGTGTACCCTCATCCGGTACTCTATGATGTCTTTATCTGGGTCGTTGTCACGGTACCAGAAGAACCTCAGGTAGTTTCTGTGTTCCTTTTTGACGAGAAAGTAGTGAAACATCTGTTGGATGTCAGCCATAAATGCCACCGTATCTCTGCGGAAACAGAGTAGAACTTCTAGGAGTCTGTTGTTGAGGTCTGGGCCAGATAGTAGGACATCATTCAACGAGACGTCTTCGCACTTGGCACTTGAGTCGAACACCACTCTTATTTGGCCTGGCTTTTTAGGATGGTACACTCCGAAGATGGGTAAGTACCAGCGTTCCTCAGAGTCTCGTAGTGTAGGTGCGATCTCTGCATGGTTATTTCGGAATATCTTCTCCATGAAGGTAAAGAAATGTTCTCTCATCTCGGGAGACTTCTTGAGCTTGTGTCTGAGGGAGACAAATTGACTGTAGACCTGTTCCCTGTTGTTGGGTAGGCGTTGTCTCCGTGGTCGGAATGGTAAGGGTGCCACCCAGCTGTTCGACTTATCTTTGGTTATTTCTTGGTCCATGATGTCCAAGAACATCCTGTCTTCTATGAACATTGCTGTTTTGTTGTCCTCTTTGGTCCTGTGGAAGACTGTACAGCCTATGTGGTCTTGTTTGCCCTCACAAGCGTGGTCTTCGTTGGAAGGAACTGCGAAAAGACATGGCAGAGGAGTACTGCTTGGTAATTCCTTTACCAACAGACTGTTGTGACATGGTCGGAAGAAAGACGGACGTCCATTTTCTAGTGTGTTGGTGAGCATACTGTTGACTGAGGCTGGCTTGTGTGCTCCTCCTAGACAGACATCTCCTACTATGACCCATCCTAGGTCAAGTCTCTGCGCATATGGAGCGTTCTGGAAGCCGTTAATGGACTCTCCAGCCTTATGCACGCGTAGCATGTCTCTTCCAAGGAGTAAGGCTATTGGAGCTTCTGAGTCCAGTTCTGGAATCAGGTGAGCTATACGCTTCAGATGGGGGTGATGAGCTGCTACCTCTGGTGAAGGTATCTCGGACCTGTTGTCAGGAATCTGGTTGCACTCCAGTATGGTAGGTAATGATAGGCAGGTCTGACCATCTATGGATTCCACCTTGTATCCGCTTGCCTTCCTCCCCGCCGTCTCAACGGTACCTGAACATGTCTTCAAGGAGTAGGGAGAACCGGGGCCTGCAATGTTGAATCTGCTGAAGAAGATGGACTTGGCAAGAAACCTGTTGCTCTGGTCGTCCAAGATCGCATAGATCTTAATTGCTTTGTCCCTGCGGCCTGCTGGGTAGACTCTGACAAGGCAGATTTTCGAACAGGACCTTCCTCCTGTGAGTCCTTTACAGATCTCCGTACATTGAGAGGTAACCACCGTGGTGTCTTCATCAGTGTTCTTCTGTTTTCCATCGTGTTCTTGTGCTTGCGGCAACACTCGTGTAGGTGGTCCAGGGTCTAAGGCTGTATTGTGATCCGTGCTGTCACATTCTGCACATTTCACGCTAGCTTCGCAGTTCCTGGCCATGTGCGATGTTGCAGCACAGCATTTGAAGCAGATGTTGTGTTCCTTGAGGAAGCCTTTGCGATCCTCTAGAGACTTCTCCCTGAAGGCTCTGCATTTTAGTAGAGGATGTGGTTTCCGGTGTAGAGGACACTGTTTACTGATATCCTGGGGTTTGTTCTCTTCTGGAGGATGCTTACTCTCTTTGTGAGCAGGACCTGAGGAGACAATGTTAGTTTTGTGGACTGCCACGGGTGCCCTACTGGGTTTGACACCGGGGGCGGTGGTACATGACAGAGTAAAATCAAAACTAGGGTCATTTCTGATTTTAGCTTGCTGAGCTACAAAACCTACAAATACAGCAAAGGGCGGGAATGGCGCGTTATGTGTTTGCTTATACCGTGAACCGTGTGAGACCCACTTTTCTTGTAGATTGTAAGGAAGTTTTTGCACTATCGGATTGACACCCCTAGCGGTATCCAAAAATGCCAATCCGGGCAAATCTCCTTCCTCTTGGGCAACCTGTAACTCTACTAACAGATCACTTAGCTCTCTTAGCCTTTGAAAGCCTTTGGGTCCTATCTTAGGGAAGTCATCAATTCTTTTAAACAAAGCATTTTCAATAACTTCTATGGACCCATAGCATTCATCAAGTCTCTTCCACGCCAAGTGTAGACCTTTGCGTGGGTTTTTAATGTTAATGTCTCTTAGTCTTTTGGCGTGTTCTACCGATTCACTACCAAGCCATTTTACCAGGAGATCTAACTCCTCACTACAAGAAAGGTCCAAACCTCTTATGGTGTTCTGGAACGAGGCTCGCCACGACCTATAATTCTCGGCACGATCATCGAACTTTACAAGTCCTTTTGTGACCAGATCTCGACGAGCAAAGAACTTTGCAAAGTCCATGGTGGCTTGGTCAGTGCTGGTGCGAGCCGGTGTGTGGTCGTGTCTATTGTGTGGTGTATCACCATACCTGTAGGGTGTTTCCGCCTTCGGAAAGTCAGCATAGTACCTCCCCGGAGAGGAAGGTGTCTCTTTGTGGTAAGATGGTGGTTGTACCTTCCGCTCTGTGGAATAGTAGTTTTGGTGAACCTCCTCGTGCTGTACACTCTCTTGCTTGAAGCGGTGTAATTCGAGGTTGGATGGCTGGCCGTCTGCGTAGTCTGTTCGGTGAAGCACATCTGAGCTGTCATCTATCCTGGAGTATTGGTAGACGTATTCTGCGACGCGCTGTGCTGGATCAGGTCCGGCCCAAGAACATCGCTGCGTCTTTCTTCGGGGTGCTCTGCCGCTTCCAGGAACTCTGCCTTGGCTATTGCGGCCGCTGTCTCCTTTTCTACCGCAAGTCTTTCTAGAGTCAGTTGCAGACGTGCACTCTCTGCTTCTTGTTCTGATTGCAGATGTGCACTCTCTGTCTGTTTTAGTTTGAGTTGCATTTCCTGTTCAGCAAAGGAGGACCTCACTTTAGCTGCTTCGGCCTCAGCGCGGGCGACGGCAGCAAGCTCCCTAATTGAGGACTTAGTAGAGCTTGCCCGTGACCTTGTCTTCAGGGAAGACGCTCGGCTGACAGACATTGTGCACTTGGCTGCAGACTACTTTAGCGGGAAACAGAGTCTATTTGCGGACGGCCTTCCGCGTGGTGGAGAGTGGAATGGTGGTTTCTGGCGTACTGCGGTCTAGTCACTGCGGCTGTATTGTGGCTTGTTACACCTCATGGCTCTCCTGTGGCAAGGAATGAGGCAGTCTCCTTGCCTGCCACGAGCGCTCCTGCTCAGCAGCGCCGAAGGTCTGCCAGACTGCGCAGAGTGCAGGAGAAACCTCCTCAGAGAGGCAGCACAAGGGTGACACCTAGTGGTACTCCTGTTGCAAGAAATGAGGTGGTCTTCCATTCCTTGCCTGCCGCGGCTCCTCCTACTCAGCAGCCCCGAAGGTCTGTGAGGTTGCGCAATGTGCAGAGGTTTGCTGCTCAGGGAAGCAGTGAGACTCCCGTTATCTCTGCACATTGTGAGACCGAGGATCCCGCCTCTATTTCCCAGAGGCAGGAGGGTGAGCATGTGCAATGCTTGGTGGGTCCTGATTCGCCCACTCACGTCACACGGCTTGATGACAAGGCTGGTGACGTGGTGAATCCTGATTGGCCAGGCTGGGACGTCGTGGATCCTGATTGGGTCAAGTCCGTCATCTCCGCCTCGCGCCCGCCCTTGGCTGGAGCGACACCTCCTTAAAAGCTCATCCTGCCATCATGGCGGCGCTCGACCGTCCTTCTATGTTTGGATGTCTGGCAGCGTGCTGCCACGCCACTGCTCAGGCATTATCGTCTTCTGTGGGCTTGGCCCTTGCTGCTTAGGCAGCACCTGGTTTGCAGGCCGTGTCCCTGCCTTGCTGCTCCAGCAGTAGCTCCTTCGACAGGCCGTGTTCCTGTTCCAGGTGAGCTCCTCGAGTCTCCACCGGACTCACCTGGTTATTGAAAGCACACGTGCGTGGGCACCTCTGTGCTACCCTCGTGCCATATTCTCGTGACTTCCACTGGCACACGTGCGTGGGCACCTCTGTGCTTCCCCGTGCAACAGGTACACCGAGCCGTGTGATCCCTGCCATACAACCCTCACGGGTTAGGGCAGACCGGTGTACATAGATCGTCTGTGACATTCCAGACGATCGCTAGCAGCAACCCGCTCACTCTTCACCCACCATAGCAGCGGTCCCTTACACCGCACAGTGGACCTTGACCGGCGGAAGCTGTCCATTCCCCATCTTGGCACGCTTCCCCGGGTCCCCCTCGTAACAGTGGCTGCTGCGACATCCATATGCAGTACAGCGTGGATGTTAGCGGTCCCGTACTACAGCCTGCGACCGGCTATCTTTACTGGAGCTGGACTGCGCTCTTGTTCTATTTAGCTGTATGGCGGCTGCTGTAATACCCGTGTGCCGTGTAGCGTGGGTGTTAGCTGTCCCGTACAGTTCGTACAATTGCTGCCTGCGACCAGCAGCCCGTTTTTACTGTTCTGCCTTCGTCCACGTGTGAGCTGTGTGGACTCCGGCATACAGCTAACCTTCATCCACTGTTTCAATAAACAGACTGTGCTGCCTTTAAGTCTTTATTTATTAAATGATGATGGATAGGTGGATGATCATAAGAAATGGATGATTAATTGGTAAAAACTATAACAAAAGATACAAATCCAAATCAGTACAGGCATATCACAAATAACAGAATGACATACATAGTAGTACTGGTATTTACAGAATCTGCATAACATAGAGAGCAATGCATATGACTGAATACAACATTTACACTGCTGATGCTGCCCTACACCTGCTCTGCATGTATCACGGCCTATGTAATCTGAGTAGAACCACTGTTACTTCACAGTGCCTACATAACAACTGTACACATATTCTAACATAAATATGTAGTTTAGTACAATGATTCCTACCGGGATCCACTAGTCAGGAGGAACGATTGAAGAAAAGGAACTGGAGCCAGCTATAGCACCTCTGAATCCTATGGAGGCACCAAGACATCTGCGTCTCCAACTCAGGAAGGGAAGGGAAAAGGGCAGTCCAAGGAAGTATCTTTTCCTTAAAGCAACAGGCTCCAACCCACAGAAATACTGTGGAGATGAATGAGGAAAACACTTAAAACATAAGAAAGCCAACAGTGACCTCTTGTGGGCAACAAACGATATTACCCTTATCCTATTTAATAAATAGAAGACAGAACAACCGGGGTGCTCCTCTGGTAGGTGAGCATTCACATCCCCCCGGGCTATAAGCACTTCGGCCTCCAGGCCCGGTTCATATATGAATCCATAGCCCCAGCGGACATCAAACCGCCTCACCTGCCCTTCATACAACGGGCCCCGGACACGGAAAGTTGCCTGACGGAGGTTCTCTTTTTCCCGGATTGCACGGGCCACCAACTCCGCCTTCTTTCTTTCCCTCTCTTCAATCTCCAGGCCCAACGGTACCGGCTCCCTGTCCCAGTACGGCGCTGCTGCGAGCTCCGGCGCACGGGTCGGGCCCCGCGGGACATTTTGGACGCTGCCCACTGTTAGGGATCTGGGCGGCAGGTCCCGCGGCTTCTTGGCCTTGGACACCGCCTTGCAGCGGCAACCCGGCGTAACCTCAGCCGAGGTGTGGGGGATGGGCACAGGGGCTTTCCTCTGTTGGGCCTTCGGCACGGAATGGGCTATCAGCTCCGGCTTGGGGAACGCCTCCGGTTTGGGCTTCGGGGCTTTCCACGGCAGCACCTCCGGGCGGCTACCGGCTCCGGCTGCAGGTCGGCCCGCCGGGGCGGGCATGCTGGGTTTCACTACCGGTTGCGGTAGCAGCGGGCCTAGTGGCGGGGTCACAGCTTCCGGGACGGGTGGCGAGGGAGGCAGCAGGGTGAGAGGGTTTAGACCGGGTCCCGCAGCCACGATGACCGGCCTTTAAGGGCATCGGGGCGTGGGTCACTCACCCTCCCTTCCGCAGCTTCCTCCTCGCGTCTCCGCACGGTTGCTATCACGTCCGCCATGTCGGTCTCCCACTCCTCCATGAGAAGCTGCATTTTGACCTGCAGCCTCTGGTAGAGCTGCGCGGTCTAGATCTCCACCCACGCTGCGGTTCCCGGCACGGGGGCTACGCTGTTATTAACTGGAGCGGACATCTCGGCAGTCGTGCTTTCCAGGAACTAGCAACAAGATGGCCACAGAGTCCTGGCGTCCCTGCTTTTAGAGCCGTGGCTACATGTACTCAGTCGCCATTTCGTCCCCCTTAGCCTCTTTCCGGTCCCTCCTCTATCGGGGCGGGGTCTTGGCCTTCGCGCCTCCGCTACTCGAGAAGACGCTCGAGCGGGAACTTTTCACTCCAAAGATGGCGGCTTCTGAAATTTTCCGGCCGGACACCTCCGGCGGTAACAAGGCGCACCTCTACCCAATGGCAGAGTGGTAAGATCCTGTTCGTGACGCCAAGTTGTCGTGGGCGGAGGAGGGGACGCCGCGCTATCCCACTGCTCGGGTCCGGCTGCCGCTGCTGCTGCGGCCTGCTACACCACCGCTGCTCTGTATGGGGATCCTGGGAGCGGTGACAGGGAGCAGAAAAGTTTTTAGTTCTCCCCTCCGTGGGTAGGGGGTGGTTGTCCCGGGGCCCAGTGATGAGGTGGGGGATGCTGGATGGCAGGGCTGGTGCAGGGCTTGGTGGGGTGCAGGGACATGGGGGGGCAGCGCTGTGCCTCACGGCACTGTGGTACTCACTCAGCCTGAGACGGGGACACAGTTCTCGGTAAAACACACGACTGGAAAGACGGTTCCCACGGACCGGCTGCAGTTGCTTTTCCCCCAGTAGTTGACGGTGACGGTCCCTTTTCCTGCACCTAAGATGATGATGGTAGCGATGGGTTCCCACCGGTAACCCACTCCCCGTCTTGGTTATGGGCCAGAGGAGCCCTACTTTGCCCGCAGGCGCTGGCCCTGAGAAACTGGTGCCCTGGCGGTGGCGGTGTCTCTCTCTAACGGTCGGACTGTTGCCTTCAATCGGGACTTGGTTGTTGGGAGACCCAGAGGTCCCCTTCACTGACGGATTTGGCAAATTCACGGCGACTCCTAGCCTTGCCGGGATCCGAAAGGCCCCTGCCAATGGTGCTGACTGCTCTTCGTATACCGCTCCGGTACCGCCGGGCAACCACCCGTCCACGGTCCTTTCGGCAACCTCCAAGCAGCCTCTCCTGCAGACAGTCACCGCCGTCTGCTGATCTTGCTGTCTCAGTCCGGGGCACACACCCGGACCAACTTCAGGCTTTCTTAACTGTTACTGTCTCTTCCACTTTACTCCTCTGACTTGCTCCTCTACCACTTCACTCTCACTTCAGACTCTGACTAGACTGAACTGCCTGGTTTTCCCGCCTCCAGGGCTGTGAACTCCTCGGTGGGCGGAGCCCACCACCTGGCCCACCCCCTGGTGTGGACATCAGCCCCTGGAGGAAGGCAACAAGGATTTTTGTGTAGCTTTGGTGTACCTTATCTGGGGTGTAGGGTGTGGTGGTGTTGTGACCTGTGACCCCTGGCTTGCCCAGGGCGTCACATTAGTTTATATTTTGGCGCAAAACATGTAAGCTCGCAATCTGTTCGTCAAGGATTCTCACACTTGCGAGTCCCTACACTGAATTAGTTAGAAGCTTACATATTTTGGGCCAAAATATAAACTAATATCTCACTATTTGAGGTATGGCACATTTTATCCATTTTTGCAGGATGTGTGTGGACCTTTTGAATTCAGGTGGTTAAATGGTGAGCCTGTTGTGTCGCCCTGGGCAAGCCAGGGGACACAGGTCATCACACCACCGCACCCTACATCCCAGTTAGGAACATCACAGCTAACCAAAAATCCTTGTTGCCTTCCTCCAGAGGCTGATGATTCACACCAGGGGGTGGGCCAGGCGGTTGGCTCCGCCCACCGAGGAGTTCACAGCTCTGGAGGCGGGAGAAACCAGGCAGTCCAGTGAGGGACATGAAGGAGTGAACAGGAGAGTAGCCCAGGCAGGGCTTGAGTGAACAGCTAAGAGGAGTTAAGGAAGTGAAAGTAGAAAGAAGTAAAGTAGTAAAGGAGGAAAGCAAGAGTGGTGACAGAAAGAAAGCCTGAAGTAGTCCAGCTGTGTGCAGGACAGGTCAGCAAGGTCAGCAACGGCGGTGACTGTCTGGAGGGGGACCGTTTGGAAGTTCCTGGAAGGACCGCGGACGGGTAGTGACCCGGTGGTCTGGAGCAGTGTACCGAAGGACAGTCAGCACCAGGGCAGGGGCCTCTCGGACCCTGGCAAGGCTAGGAGTCGCCATAATTTGCCAAATCCGTCAGTGAAGGGGACGTAGATCCCCCAACAACCAAGTCCCGATTGAAGGCAACAGCCCAACCAGAGTAGGAGAGACACCGCCACCGCCAAGGCACCAGTCTCTCAGGGCCAGCGCCTGCGGGCAAAGAGTAGAGCTCCTCCGGCCCAGCTTGAAGTCGGGGAGCGGGTTACCGGTGGGAACCCATCGCTACCAACACAGAAACAAAGGTGCAAGGAAAAGGGACATCACCGTCACCTACTGGGAGAGCAAGTGCAGCCGTCCGTGGGAACCGTCTTTCCAGCCGTGTGGTTTACCGTAAAACTGTGTCAACGTCTCAGGCTGAGTGAGTACCACAGTGCCGCAAGGCACAGCGCTGCCCCCATGTCCCTGCGCCCACCAGGCCTTGCACCTCCCTCACCATCACCGGGCCCCGGGATCACCAACCCCTACCCACGGAGGGGCAACACAACACCTGGCTGCTCCGCATCACCATCCCCGGGATCCCCATATTGAGCAACGGTGGTGAAATCACCACAACCGTGGGTGGCGTCACGGACAATAAACTATTCCCACACCCAACAACCCCCTTTCACTCACGGGCGAGGAGTGCCGCTCGAGAACCCCCGGGATCCGGCCCACAGCTCGAGCCACCACTGAGCAGCAGCCGCCGGACCCGAGCAGAAGGGGTGAGCGTAGTGTGCTGACACCCTCCTCCCCGCCCGCGACAACTTGGCGTCACGAACAGGATCTTATCGCTCTGCCGTTTGGTAGAGGTGCGCCTTGTTACCGCCGGAGATATCCGGCAGGAAAATTTCAGAAGCCGCCATCTTTGGCGCGAAAAGTTCCCGCTCGAGCGTCTTCTCGAGTAGCAGAGGCGCGAAGGCCAAAACCCCGCCCCGAGAGAGGAGGGGCCGGGAAGAGCTAAGGGGGACGGAAACAAGATGTCTGCGCCCGACGGAGCCGCTGGAGGAGTGGTGGTCGCAGCCGCAGCGGCACCCGCAGATGGGCATGGGCCTGCCCAGGTCCCGGCCATACCGGCGGGAGGTGCCGCGGCCCCCGCGCTCGCTCAGGTCATGCCGTTCTCCTTGCCCTATGCGCCCGGAGCTGCCTGGCTACCGCAGTATGACGGGAAACCGGATGCTCTACAGGCCTTCCGGAAAAAGCTTAACCCGTTGCTAGAGCTGTACCCCCTGACCGATAAGCAACGTGCAGCGATAGTGCTAGGCCAGTTAACCGGCGCGGCTGAGCAGGAAGCGGAGACCTGGGCCGAGGGGGACCGGCTCTCTGTAGCCACCATCTTTGAGAAGCTACAGACTGCCTTCGAGACCCGGACTGAAGCTGAGCTGAGGATGCAGTTTTACCAGTGCCGACAACGGGCTGGGGATAGCATTCGGGACTATGCTTTACGTCTGCAAACCGCCCTCCGCACGCTGAAGCGGGTGAACCCTATTAATGAGGCGGATAGCAACAAGATGTTGGTGGAGCAATTTGCTCAGGGGATGAGGTCTCCTGAGGATCGTAAACAACTCCGGCTGTGGGCCCTGGAACACCCTGATGTGGACTTTGCGGTGTTAAAGGAACGGGCTATTAAAGCGCTACAGCCCCCAGCTGCAGAAGTTCGGGAACCTGCCCCGTGGCCCGTCGAGGCGGCCCCCGTTGTGGCGGCCTCTGCCCTACCAACCTCTCCAATACCTACAGCCCCAAGCAGCACCGTGGAAGAACTGGCAGCCCAGGTCCGTCGCATGGATGGAGACCTCGCCAAGATCCTTGCTGCACTACAACCTCTGACCAGATCTCAGCCTCCAGCACAGATACAGCTCGCTGACAGCCCGGAGGATGTTCCCTGGATGCAGCGGAGAAGTGCCAATAATCCGCGGAGCAGACCTCCAATCTGCTACAAGTGCCGTAAGCCTGGTCACTACTTCCGACAGTGCCCGTTAAACGAGCAACCCCTGGGGCCCCGGGCCAATCCTCAGGAGTAGAACATCGTGGCCCCCCGGACTGGCGAGATCGAGATATCGGGGCCCGACCCATCATTCCCGTGGCTGTGGACGGTATACCGGTGATGGCTCTCTTGGACACTGGATCACAGGTAACCACCATACCGTACACGTTGTATCAGCGGTATTGGGGAATGGACGAACTGGCACCCCCCAGACACTAGTATAACACTGATTGCTGCCAATGGACTTCCATTGACCCAAGTGGGGTATAAACAAGTGGCTATACAACAAGAAGTAACAAGGCACTCCCAAAGTGTGATGAAAAAGTGTATTTATTGTGCTTGAAGAACGTTTTCGGTCCAAATTGGACCTTCCTCAGTAGCACTAAGCATAAAAATAAAATACAAAAAATAAATAACATAGATACAAACGGTGTATATAACACTGAGGGCAAACAAAATAGTTACATGTACAGTGTACATTGCAATATTCAAATTCATATTCTTTGATAGAAAAAATCTCATACATATATTCATTTCATATATGTGACAATTTATACATTATTCTGTGATAAATAAATTTCATATTGACTCAGACTTTTTTTGAAGATAAAACATGAAATGAAGAGAAAAGGAGTAAAAATGGAGAAAGAGAAGAGGAGCCAAAGGGAAAAGAAGTTGGTTTGTATAGGGTTAATGGAAAGAGGATGTGTGATAAATGTCTTTAACAGTGAATGAGTGTGGTGGCAGGGAGAGACCGATTGATAGCATATGTATATAGTCATCAGGGGTGTAGGATGTGATAATATGATTACAGAGTAGGGTAAGATAGTATGAACACAAGCGCTATGTGTGGGAAAAGGTCATATAGGAATTGTAAGTATAGTGTAAATGAAAGTGAAAGACTGGATATGAGTAGTCTGAGAGAGAGGGAAAGGATTTATTGAATAGGCTGTGAAGGGGTAGATAGCCGTCAGACAGAAAGAGCTTCATACGTATATTAATTTCACAGATGTGGCAATTTGTACATTATTCTGTGACAAACAGATTTCATAAGGCTCAGAGATTTACTGGAAAAATATGACATAAAAATGAAAACAAGGAGTGAGAGAAAAGAAAAGAAAAAGAGAAAAAGAAGAATCAAGAGAAAAACGGGGGAATGTTGGTTTGTACAGGGTTAATGGAGAGAGGGAGGAGGAGGTATAGTGGATGTCCATATGAGTAAATGAGAATGGTAGCAGGGAAAGATCTGTGGGTAGTATGTGTGTATTACCATCAGGGGTGTAGGATGTGATAGTGTGATTACAAAGTGAAGAGAGCTGATATGAATGTAAGCGCTGTGTGTGAGAGAATGTTATGTAAGAATTGTAAGCATTGTGTGAATGACTGGATATGAGTACAAGTAAAATATATCTTTGTACCGTGTTAGCCAGTAGAGATAAAAAAATTGTTTAAAAGAACAGAGAGTCCTCAGTGGTTGATACCTTTTAATGGCTAACTGAAAAGATGGTAATAATTGCAAGCTTTCGAGACTACTCAGGTCTCTTCATCAGGCATGGTATAACACAAAATCTGAAGAGTCACGTATTTATACACAACAGGACTTAGAATAGTGCAGTAAAAAAAAAAAAAAAAAAAAAAAAAAAGAACAAGTTATATGAAACAGAACTATCTCTATGGCAGGGGGACAAGCTGTTCTAGCCATAAATACTGCTGCAGTTCAGTGTGAAAGTTTTATTGTCCTTTGATAAGGGTCTGGTCCAGGGCTGTGACATGCTCGGATGGTCAGAGGAGCACATCTTTTAACTGATGTAAAAAGACATGAATCCATGAGACACATTCATTCCTACTCTGAATGTGTCAAAGGTCATCATAAGTTTGTACTCCCATAGTCTCCTGTCTCTCTGGGACTTGAAGTTTCCTTTCAATACCAGCAATTTCATGTCCATGATGCTGTGGTCTGGGTTACAAAAATGTTTGGCCACAGGTAGATCCATCCTTTTTTCTCTAATTGTGTGGCGGTGAGAATTCATCCTTGTCCTGAGCTGTTGTCCTGTCTCCCCTACATACAGACCCCCAGTTGGACATTTGGTACATATAATTAAGTACACCACATTGGTTGTGGTGCAGCTGAACGTACCTGGGATCTTGTAGTCCTGATGTGATCTGGGAATCTTTATCTTGTCCGTTGTCAATATTAATGGACAGGTCTTGCATTTTTTCTGGTTGCAGGGAAATGTTCCTGTTGGTGTTGGAGAGGACAGGGAGCTTCTGACAATGATGCTTCTTGAGTATTAAGAAGGAGAGGGAAGGGATTTACAGGACAGTCTTGTAACGAGGTAAATAGCCATCAGAGGAGTATAGAGGAGGCTGAGAGGATTAAGTGAAACATGACAGGAACAACAAGTGAGGACGCCGAGGTGCTTATCGAGATATCGGGGCCCGACCCATCATTCCCGTGGCTGTGGACGGTATACCGGTGATGGCTCTCTTGGACACTGGATCACAGGTAACCACCATACCGTACACGTTGTATCAGCGGTATTGGGGAATGGACGAACTGGCACCCCCAGACACTAGTATAACACTGATTGCTGCCAATGGACTTCCATTGACCCAAGTGGGGTATAAACAAGTGGCTATGACTGTGGGGCAAGCTGAACTACAACATCAGGGTATGATTGTGATCATGAATGAACCCAGTGATCATAACCCGAAGATAGTGCTAGGAACCAATGTGATGAAGCACTGTATGACTGATGTGTTGACCCTATTACAACAGCTGGCCGCCACAGCAGCAGGAAGCTGGCAGAGAGCTGTGCAGCGTGGGATCCGGGCTCTGATGTACCGCCAGCATGTCAGCTCCACAGGAGGGGAGATTGGGGGAGTGAGAGTAATGGATGTGGCTCCGTTGACTGTGCCCGAGGGGTGGTGGATGTGAAGAAAGGGAGAGTGCCTGTGAGGGTGTTGAACTGTGGAGAGGAAGAAGTCAGGCTTCCCCGGTATGCCACCATTGCCAAGCTGCTCACCCTGGACCCTCACACTATCCATGAAGCCAGTCCATCCACACACACACCCACCACTAGCACTTCCCCACCCCAGGGGGAGACAAAGGAGTGGCACCAACAGTTACATGTAGGCACCGATGATACCCCTACGCACCACAGGGCAGGGGTATACAGGGTGGTGCAGGAGTACGAATAGGTTTTCAGTAAGCACCCCCTAGACTTTGGGCAGATCAAGGGGGTCCAACACCACATCCCCACCGGTGAACACCCCCCTATCAAAGAGAGGTATAGACCTATTCCCCCTGCACATTACCAGTGTGCCAAAGATATGTTGAGGAATATGAAGGAGGCAGGGGTTATTCGGGACAGCTGTAGTCCCTGGGCCGCTCCGTTGGTACTGGTCAAGAAGAAGGATGGTACCATGCGGATGTGCGTGGACTACCGGAAGATCAATCAGATAACCCATAAAGATGCCTATCCATTACCTCGTATTGAAGAGTCTTTAGCTGCACTGAGGACTGCAAACTACTTCTCGACCCTTGATCTCACCAGCGGGTACTGGCAAGTGGCCGTGGCCCCAGAGGACCGGGAGAAGACCGCCTTCACCACCCCGATGGGTCTCTGCGAATTCAATAGCATGCCGTTTGGGCTGTGCAATGCCCCCGGAACCTTCCAACGGCTGATGGAGTGCTGTCTGGGACATCTAAACTTCGAGACCGTCCTGTTGTACTTGGATGATGTGATTGTTTATTCCCAGACGTATGAAGCCCATCTGGAGCACCTGGCCGAGGTGTTCGTGTCCCTTGCCAAGTACGGGATGAAATTGAAGCCCTCTAAGTGTCACCTGCTGAAACCCAGGGTGCAGTACCTAGGGCACGTGGTGAGTGCGGACGGTGTCGCCCCCGACCCTGAGAAGATTGCTGCCATCCAGAGCTGGCCGAGACCAACTACGGTGAGAGAAGTAAGGCAGTTTCTGGGTCTGGTGGGGTACTACCGGCGCTTTATAAAGGGGTACACGAAGATGGCTGCCCCCATGTAGGACCTCCTCGTGGGACAGACCAAAGGTGGTAGACCCATTGGAGCCCCACTGTCGTGGGAAGACAAGCATGAGGAGTCCTTTTGCCAGTTGAAGGCGGCCTTGACCGGAGAAGAGGTCCTGGCGTATCCTGATTATGGGCGCCCATTCATCCTCCATACAGACGCCAGTAACGTGGGACTGGGAGCGGTCCTATCCCAGGTCCAGGATGGAAAGGAGAAGGTGATTGCCTATGCCAGCCGAAAACTCCGGCCGACCGAAAGGAACCCTGAGAACTACAGCTCCTTCAAGCTCGAGCTATTGGCGTTGGTATGGGCTATCACGGAGCGGTTCCGCCACTACTTGGCAGCAGCAACATTCACCGCGTTTACGGATAACAATCCACTGACTCACCTGAACACGGCCAAGTTGGGCGCGCTGGAGCAGCGGTGGGTAGCCCGGCTAGCCAACTATGATTTCACCATAAAGTACCGAGCCGGTCGTGTCAATATAAATGCTGATGCACTCTCCCGAATGCCCCATTTGTCAGAAGAGGGGTGCGACGATGACGACCTCGAGGAGATCGAGTTGCCTGCGTTTCACCAGCCGCCTACTGAGAGGGTACAAGTACATCAGCAACGGGTGGATCTGGACCCACGGCCCAGTCAAGAGTGGCAGGAAGCTCAGAACCAAGCGCCGGCTGTTTGCCTTGTCAAGACTCTGGTGGAACAAGGTGCTATGGGAATAGACCCTGCCGCTCCAGCCGAAGCCCAACGCTTGTGGAAAGAACGGAAACGGCTTTACCTACACCAAGGGAGGCTGTACCGCGAACTGATCAACCCGAAGACCCATGAAAAAATATGCCAGTTGGTCGTTCCTCAAGCTGACGTGGCTACTGTCCTGCGGGCATACCATGATGGTGCTGGCCAATTTGGGTGGAAGAAGCTGGAGATGCTGTTGAGGGAGCGGTTCTATTGGAGTGGGATGCGTGAATCGGTGGAAGCCTGGTGCCGAGAGTGTGGTCCTTGTACGCTGAGGAGAAAGGACGAGACTAGCCAGAGGGCACCCTTACATCCAATAGTCACCCATCAGCCGCTGGAGCTGGTCGCCCTAGACCATGTCAAGCTCACCCCTAGCCGAAGTGGGTACACCTACGCATTGACCATTGTAGACCACTACTCAAGATTCATGGTGGTAGTCCCTGTTAAGGACCTAACTGGTCGAACTGCTGCTCGAGCATTCCAGGCTTATTTTTGCCGACCCCATGGGTACCCAGAGAAGGTGCTGACTGACCAAGGCCCGGCCTTTGAAGCAGAGGTGTTCCACGAATTCTGCCAGTTGTACGGCTGCAAGAAGATCCGGACCACTCCTTACCACACCCAGACCAACGGCATGTGTGAGAAAATGAACCACTTGGTCCTGGGGCTCCTCAAGACGCTACCACTGGAAGAACGGAACTTGTGGCCGGAAAAGTTACCCGACTTGGTCGACATGTACAATAATATCCCGTCTAGCTCGACGAAGTGCACCCCAGCGTATCTGATGAGGGCTAGGCCTGGCCGCCTGCCGGTGGATCTGGAGATGGGGTTGGAAGCCCCAGAAGCACTCCCTTCGACGGCGGAGTGGGAAAGTCGGAGGAGAGCACAATACCGGCAAATCCAGGAGTATGTGGAGAAAAACCTCAGCCGAAGTCGAGAACAGCAGGAGCACCGCTTCAATCAGAAGGCATCCGCGGGTCCTTTCCAGCCAGGAGATGTAGTGTTGAAACAGAAGAGGAAGGCCCACAAGCTGGATGATCAGTGGGAGCAAGTCCCCTACGTCATACAACCCACAGAATGGGGAGATGGGAAGGCCTACCAGATCAGTCGTGACCAAGGGGGCACCCTGGCCACAGTTTCCCGGGACCATCTAAAAAGGTGCCCACCAGCGTTGAAGGCAGAGGCTGAAGTACCGGTTCCTCCACCAGCAGAGAAGGCAGCAGAGGTAATCCACACCGTAATGGGTGACTTCCCAGCAAACTGGCCTACACAGAACGGCGCGGTGATTCTTCCAGTGATACTGTTCCCACAACCCGTGGATGAAGAAGTAGTGGAAGCGGTCAACCGTGAGCCAGAACCAGAGCCAGTGCCCAGGGATGAACCTGTACCCAGCTCCCCTACACCTCCGCCTGCTCCACACTATAGCAGCGAGGAGGAACCGATTGTTCCCTCTACCCCACTGTCTAGCCTCACTGACACCGGGCCCCGGAGGTCCACCCGTCCCAACCTAGGTAGACCCCCACTTAGGTACAGGGAGACCGTCCTGTGAGTAAAAGGTGTCAGGGAATGTAAAGAGTTGTTTGTTTGTTTGAAAAAGTTGAAAATGATGAAAAATGATGATTACCGAGTACCTAACCTGATTGTCAGAAGTGATTTGCAACCGGCTGGAGCCGGCACCGTTGTCCCCGTGGGGACCGTTTAAAAAGTTGTTTTGCATGGAGGACTATCCATGGACAAGCCCGTGAACTTGCAGGGCAACCACAAACGTTAAGTGGCTTGTAAATAAGTTGTTTGCCGTTACCGTTTCTGCAATGCCACCTCCGGAGAGGCAGGTTGGAGGGAGGGCCCTCAGCAGAGCAGGCTGGGGCCCAGCCACCAAAGGAACCGGTGGCTACCCTCTGGAGGGGAAGGACAGATCCCGCTCGGGTAACTTGTGCTGGACTGTGGGTCAAGGGGTGCTGCCTGGGCTTTAGGGGCAGCATCACGGCCAGGTTGCTTGGGTGGGAGAGAGCGGAAACCGTAACCGTAAACCGTTTGCAACGTTTAAGAAATGTGCCTCCCGTTATGGGAAGATTCATTAAAAATGTAAATATGTTATTTTACCATGTTATCTTTTACAGAAAAATAAAACCGGTGTTGGACGGCAGCCAGCGGACGGTCTGCATTTTGCTAAGGGGGAATGTGTCGCCCTGGGCAAGCCAGGGGACACAGGTCATCACACCACCGCACCCTACATCCCAGTTAGGAACATCACAGCTAACCAAAAATCCTTGTTGCCTTCCTCCAGAGGCTGATGATTCACACCAGGGGGTGGGCCAGGCGGTTGGCTCCGCCCACCGAGGAGTTCACAGCTCTGGAGGCGGGAGAAACCAGGCAGTCCAGTGAGGGACATGAAGGAGTGAACAGGAGAGTAGCCCAGGCAGGGCTTGAGTGAACAGCTAAGAGGAGTTAAGGAAGTGAAAGTAGAAAGAAGTAAAGTAGTAAAGGAGGAAAGCAAGAGTGGTGACAGAAAGAAAGCCTGAAGTAGTCCAGCTGTGTGCAGGACAGGTCAGCAAGGTCAGCAACGGCGGTGACTGTCTGGAGGGGGACCGTTTGGAAGTTCCTGGAAGGACCGCGGACGGGTAGTGGCCCGGCGGTCTGGAGCAGTGTACCGAAGGACAGTCAGCACCAGGGCAGGGGCCTCTCGGACCCTGGCAAGGCTAGGAGTCGCCATAATTTGCCAAATCCGTCAGTGAAGGGGACGTAGATCCCCCAACAACCAAGTCCCGATTGAAGGCAACAGCCCAACCAGAGTAGGAGAGACACCGCCACCGCCAAGGCACCAGTCTCTCAGGGCCAGCGCCTGCGGGCAAAGAGTAGAGCTCCTCCGGCCCAGCTTGAAGTCGGGGAGCGGGTTACCGGTGGGAACCCATCGCTACCAACACAGAAACAAAGGTGCAAGGAAAAGGGACATCACCGTCACCTACTGGGAGAGCAAGTGCAGCCGTCCGTGGGAACCGTCTTTCCAGCCGTGTGGTTTACCGTAAAACTGTGTCAACGTCTCAGGCTGAGTGAGTACCACAGTGCCGCAAGGCACAGCGCTGCCCCCATGTCCCTGCGCCCACCAGGCCCTGCACCTCCCTCACCATCACCGGGCCCCGGGATCACCAACCCCTACCCACGGAGGGGCAACACAACACCTGGCTGCTCCGCATCACCATCCCCGGGATCCCCATATTGAGCAGCGGTGGTGAAATCACCACAACCGTGGGTGGCGTCACGGACAATAAACTATTCCCACACCCAACAACCCCCTTTCACTCACGGGCGAGGAGTGCCGCTCGAGAACCCCCGGGATCCGGCCCACAGCTCGAGCCACCACTGAGCAGCAGCCGCCGGACCCGAGCAGAAGGGGTGAGCGTAGTGTGCTGACACCCTCCTCCCCGCCCGCGACACTGTCATGTGTTATGTACTCATAGTGCTAACTGACCCGCCTGGACCTGGTGTTGTGCGTCATTTATAGGCCATTATTCAGACACTGTGCGTCTCGTGTATCTGTGCGAGATGCACGTATATAGTGCTGTTTAGCCCGCCTGACCTGGGTTTCTGGCGTCATTTATATGTCACAGTTCAGACACTGTGCATTTCACTCATTATATGATGTGCTCCCAGTGCAAGCCTTATTAGTGTGCATGTCTTATGCTAAGCAGCCGCCCCTCCCCTCTAGTGTTGAGGTTGAGTGGCTGTGACATCAGCATCTTGCACCTCGGCTACAGCCATCTTTATGAGGAAGGCTCACCACATTCTGTGTGCACATATCATTTGTCTTGGCTCCTTTTTGGTGTTTTTTTGATATAGTTCTTTGTGGTTTTTCTCTCCTGCTTGGTTGCCCTAGGAACTATGTCCTCTGCCGCCAGCATTGTCAGAAGGTAATTTTTGTAGTAATTGCTCAATTAGGGCCTTCTGGTATTGCACCATTTTACTAGTGCTCTCCTGCCACAGGAAGGAGAGATGGAAAGTTCTTGTAGCATGGGTTGAGAAGGGTGATAACCAGTAATCAGTGTTGGCCAAAATGCGTATAATGTGAGGGTCATGGGAGAGGCAAAGGGACATAAAGTCAGCTATGTGTGCCAGACTCCCAACTGGCAATACTTCCCTGTACCCACCAGGATGACTCTCCTGCTCCATCTCCTCCTCTTCAGCTCATCCAAGCTCAACAGATGGGATGAATTTGGTGTGGGTAGTACCCCCTGTAGTGCAGGCAACATCTCCTGTTCCTCCTTAGCCTCCTCCTTTTCCTCATTATCACCAAATCTGCACTGTGAAGATGAAATGAGACTGAGTTGCGTAATATCACCCTGAGTACTTTCTTCCTCCATCTTCACCTGGTCCACATGTAAAGCTTCCTCTTTAATTGTGAGCAGTGAGCGTTTGAGTAGACAGAAGCGGGAAGATTGAGCTAATAATGGTATTATCGCCAATTATCGTCATGGTTTATTTCTGAAGGTTTTGTAGAACGTCACAGATGTCAGACATCCATGCCCACTCATTGGTTTTATATGTGGAGGCTGAAGGGAATACCGACTAGCATGTTGTAGCTGGTATTCAACTACTGCCCTCTACTGGTCACAAAGCCTTGCCAACATGTGTAATGTGGAGTTCGAGCACATGGTCACATCGCACACCAGTTGGTGAACTGGCAATTGCATACACTGCTCAAGCTTAACAGACCGGCAGCAGCTGTAACTAACATTCAGAAATGGGAGCAAATTCCGCACACCTTCACAAGTAGCTCAGGCAAATCTGGTTAGGTTTTCAGAAACCGCTAAACCACTAAGTTGGGCACGTGGGCCAGGCATGGTACATGTGCGAGCTTGCCAAGCTTCAGAGCTACCACCAGGTTACTGCCATAATCACACATGTCTATTCCTGGTTGTAGGTTCAGTGGCGAGAGCTACAGATCCATCTATTCTGTTATATCTTTCCACAAGTCTGCAGCGGTGTGCTGTTTGTCACCTAAACAAATTAGTTTCACCAAAGCCTTTTGTTGCTTCTAGCTTGTGACTGATATGGAAGACATGCTCATAGATGAGAATTTGAAGATGGCGGATGAGGAGGAGGGGGTGCAGCAACTGGTGTAGGAAATAGAAGAAACCCTGAAGAAACTAGAGCACACAATCCACAGCATTGGTAGTTCGTGTGTCATCCCAGGGTCCTCAATATTCACCCAGTGTGCTATCAGGGAAATCTAGCTTCCCGTGCCACAAGCACTTTTCCACGTGTCAGTACTTAAGTGGATTTTCCCAATAACTGCATTGGTCAGGACACGGGTGATGATATGGGAGATTATATAGGAAACGTGCACCGAGGGATAGCCGCTGCCATGCGGTTGCAGAAAGCCTCACTGTCCACAAGAATAAATGGCAACATTCCCATGGCAAGCATTCTGGAAATGTGACCGTTTATTGTTTGCACCTGTAGGTGGGTTGTTGGGTATTTACATCAGCTGAACATTGCGCTGGGACAAAGAATCAGATATGGTACCTTGCGAATAGGCAATGACAGGAGCAGGACCAGAGGCATCCATGCCTGCATCCTGGACAGGAAATTGGCAAGCACATAGCACAGGGGAAGAGGCATTGGTGTCACCCACAGAAACTGATTGTGGACCCAGATGTTTGGCTCACTTATTCAGGTGCTCTCATGATGTTCCTGAGCATGCTGGCAGTGGTCAGGCGCTTCTGATCTTGGTACAGCACGGGTTGCAAATAACTGTACTTTTATCATCTGCAATTTCTTCAAAAAAGTGCCAGACTGGGGAGAACTTAACCCTTGGCCTGGGAACTTCACGTATTTGAGTGCTATAAGGAACAGTTGCCTGCCTTTTCCCTATGGACACTCCACTGCCTATTCCTGCCTGTTGCAGCTCTGTAGACCCCTTCCCCTCTGTTCTACTATCCTCGCTCTACATAGCACCTTCCTAGGTTGATTCAGTGACTTCATCGACCACCACCTTGTTTTCCACTTCCGCACTGTGGTCCTTCTGACTTCTTGACTTAACAACATCACTTGTTGGCAACTGTATCTCATCATCATCTACCTTTTCTGACAAAAATTGCTATTCCCCACTTTCGTCTTCTTCTTCTAACCATGGCTGCTCAAATATTTGGACATCACTACAAACGATCTTATCATATCCCTCTTGAAACATGCAGGGACAAAGGCAAGAATTAATAAATAGAAATATAAAGAACTCCTCACAGTGTCTGAGTGTGGCATCACTTGTCTACTGGGATTCGCTCTGGTGGGAGGAAGGAGGATCAGTGTGAGGATTTTGTGGTCCACATTCTTGGCTAGTGAGAGTGGACCATGTGGAAATTATCTGCCATCCAATTCACCAACTGTTTTGGCCTCAAGAGTGGTGTCCCTCTTGCCCTACAAAGTAGAACAGGAAGCTAGGTTTCGTGGATGAGGATGTTTGTTGTTCTCCTGCAGAAGGCACAGTTTCACCTGGCCCATGACAGGTGACAGCAGCACATGCACTTCTTTGTCCCTTACTGCATGCGTTGCATATTTCAAATTAAGTATATAATATGTGCCTGCAAACTTCCTAGTATTAATAGGGAAAAGAAAATATGTAGCCCTGAAAACAACTTTTGTTTTTAAGTTACAGCAGCAGTATACCTATAGAAGGCTTGTAAGACAATAAACCACAATGGTTTTAATAGAGAAAGGACAGTATGTGAAAAGGATTTTTGTTTTAATGGTGTAGCAGCAGTATACAATTACTGCAATAGCAATTAAACACTGTCTATATGCCTGCTCTAATCTAAGCTCTTTTTCCTAGATCAGCTTTCCCTGAACTGCTTCCAGAGCAGAGTGTGCTCAGCATCGTGTCACTAGGTCTTATATAAGACCTAATGACGCAATGTGTCTGGCCAGTCACAGTAATACCAGTAGCCAACATGGCTACGGTATTATCAAGTATGTCAGGCAATTCCTGCATGGTAATTGGCTTTCTAACAGCCGCAAAACATGTGAGGGAGGGAGTTAAGCATGGCGCTCAAGCAACGGTGATACTCAATTGAGTAATAAGTAGAGCTGATTGGTGTTCAAATCGAACTGTTTGCCAATCTCAAATTCGACCTGTGTTAGGCGATGTTCGAGTCGTTCGACGAGCGCGAACAATTAGCTTCAAGTTCGACAGTTCGAGGTTATGTTCGATAACGGTTCGATCACCAAAAGCGTAACTGGCTTTTCACAGTAAGTGTAATGCGATCATTGTTTCTCTTGCACCCATTCAATTCAATGGGGCGAGAGAAAAATCGCACTGCACTCGCGGTACACCGGTATACCGCGAGTGCAGGGCGAGAATGGCAATAGTTGGCTATGGAAGAAAGAGGTGTACAGGCCCTGGAGCATGGAGATTGGGAAATGAGCAGGGGAGTAAGTAGACCACCAGTAGTGGTGAGTACGTCAGAGTCCATGGCGAGGAGAGAAGGAGGACAGTTCAGGGATACTGGCATTACACACTACAATTGATCACTCTACTAAACTTGGTGCTGTATCCCTGATCTGATGGTGTTTGTGGTGATGTATTAGTGAACTGATGGTAGTACTGGCACTGCATTCATGAACTGATGGTGGCTCTGGTGCTGCATTCCTGTAGTCATGGTGGTTCTGATCTTGAACACTTGTAGCAGTCTATAAAGGTGCTTCATTGCTATATTAAAACTAAAAAATCCTCAAAACTTAGGGGCACTTTGCACACTACGACATCGCAGGTGCGATGTCGGTGGGGTCAAATTGAAAGTGACGCACATCCGTCGTCGCAGGCGATATCGTAGTGTGTAAAACCTTTTTGATACGATTAACGAGCGCAAAATAGCAATCGCATCATCGGTGTAGCATCGGTCATTTCCATAATTTGGAAATGACCGATGTTACGATGTTGTTCCTCGTTCCAGCGGCATCACACATCGCTGTGTGTGAAGCCGCAGGAGCGAGGAACATCTCCTACCTGCATCCTGCAGCTCACGCCGGCTATTTGGAAGGACAGAGGTGGGCGGGATGTTTACGTCCCACTCATCTCCGCCCCTCCGCTTCTATTGGCCGCCTGCCGTGTGACGTCGCTATGACGCCGCAAGACCCGCCCCCTTAATAAGGAGGCGGGTCGCGGGCTGGAGCGACGTCGCAGGGCAGGTGAGTGCATGTGAAGCTGGCGTAGCGATAATGTTCGCTACGCCAGCTATCACCATGATATCGCAGCCGCGACGGGGGCGGGTACTATCGCGCTCGGCATCGCAAGCATCGGCTTGCGATGTCGTAGTGTGCAAAGTGCCTATTAGTTGTGAGATTGAGAGGATTACTTTTCAGTTTCTGCTCCAAAAACTTTAACTAAGGATGTGTTCACACTGATGTTGTGGATTAGAAACTGTCCAAAACATCATCAAATAAGCAAAACTTTGTTCTGGTGATGTGTGCACGTACTGACAGTGGTTCTGGTGATATATTCATGCAAGTGCCCATTAAAAAATTTTTTGCAGCTTTTGGAGTTGGTTCAAGATGACAAAGTGGCCCTTGGACCCAAAAGGTTTGCGAAAACCTGCACTAAATACTTTAGCCATTGGGTAAATGACCATTCAGCTGACTACTATGTTTCCCATCTGCCAATATACAGGAACACTTGGCTTGCATCAGTGATCCTTTGTTTTCTATAATGGCTTATCTTTACTATGGAAAAAAGAATCAGCCATTGAAGTTCTAACTACTGGATCCTTCTCTGGACCAATATCATCTGTCAGAAGGTCCCCTTACACATTGCATGGTCAACTTATCTCATCAAAATCGGTGGGTTCAGCTGCCTTTATGCCTTTTACACAATAAGGGGTACTTTGCGACATCGCTAGCATTGGCTAGCGATGCCGAGCGCGATAGTCCCCACCCCCGTCGCACATGCAATATCTTGTGATAGCTGCCGTAGCGAACATTATTGCTACAGCTTCTTCACACGCACTTACCTGCACTGCGACGTCGCTCTAGCCGGCGACCTGCCTCCTTTCTAAGGGGGCGGGTCATGCGGCGTCACAGCGACGTCACACGGCAGGCGGCCAATAGAAGCGGAGGGGCGTAGATGAGCGGGATGTAAACATCCCGCCACCTCCTTCCTTCCGCATCGCCAGTGGAGGCAGGTAAGGAGATGTTCCTCGCTCCTGCGGCTTCACACACAGCGATGTGTGCTGCCGCAGGAACGAGGAACAACATCGTATCTCCTATTCGTGCGACATTATGAAAATGACCGACGCTACACAGATCAGATTTTCGACGCTTTTGCGATTGTTTATCGGCGCATCTAGGCTTTACACGTTGCGACGTCGTTACCGGCGCCGGATGTGCGTCACTTTCGATTTGACCCCGACGATATCGCAGTAGCGAAGTCGCAGCATGCAAAGTACCCCTAAGTGTATGGGGGTTCTTTATTGTTAGGACCTTGCTAACAAAAGGTGGTTGTCAAAGGTTGACATTTAAGTGATTAGCTTAGCAGGATATATCTTATGTCAGCATAAACTTCCAACAATTTACACAAGGTTCTTAAGATAAAAAGGATGCCACGGTGGAGCTAAATTTTAATAATTTTATATACATGAATTAGTTTTCTCTTTTATTATCTTGGGTCACTTTTACATACATATGTCATCATTATCTTTTTTCTTTAGTATTGATGCTATACTTGTCTTAATATCCCCCAGAGGAATAATCATCTTCCTGCCTTTGACATTGGTTTACTAGCTGACAATGTTAATAATCACTGTACTATACAAGACTTAAGAACGGAATTTGGGAAACACCGAAGTATACAAATGTAGGCGCATTACTCAAGGGTGTATCATATGAGTGCTTGGCAAAGCGTAGTGGAGATTACTGCCCAGGTCTCTATAAATGGGTTAAACTGCTCCTTGTGAAGATGTCAAATCTACACAGACAAAAAGCCAGAACTGTGCAAAGTCAAAGTGTCTCAGCCAAGAATCACAAGTTTTACGAGTTAAACCTCCTCAGATGGTGCATACCAAATTGGTAACATTTTTGTAACACATTGCTAACTTTTGACTCATCATCACAACTTGAAAAGCTGCAGATCCCAGGGTTCGGAATCTGTCTACTTTGTTCTCACTTTAACCCATTACATTTAAGTATTATTTCAGTTATAAAGTCTCTTTGGAATTGCTGAGCACTTATATACATTGGTCTCAAGTCTAGCATAATTAACCCCTTAACGACCTTGGACGTACTGAGTACGTCATGGTGACATGGTGCTAAACGACCCATGACGTACTCAGTACGTCCTGGCGAAATCGCGGTCCCGGAGCCCCGGGGAGTGAAATTTATTTACTTAAACGGTGGATTCGGGAAGGAGGGGACCTCTGCCTGACGTCAGGAGGGGTGGTGCCTCCTCCCCGAACCTACAGAGGCTGTGATTGGCTGACGAACGCCGCTCAGCCAATTACAGCCACTGTAATGTTCCAGCCATTGAAAATGGCTGGAACATTGAAATCCAGCCCTGATCAGTGCTGCTGTAGCACTGGCCATTGGCTGGAGCTGGGTGATCGATGCTTCACCCGCCCCCAGCTCTGATTGGAGAGACCGGTCTTGTGACCGCTCTCTCCAATCAATGTGGATCTGCGGCCTGTGATCGTCCCTAGAAGCCGAGGAGAGCGGTAAGTTGTTGTCCCGCCGCCGCCCGCGCCCTGTCCCCGATCGCCCCCGCCGCTCGCCCCTGTCCCCGATCGCCCCGCCGCTGCTCCCGCTTCACCGCTGTCCCCGCCGCTGCTCCCCGCTTCACCGCCGCTGTCTCCGATCGCCCCCGCCGCTGCTCCCCGCTTCACCGCCGCTGTCTCCGATCGCCCCCGCCGCTGCTGCCGCTTCACCGCCGTCCCCGCCGCCATGCTCCCGATGCACCGCTGTCCCCCGCCGCCATGCTCCCGCTGCACCGCTGTCCCCGACGCCGCTCCCGCTCCCACCGCTGTCCCCGCCGCCGCTCCCGATCCACCGCCGTCCCCGCCGCCATGCTCCCGCTGTCTCCGCCGCCATGCTCCCGCTGCACCGCTGTCCCCGCCGCCGCTCCCGATCCACCGCCGTCCCCGCCGCCATGCTCCCGCTGCACCGCTGTCTCCGCCGCCATGCTCCCGCTGCACCGCTGTCCCCGCCGCCGCTCCCGATCCACCGCCGTCCCCGCCGCCATGCTCCCGCTGCACCGCTGTCCCCCGCCGCCGCTCCCGATCCACCGCCGTCCCCGCCGCCATGCTCCCGCTGCACCGCTGTCTCCGCCCGCCATGCTCCCGCTGCACCGCTGTCCCCGCCGCCGCTCCCGATCCACCGCCGTCCCCGCCGCCATGCTCCCGCTGCACCGCTGTCTCCGCCGCCATGCTCCCGCTGCACCGCTGTCCCCGCCGCCGCTCCCGATCCACCGCCGTCCCCGCCGCCATGCTCCCGCTGCACCGCTGTCTCCGCCGCCATGCTCCCGCTCCACCGCTGTCCCCCGCCGCCGCTCCCGATCCACCGCCGTCCCCGCCGCCATGCTCCCGCTGCACCGCTGTCTCCGCCGCCATGCTCCCGCTGCACCGCTGTCCCCGCCGCCGCTCCCGATCCACCGCCGTCCCCGCCGCAATGCTCCCGCTGCACCGCTGTCTCCGCCGCCATGCTCCCGCTGCACCGCTGTCCCCGCCGCCGCTCCCGATCCACCGCCATCCCCGCCGCCATGCTCCCGCTGCACCGCTGTCTCCGCCGCCATGCTCCCGCTGCACTGCTGTCCCCGCCGCCACTCCCGATCCACCGCCGTCCCCGCCGCCATGCTCCCGCTGCACCGCTGTCTCCGCCGCCATGCTCCCGCTCCACCGCTGTCCCCGCCGCCGCTCCCGATCCACTGCCGTCCCCCGCCGCCATGCTCCCGCTCCACCGCTGTCCCCGCCGCCGCTCCTGATCCACCGCCGTCCCCCGCCGCTCCCGATCCACCGCCGTCCCCGCCGCCATGCTCGCCACTGTCCCCGCCGCCGTCGCACCCACCTTTTTCAGCCGCTGCTGCCCCCGATCGGCGGCGGCCGCCGCCTCCGTCATCGGCTGCCCCTTCTCCATTGCCACACCACCTATCTCCCTCCATGTGCTGCAAGCTACCCTCCCCCCACGTGGGGGGAGGGTGGCTGGCTTGCAGCACATGTGGGGGGAGGGTGGCTGGCTTGCAGCACATGTGGGGGGAGGGTGGCTGGCTTGCAGCACATGTGGGGGGAGGGTGGCTGGCTTGCAGCACATGTGCTGCAAGCCACCCTCCCCCTACATGTGCTGCAAGCCAGCCACCCTCCCCCTACATGTGCTGCAAGCCAGCCCCCCTCCCCCTACATGTGCTGCAAGCCCCCCTCCCTCCCCCTACATGTGCTGCAAGCCCCCCTCCCTTCCCCTACATGTGCTGCAAGCCCCCCTCCCTCCCCCTACATGTGCTGCAAGCCCCCCTCCCTCCCCCTACATGTGCTCCAAGCCCCCCTCCCTCCCCCTACATGTGCTGCAAGCCCCCCTCCCTCCCCCTACATGTGCTGCAAGCCCCCCTCCCTCCCCCTACATGTGCTGCAAGCCCCCCTCCCTTCCCCTACATGTGCCATCTCTCTCTCGCATCAGACTCTGCCCCCTCCCCGATCTGCTGCCTGCTCTCTCCCATTTTCCATCTACTGCCCCCTCTCACCCTCCTCGATCTGTTGCCTCCTTCATCTGCTGCCTCTTCTGTCTGCTGTGATCCTGCTGCCTAGATCCATCCTGTAAGGTAGGTATCCCCATCTCACTCCCCCATCCTCTGCCGCTCCTCCATCCGCTGCGCCATTTCCCATCATCCATCCGCTGTGCCCTTTCCCATCCTCTGCCGCTCCTCCATCCGCTGCGCCATTTCCCATCCATCCGCTGCGCCATTTCCCATCATCCATCCGCTGCGCCCTTTCCCATCCTCTGCCGCTCCTCCATCCTCTGCCGCTCCTCCATCCGCTGCGCCCTTTCCCATCTTCCATCCGCTGCGCCCTTTCTCATCTGCCACCCCGCCCTCTCGCATCGCATTATCCAGCGCAGTTGCTCGCTTCCAGACTGCAGTGGATGATGCGATGCGAGACTCGTGCATTGCTCTCACGTTTGGCACTGGTCTTAGTGGCAGGCGCTCTTTTTTTTTTTTTTTTTTTTTTACTGATGTCTGTATTTTTTATTTCGCCAAACTAATTTTTTTTGTGTGGGGGGGGGGGTCTAGTTTCCAAAATGGGATCACATGTGGGGGAGCTCCATTGTTTAGGCACCTCAGGGGGGGCTCCAAATGAAACATGGCGTCTGCTAATAATTCCAATCAATTTTACTGTGAAATGGCGCTCCTTCTCTTCTGAGCCCCGCCGTACGCCCAAACAATTGATTTCCACCACATATGAGGTATCGTCGTACTCAGGAGAAATTGCACAATACATTTTATGGTGCATTTTTTTCTGATACCCTTGTGGAAAAAAAAGCTACCTGTTTGAAAAAACAATTTTGTGGTAAAAAAAAGAATAAAATATTTTCACGGCTGAACATTACAAACGTTTGTGAAGCCTCCAGGGGTTCAAAGTGCTCACTAAACAGCTAGATAAATTCCATGAGGGGTCTAGTTTCCAAAATGGGGTCAATTGTGGGGGAGCTCCATTGTTTAGGCACTTCAGGGGGGTCTCCAAATGAAACATGGCGTCCGCTAATAATTCCAACCAATTTTGCTGTGAAATGGCGCTCCTTGCCTTCCGAGTCCTGCCGTGCGCCCAAACATTTGATTTCCACCACATATGGGGTATCTGCGTACTCAGGAGAAAATGCACCATAAATTTATGGTGCATTTTTTCCTGATACCCTTGTTATAAAAAAAGCTACCTGGTTGAAGCAACAGTTTTGTGGTAAAAAAAATTTTTTTTCTTTTCACGGCTCAACGTTATAAACTTCTGTGAAGCCCCCAGGGGTTCAAAGTGCACATCAAACATCTAGAAAAAATATTTGAGGGCTCTAGTTTCCAAAATGGGGTCATTTGTGTGGGAGCTCCATTGTTTAGGCACCTCAGGGGGTCTTCAAACCCGACATGGCGTCCGCTAATGAGTGCAGCTAATTTTGCACTCAAAAATTCAAATGCCTTGCCTTCCGAGTCCTGCTGTGTGCCCAAACATTTGATTACCACCACATATGGGGTATCTGCATACTCAGGAGAAAATGCACGATACATTTTATGATGCATTTTTCCTGATACCCTTGTGAAAATACTAATTTTTATGGCTAAAGTAACATTTTTGTGTTAAAAAAGTAAAATTTTCATTTTTTCGTCTACATTGCTTTGGTTGCTGTGAAGCTCCTAAAGGGTTAATAAACTTCTTGAATGTGGTTTTGAGCAGAGTGAGGGGTGCAGATTTTAGAATTGGGTCACTTTTGGGTATTTTCTGTCGCCTAGGTTTCTCAAATCACTCCAAATGTGATGTGGTACCTAAACAATTTTTTTTTGTAAATTTTGTTGGAAAAATGAGAAATTGGTGATGAACTTTGAACCCTTCTAACTTCCTAACGGAATTTTTTTTTTTTTCAAAAATTGCGCTGGTGTAAAGTAGACATGTGGGAAATGTTATTTAGTAACTTTTTTGTGTGACATATCTCTCAGATTTATGGGCATAAAATTTCAAATTTTGAAAATTGCAAAATTTTCAAAATTTTCGCTAAATTTCCGAAATTTTCACAAATAAACGCAAAACATATCGGCCTAAATTTACCACTGACATGAAGTACAATATGTCACGAAAAAACAATCTCAGAATCGCCAGGATCCGTTGAAGTGTTCCAGAGTTATAACCTGTCAAAGTGACACTGGTCAAAATTGCAAAAAATGGCCGGGTCTTTAAGGTGAAAACAGGCTGGGGGCTGAAGGGGTTAAAAGTACAAATTGTTCCAATTTTATTGTGGAAATGTTGAAGGAGTCTAAGGAAGACTGATCCAAAGTTAACACTTTTTACCTAAACTAATTAATTATACAGTACTACTTCTCATGAAGGCAATAATCTGATGAACTGCACCTACTCATACTCGGTCAAAAAAACATTCAACTATGGTCTTGTGGTTTGTATGATCTGTTTTTACAAAATTCATCTGCTCTGCCTTTAATCACCTGAATTTTCATATATAAACTAAAGCCAGTGCTATACTGGCGCTATCAGGCTGATTCTATACATACCTTTAGTTGTCAGATTAGATGTATAGTTTTTGAAATACAGGCAAGTAAAGTTACAGAAATGTACAACTTTTTGATTGGCAGCAGCTGCCAAATAGCTAATATGTGAGTCGGGTTTTGCTATCTATTCCTGCCCCTGTATGCCTGCCTGGCCTTAGACTATATGGGCTGCATTTATAACACGCCCCTATCACGTGACAGAAATTACTCATATCTGGAAGGAGCCCATACAGTCTAGCATCAAAAGAGGCCAGGCAGCAGACAGGGGCGGGAATAGACAGCAAAACCTGACCCACATATTAGCTATTCGGCAGCTGCTGCCAATCAAAAAGCTGTTAATTTCTGTAACTTTACTTGTCTGTATTTCAAAAAGTATACATCCGATCTAACAACAAAAAGTATATATAGAATCAGCCTGATAGCCCCAGTATAGCACTGGCTTTAGTTTATGTAGGACAATCCTGGTGATTAGTGCGCTTTATAACCTCATTCAGATGTCAAGGAGTCACATGTGTTTTTTCTGTTTTTGTTTTTTTGTATAGAAAATCTGTCCATTATAGTCTATGGGGTTGTTCACATGGCTGTGTTTATTATGAACCAAGTGGTCTACAAAAAACACTAATGAACAATGGTCTGTGTGTTTATGTATGAGTAAAATGACAGATGTCTGAATAAGGCCTTACACTGTGAGAGGGGATATATATCTAAGTTAAAGCTAACATCCTATGACAAGTGTCTTAGGAGGCTCATGGCCTCTCTCTGCCATATAAGAAGACAAGAAAACCATAACTAACAAATGGTATGTGGGAAGCCCTGATACACATTTTGAATTTTTAGCTCAGGAGCTTCAAGTTCTATCTCTTGCCAGAGGTGGAACGAATGTGGTTGAAAAGGTATCCCACCGGACTCAGCGCTATATTCACCTGGCGGACCAACTTCAGATGCACCTCCAGTTGAAATCTATTGCGGAGCACAGAGCCACTAGTTCTCCTTTCCGCACTAAAGGGTGCTTTACACGCTGCGACATCGCTAGCGCGATAGCACCCGCCCCCGTCGTTCCAGTGATATGTGGTGCTCGCTGCCGTAGAGAACATTATCGCTACGGCAGCGTCACACGCACATACCTGGTCAGCGACGTCGCTGTGACAGCCGAACAATCTCTCCCTCAAGGGGGAGGTGCGTTCGGCGTCACAGTGACGTTACCGCGACGTCACTAAGCGGCCGTCCAATCGAAGCGGAGGGGCGGAGATGAGCGGGACGTAACATCCCGCCCACCTCCTTCCTTCCACATTGCCAGTGGATGCAGGTAAGGAGATGTTCGTCATTCCTGCAGTGTCACACACAGCGATGTGTGATGCCGCTGTAACGACGAACAACATCGCTACTCACCTGTCAACGATTTTTGGTGTTGGAGCGACCTCTCCAATACCAACGATTTTTACCTCTTTTGCAATTGTTTAAGGACGCTCACAGGTGTTACATGCTGCAATGTCGCTAACGACGCTGGATGTGCGTCACAAACACTGTGACCCTGACGATATATCGTTAGCGATGTCGCAGCATGTAAAGCACCCTTTACTCTAAAGCCACGGGACTATGCCTATTAAAGGCCAGTAGCTGCAGAGTATGTCAGTGTAATGATGTCAGGTGTCACGGTGCAACACTATATCATTGCTCCGCCTGACAATATTACACCAGCGTTCTCTGCAGCTGTGGGCATCCAGGCCATTCTTGTACTTTTGAAGTGACTCTACCATTACAATCTCATGTGGCAGAGAGTTCCACAGTCTCACTGTTTGCATTTAGAGATGGGTGAGCACTAAAATGCTCAGGTGCTCGATCTTCGAGTCAAGCAGGTAAAATGGTCTGAAGGTGCTTAACTCGACTAACGAGTATGATGGAAGTCAATGGTTGGGTAGTTCATCTCTCAACCCACATACAGCCAGCCTTAAAGAGCGTGCAGCCAATAAGTTTGCTGTTCACCAAGGACTTTTTCAGTTCCAATTCTATTACATATTTAATCTTTTACTAGAGATAAGCAAATACGGTAAGTTAGAGTGGAATTGATTTGATTTTACAAAAACCAGCATTCGCCAAAGTTCGGATTTTTGTACTTTGCTTCTGCGTGGATTAAGCAAAATGGTGGCCGCTAGCTTCCATTTTTCTAAACCAGAAAAGGCCATCAAATCATTTAAAAAAATCAAAAATCTTATACTCACCTCTCCAGCCCCTCCACTAGCCACCTGTCCGGTACTCGTCACAGTTTCAGACCTTTGCCAGCGCATGCGGAGAACACTCCCAGGCCTAGCAAAACTGAAAGCCTGAAAGCCTGAAAGCCTGAGGATAGTGACCAAAGGCCCTGGGAACTTCAGTGCTGCTGATGCCAATCTGTAGATGCAATGCGTATCTGGTTGGTGGAGGTGAGGAGCAATGGTGCCGGAGCAGTAAGGTGAGTATAAAGATTTTTATTGGTTTTTAGATATTACGTTTATTATGCTCTGAGATCTGAAGAGACTGTGGAGTATACTAAGGAACATTAAATTCACAGAAAATACCTTTTCTGCAAATTGAATTTTCCAGGAAAAGATAAATGAACAGGTGAATTCAATTTTGGCCTAATCCACTCATCTCTACCTTTACCACATAACTGTATATTTTATTTCTTTGGCTAAATAAACATGGCCTTATATTTATCTACGTTGAACTTCAATTGCTATTCTTAGCCCAAGCCACAAGGTTAGATACAGTGAAAAGCAAAAGGGTAACAATGTTTTGAACTTTTGACTTTCATGCTAAATATTGCATCATCCACTACATCCTTGAGCGTGAGACTACCTTCATTTTATAGACAATTATCTTGGCTCTCTTATACAGAAATATGTCTTGCAACTATTTAGCATATGATTAGTTATGCAGATTCTTGTCTTATTACTATTTTTCATTTGGACTTGCATTGTTACTGTTGTGTTTGCATTGTTACTGTTTTGCTCCTTGTGTTTGAAAAACATTTCTCTTCCTGTACACTGCAAATTACAATCTTTTTTCACATTCCCTAATAGCTCAGTGTTTTATTAGGCGAAAGGTCACTGGTTCAAATTGAGACGCAGCCATGAAGAAGATTTCCCAAGAAAAGAGAATTAGTATCATCCAGCTCATCGATACCGGTCTGTTGGCCAATAATATTGCCAAACTGTTTTATGTAACTACCATGACATTTGAAAGAATACAAAATGAAGTCTGTCCATCCATTCAAAACCAAGAGGAGGACGTCCAGGCAAAATAGAGTCAACAAGTCAGTTTATCACAAGTACTATCAGTTCTGACACGACAAACATGGCAGTTGAGGTGGCTCATTTGCTCCATAATAGTGAGATCACAGATGTCCATGCAAGCATTGTGCGATGCATGTTAAACAAGTCGTCTGGAATAGTGGCTTGAGAAAAGGTGAAGAAGGCTTAACTTCAATATCATCATAAGAACCGTTGACTTGACTATGCAAAAAAAGTCAGAAAAGTTGACAGTAAAAGATTGTAAACAGTTGATTTGGAGTGATGAAATGAAAGTCAATATGATTGATGATGATGGTGCAAATAGGTCTGGGGAAAAAAACGGTCTAACGGATAGAGAAATTGAAGGAACTCTTGCAGAAGCCTGATGATATGGGGTTGTTTCACAGCCAAAAGTGTTGGACCAGGATCGATGGTGTTCTCAATGCTGAGCTATATGTTAGTATCCTACATGACAATTCGTACACTTGAGTACTATGGGTATGAAAAGGATGACATAGTGTTGCAGCAGATCAATCACAGCATACATCAAGTTTAGCAAAGGAATTGTTCAATGACAATGAATTGGAGGTGCTGGATTCAACCCCACAGTCCCCAGACCTTAACTCATTGAACACTTATGGGTAGAGTTGAAGAAAAAGCTGTAAACAGTGAAGGGGGGAGTATTTAGTCAGCCATTAATTGTGCAAGTTTTCCCACTTAAAAAGATGAGAGAGGCTTGTATGGAAAATCATAGGTAGACAACAACTATGAGCGCCAAAATGAGAAAACAAATCCAGAAAATCACCTTGTCTGATTTGGCAAGTTTTTTTGGAAAATAATGATGGAAAATAAGTATTTAGTCATCTAAAAACATGCAAGATTTCTGGTTCTTACAGACCTACAGACCTGTAACTTCTTCTTTAAGAGGCTCCTCTGTCCTCCACTCATTGCCTATAGAAATGGCACTTGTTTGAACTTGTTATCAGTATAAAAGACACCTCTCCACAACCTCAAACAGTCAAACTCCAAACTCCACTATGGTCAAGATCAAAGAGCTGTCGAAGCACAGCAGAAACAAAAGTGTGGCCTTGCACCAGGATGGGAAGACTGAATCTGCAATAGGCAAGCAGCTTGGTGTGATGAAATCAACTGTGGGAGCAATAATAAGAAAATGGAAGACATACAAAACCACTGATAATCTCCCTCGACCTAGGGCTCCATGCAAGATCTCACCCCGTGGGGTCAAAATTATCACAAGAACGGTCAGCAAAAATCCCAGAACCACACGGGGTGGAACTAGTAAATGACCTGCATAGAGCTGGGACCACTGTAACAAAGGCTGCAATCAGTAACACACTACACCACCAGGGACTCAGATCATGCAGTGCCAGACGTGTCCCCCTGCTGAAGCCAGTACATGTCTGGGCCCATCTGAAGTTCGCTAGAGAGCATTTGGAATATGCAGAAGAGTATTGGAAGAATGTCATGTGGTCTGATTAAACCAAAGTAGAACTGTTTGGTAGAAACACAACTCGTCGTGTTTGGAGGAAACAGAATGCTGAGTTGCGTCCAAAGAACACCATACCTACTGTGAAGCATGGGGGTGGCAACATCATACTTTGAGGTTGTTTCTCTGCAAAGGACCAGGATGACTGATCCATGTACATGAAAGAATGAATGGGGCCATGTATCGTGAGATTTTGAGTGCAAACCTCCTTCCATCAACAAAGTCATTGAAGATGAAATGTAGCTGGGTCTTTCAGCATGATAATGATCCAAAGCACACCACCAGGGCAACAAAGGAGTTGCTTTGTAAGAAGCATGTGAAGGTCCTGGAATGGCCTAGCCAGTCTTCAGATTTCAACCCCTTTGAAAACCTTTGGAGGGAGTTGAAAGTCCGTGTTGCCCAGTGATAAGCTCAAAACGTCATTGCTCTAGAGGAGATTTGCATGGAGGAATGGGCTAACTACCACCTCAATGTGTGGGAACCTTATGAAGATTTACAGAAAACGTTTGACCTCTGTCATTGCCAACAAAGGATATATAACAAAATATTGAGATGAACTTTTGTTATTGACCAAATATTTATTTTCCACAATAATTTGCAAAAAAAATCTTGCCAAATCAGACAAGGTGATTTTCTGCATTTGTTTTCTCATTTTGTCTCTCATAGTTGTGGTCTACCTATGATGTCAATTAGAGGGCTCTCTCATCTTTTTAAGTGGGAGAACTTGCACAATTGGTGGCTGACTAAATACTTTTTTTCCCTCACTGTACATACCCAAGTGAGTGGACTACTGTGTACCAACATTGGGAACAAGTAGAAGAGCCCTGGAATCAGATTTAGGCCAAGAATGCTTGAATCTGATAGAGAGAATACCCAGAAGGATTCAGGCAGTGTTGAATGCCATTGGTGGATTTACAAAATACTAACAAGACAATTCAAATTAAAATTTAGATTTTTAGGAGCAAAACAGTAACAATGCAGAGTCTGACTTATCTCCCCTACGATATCTATCTATTACAATAAATGGCACCACACTCTCTCCCGAAGTCCGCTGACTCAGAGTAACCCTTGACTCTGCCTTATCCTTCAACCGCACATCTAAGCTCTCACCACTTCCTACCACCTTCAACTCAGAAATATTTCTAGAATCCATCCTTTCCTCATCTCCCAATCTATAAAAATGCTAGTGCATGCCCTTATCATCTCCCGCCTCGACTAATGTAACATCCTCCTCTGTGGCTTACCTGATAATACTCTCGCACCCCTCCTGTCCATACTTAACGCTGCTGATTGACTAATCCACCTCTCTCCTCGCTACTCTTCTGCTATCTACTACTAACACTGACTTACAAAGCTGTACGTTTCTCCTCCGTGTAGCTCAGAATTTTCTGATATATTCCCACACGTAACCTCTGGCCCTCCCAAGACCTCCTTCTTCCCTCCCCACTTATCTGTTCAGCATCCAACCCCCTTCAACACTTCTCCCGAGTATCCACCATCCGTGGAATTCTGTGCCCAAACACATCTGATTATCTGCTACAATCGCAAGCTTCAAATGGAACTTGAAAACCCATCTCTTCAAGAAAGCTTACATCCTGCAATGACTCCACTACCACCTCACCAACGTAATTGCCGCAACCTCCCCAACCTACTGAGTGTAAGCCCACAAGGTCAGGGCCCTCTCCTGTCTCTACCAGTCTGTCTACTGTAATTTATATCTGTATTATCTATGTAACCTCTTCTTATGTACAGCCCGATGGAATCAATGGTGTTCTATAAATTAATAATATTTAAAGGCCCTTACTGAGGACATGATAACTTTTAAATAAATCAACAGTTATCACAAGATATTAGTTGTTAAATAGATCTATATTTTCTACATCTCCTGAACTTATCTTATATGACTGGTTGCACCCATTTTTACCCTGCTTTTTCCTAGCTACTCCTGTGTGTATTCCAAGGTACTTAATTCCTATAGTACTCGGTGGTGTATGCCATTGTTCCGCCCCCGAGGAAGCAGTCGAGCTGCTCGGATCCGGGTTCACTGTGGCTTGAGGGTCTCTGGACCCGGGGTATTTACAGGGAAGTTATAGTTCCTGACACCACCCGTGCTGTGTGGTAATTAGGAGTACCACCGCTGCTGTTGGAAGTACCCAGGGGTGATGGAACGGGGCAGCAAGGTGTTGGAACCCTCCACGGGTAGGGGATTCCCCGGGACTCGGTGAAGGGGGGATTGCCGTGGGGATGAAGGGGTCACTCTCGTACTCACTCAGTTCATAAGCAGACACCGACAATCAGGTAAACCAAGTTTCTGGGTACCACTGCCACTGAGGGGAGCTCGTCCGGATCCCATCCCCAAGTGGTGCTGCCTGGTGGTCCGTGCCCTGCCTCCTGGCACTTAGTTTAAACTTCAACTTGATAGCCCGGTAGCTTGGAACTAGCTGGGCCCCGCTCCCTACTATGGCTAAGTAAGGGAGCTTACTCTCAGGGCTCACGCTTGGGATTTTCTGGACCGTTTTGGTTGGAAAGTCCTATCCCCCTCATTGCACTAATGCCCCGATTCTGGAACGGGTGGGAACGGATCATGAAGGATCCTTTCTCCTCAGGTGAATTGTCGGGTTGCCTGAAGCTACTCCCCGACCTAGGGTCCGTGTACCCTGTCGTGCCTTTGCTCCCATACCGGTGATAGGGCCAGGCTGCCGGTCGTCCTCCTCGATGGGTTCGAGCACCTTGCCACAATCCCCTGCAACTGGGGGTCCGACTCCTCTAGGCCCATACCACCGTATGCAACCTAGGCAGTTACTTCGGGAATCCCACTCCCAACTTCCTCTGAGCTCCTCTCAACTCAACTCCACTCACTTACTGACTACACTTCCTCCCCTCCCCGACCCCCCAGATGGGCGACTCTATTCCTCTCAAGCCGTCCACTGGTGTGTCAGGTGGGTGCGGTGTAGGGTGTCTCTAGGATTTTCATTTGCTGGTAGAGGCAACACCACTTAAGTAGGAACCCAGAACCAAGAGGGAGGCGGAATACTGCACAGAAGGGCAGCTTGTACAGTACCCTGTAATGACCTGATAGTCCAGGGGCATCACACCATCAAGACCCAGTGATTTGTCTACTTTAGTGATTTTAAGGCAGCGCTGTAATTCTTGTTGGGTTAAGCAGGTGACATTTATTGGAGAATTTATGGTATCCCTGTAAATACTGTGGAGAAGAAGGTGTATAACACATTAGCTTTTCCTTCATCCTCCTCCACCATTGTTTCCAGATTATTTTTGAGGGACCAACACTCTCATTTTTGAGTTTCTATGTGACGCCCTGGGCAAGCCAGGGGTCACAGGTCATGACACCACCACACCCTACACCCCGGATAGGTACACCAAAGCTACACAAAAATCCTTGTTGCCTTCCTCCAGGGGCTGATGTTCACACCAGGGGGTGGGCCAGGCAGTTGGCTCCGCCCACCGAGGAGTACACAGCCCTGGAGGCGGGGAAACCGGGCAGTTAGTGAGTTGGAAGATAGAGTTTGAGGAGTGAAGTTGAAGGAAGTGGTAGAGGAGCAAGTGAGAGTAGTGACAGAAAAGGTGACAGTTGAGAAAGCCTGAAGTTGGTCCGGGTGTGTGCCCCGGACTGAGAACAGCAAGGTCAGCAGACGGCGGTGACTGTCTGCAGGAGAGGCTGCTTGGAGGTTGCTGAAAGGACCGTGGACGGGTGGTGGCCCGGCGGTACCGGAGCGGTATACGAAGAGAAGCCAGCACCATTGACAGGGGCCTTTCGGATCCCGGCAGGGCTAGGAGTTGCCGTGAATTTGCCAAATCCGTCAGTGAAGGGGACCTCTGGGTCTCCCAACAACCAAGTCCCGATTGAAGGCAACAGTCCGACCGTTAGAGAGAGACACCGCCACCGCCAAGGCACAAGTTTCTCAGGGCCAGCGCCTGCGGGCAAAGAGGGGCTCCTCCGGCACATATCCAAGCCGGGGAGCGGGTTACCGGTAGGAACCCATCACTACCAACATAGACTTAGGTGCAGGAAAAGGGACCGTCACCGTCAACTACCGGGGAAAAGCAACAGCAACCGTCCGTGGGAACCGTCTTTCCAGCCATGTGTTTTACCGAGAACTGTGTCACCATCTCAGGCTGAGTGAGTACCACAGTGCCGTGAGGCACAGCGCTGCCCCCGCGACCCTGCACTTCACCAGGCCCCGTAGCCTGCCTGCAATCCATTCCTACCCCCTCACCGGGTCACTGCACCCCACCAAGCCCTGCACCGGCCCTGCCATCCAGCATCCCCCACCTCATCACTGGGCCCCAGGACAACCACCCCCTACCCACGGAGGGGAGAACCAACAACTTTGCTGCTCCCCGTCATCGCTCCCGGGATCCCCATACAGAGCAGCGGTGGTGTCCATACAATCACCACAACCGTGGGTGGCGTCACGGACAATAAACTATCCCAAAAACCAAACCTCTTTCCCTCACGGGCGAGGAGCGCCGCTCGAGTCCCCGGGATCCGGCCCATCGCTCGAGCCACCGAGCAGCAGCAGGCAGCAGCAGCGGCAGCCGGACCCGAGCAGTGGGAGAGCGCAGCGTCCCCTCCTCCGCCCGCGACAACTTACTTGGCGTCACGAACAGGATCTTACCGTTCTGCCGTTGGGTAGAGGTGCGCCTTGTGACCACCGGAGGTGTCCGGCCGGAAAATTTCAGAAGCCACCATCTTTGGCGCGAAGAGTTCCCGCTCGAGCGTCTTCTCGAGTAGCAGAGGCGCGAAGGCCAAAACCCTTCCCCGATAGAGGAGGGGCCGGAAAGAGGCTAAGGGGGACGAAATGGCGACTGAGTGCATGTAGCTGCGGCTATAAAAGCAGGGACGCCAGGACTCTGCAGCCATCTTGTTCCTGGAAGAAGCCGCCAGCAGCATGTGGATGCCGTCCCGATGCACCGTAGCCCTCGCGCCGGGAACCGCGGCGTGGGTGGAGATCCGGACCGCGCAGCTCCACCAGAGGCTGCAGGTCAAGATGCAGCTCCTCATGGAGGAGTGGGAGACCGACATGGTGGACGTGATAGCAACTGTGCGGAGACGCGAGGAGGAAGCTGCGGAAGGGAGGGTGAGTGACCCATGCCCCGATGCCCTTGAAGGGACGGTCATCGCGGCTGTGGGACCCGGTCTAAACCCTCTCACCCTGCTGCCTCCCTCGCCACCCGTCCCGGAAGCTGTGACCCCGCCACTAGGCCCGCTGCAACCGCAACCGGTAGCGATACCCAGCATGCCCGCCCCTGCGGGCTGACCTGCAGCCGGAGCCGGTAGCCGCCCGGAGGTGCTGCCGTGGAAAGCCCCGAAGCCCAAACCGGAGGCGTCCCCCGAGAAGTCCCCCGAGTCGGAGCTAATAGCCCGTTCCGTGCCGAAGGCCCAACAGAAGAAAGCCCCTGTGCCCATCCCCCACACCTCGGCTGAGGTTGCGCCGGGTTGCCGCTGCAAGGCGGCGTCAAAGGCCAAGAAGCCGCGGGACCTGCCGCCCAGATCCCTAACAGTGGGCAGTGTTCAAAACGTCCCGCGGGGCCCGACCCGTGCGCCGGAGCTCGCGGCAGCGCCGTACTGGGACAGGGAGCCGGTACCGTTGGGCCTGGAGATCGAAGAGAGGGAAAAGAAGAAGGCGGAGTTGGTGGCCCATGCAATCCGGGAAAAAGAGAACCTTCGTCAGGCAACTTTCCGTATCCGGGGCCCGTTGTATGAAGGGCAGGTGAGGCGGTTTGATGTCCGCCGGGGCTATGGATTTATTTACGAACCGGGCCTGGAGGTCGAAGTGTTCATAGCCCGGCGGGATGTGAATGCCCATCTCCCGGAGGAGCACCCAGGTCGGAACCTGATGCCGGGCGACCTGGTCCAGTACACCCGGCACTGTGGAGAGAGGGGGTGGTTCGCCCTAGATGCCAAATTGAGGGGCAGCCAAGAGGCCCGTGTGAGCGCTACACCCCCTCCCTCAAGCAATGATGAAGAACCTGAGTAGGGCAGCGGAACACCATTGCACCGTCCCCGTTGGGACCATCAAACAGTGTGTGTTTAAAAGTTGAAAGTTTTGAAAAGTTTGCCAAAGTATGAATGTAAATGATTACCGAACAGTAACTTAATTGTCTGCAACCGTGATTTGAACCGGCCGTTGCCGGCACCGTTGTCCCCGTAGGGACCATCCACAGTGTTATGCATAGACAAGCCCGAGGACTTGCAGGTCAACCACAAACATTAGTGGCTTGTGAATAAAAATTATGTTTGTTGCAGCAACCGTTACCGCCTCCGGAGAGGCAGGTTGGAGGGAGGGCCCGCAGTGGAGCAGGCTGGGGCCCAGCCACCACAGGAACCGGTGGCTACCCTCTGGAGGGGAAGGACAGATCCCGCTCGGGTAACTGGTTCAGGACTGGGGTCAAGGGGTGCTGCCTGTTTCTTAGGGGCAGCATCAGGGCCAGGTTACTTGGGTGGGAGAGAGCGGCAGCAGCAACTGTTAAAATGTTCCGTAACGTTTAAGAAAAGTACCTCCCGTCGTGGGATGATGTTATTCTACTTGTATTGTGTTTTCTCTTTTTTATATTTTCAGAAAAATAAAACCGGTGTTGGACGGGCAGCCCGCGGACGGTCTGCATTTTGCTAAGGGGGAATGTGATGCCCTGGGCAAGCCAGGGGTCACAGGTCATGACACCACCACACCCTACACCCCGGATAGGTACACCAAAGCTACACAAAAATCCTTGTTGCCTTCCTCCAGGGGCTGATGTTCACACCAGGGGGTGGGCCAGGCGGTTGGCTCCACCCACCGAGGAGTACACAGCCCTGGAGGCGGGGAAACCGGGCAGTTAGTGAGTTGGAAGATAGAGTTTGAGGAGTGAAGTTGAAGGAAGTGGTAGAGGAGCAAGTGAGAGTAGTGACAGAAAAGGTGACAGTTGAGAAAGCCTGAAGTTGGTCCGGGTGTGTGCCCCGGACTGAGAACAGCAAGGTCAGCAGACGGCGGTGACTGTCTGCAGGAGAGGCTGCTTGGAGGTTGCCTAAAGGACCGTGGACGGGTGGTGGCCCGGCGGTACCGGAGCGGTATACGAAGAGAAGCCAGCACCATTGGCAGGGGCCTTTCGGATCCCGGCAAGGCTAGGAGTCGCCGTGAATTTGCCAAATCCGTCAGTGAAGGGGACCTCTGGGTCTCCCAACAACCAAGTCCCGATTGAAGGCAACAGTCCGATCGTTAGAGAGAGACACCGCCACCGCCAAGGCACAAGTTTCTCAGGGCCAGCGCCTGCGGGCAAAGAGGGGCTCCTCCGGCACATATCCAAGCTGGGGAGCGGGTTACCGGTGGGAACCCATCGCTACCAACATAGACTTAGGTGCAGGAAAAGGGACCGTCACCGTCAACTACCGGGGAAAAGCAACAGCAGCCGTCCGTGGGAACCGTCTTTCCAGCCGTGTGTTTTACGGAGAACTGTGTCACCGTCTCAGGCTGAGTACCACAGTGCCGTGAGGCACAGCGCTGCCCCCGCATCCCTGCACCCCACCAAGCCCTGCACCGGACCTGCCATCCAGCATCCCCCACCTCATCACTGGGCCCCGGGACAACCACCCCCTACCCACGGATTGGAGAACCAACAACTTTGCTGCTCCCCGTCATCGCTCCCGGGATCCCCATACAGAGCAGCGGTGGTGTCCATACAATCACCACAACCGTGGGTGGCGTCACGGACAATAAACTATCCCAAAAACCAAACCCCTTTCACTCACGGGCGAGGAGCGCCGCTCGAGTCCCCGGGATCCGGCCCATCGCTCGAGCCACCGAGCAGCAGCAGGCCGCAGCAGCAGCGGCAGCTGGACCCGAGCAGTGGGAGAACGCAGCGTCCCCTCCTCCGCCTGCGACAACTACATTATGTGCACACGGTGCATTTTTGCCCCGTTTTTGTCATGTTTTGTCCTGCAAATTTTCAGAATTCAGCAACGATATCCTGATGCCAGCAAACTTGATACAAATTTTGATGTGTTATGCACATGTTTGGGATTTTTCCCTTGCAGATTTTGCTGCAAAAAAAAAATCTGCAGCATGTATGTCTTTTTGCTTTTTCGTCATTGGAAGCAATGAAAAAAAACATATTAAAATAAAGCAAACTGCGTCAAATAACGGCAATAATATGTGTTTTTTCCGCACTGTTTTTTCTGCCAGAGCATGCAGATTTGGGGGCAGATTGTCTGCAACCAAATCTGCAAGGTGTGCACATAGCCTTAAGGCCGCTTAACACGCAACGACATCGCTAACGAGATGTCGTTGGGGTCACGGAATTCGTGACGCACATCCAGCCTCGTTAGCGACGTCTGATGATTAGACTCCCCTCCACAACCCACCACCGGGGAGGAAGGTGCAAGAGCAGAAGTCAACAACCCCACCGACAAAAAGACAAATCAGGGAAAACAACGACTACAACTCATACACACGGCAACCAACCACACACAAAGGAGCCACTAAAAGTGCACAAGGGGCAACAACATAAAAGGGGGGGGGGGGGGGGGAACAGACTACTGGATAACATCCATACCATACAACCAGCACACCACGAACTGCTGCAGCCTGCACCAATGCTGCAGCCCACAACGAAAGCTCCTTTCTCCTCCTGGCCAAGCTACCAAATGATGCAAATAACCGGCACCCTCTGGTGGAAGTAGAGGGTATGTATAGGACCTAGGCACAGTCCCAACCGAAAACATCTGACCAGGAGTCAGGAGTTGTTAGAAGGTAAACTGACATTAACCCTCTCCTCCCCAAAGGAAAGGGAATCCATTTAATCAGCAGAGTCTCACAAGGTAAAGTGAGACTCTGACCCAGAACCTGACACTAAACTCTATACGGCCTCGTTCACACGTACGTGCCTCCGGTACGTGTCTGGTGCGTTTCCTCACGTACCGGAGACACGAACACACGTAGACCTACTGTATGTATTCCTATGGTTTTGGACACACGTAAGTATTTGCGCACAGAACGTGTGTCTGTTTCGTACTTACGTGTGTCCGTGTGTTTCTCATGCCGACATGTCCGTTTTCTCTTCGGCATCACGGGTGTCACACGAAACGCAAACGTGTCACACATAATGCAAAGGGACCACACGGATGTGTTCCGTGTGACACGCATTGGAGAGAAGACATGTGTCTGTGAGAAAAAAAAAAAACTTTACTCACCTTCTCCAGCCCTGCAGTCTCTGCCGCTGCTGTCACTTGCTGCCAACCGCCGCTCATTATGCTAATTGAATATTCACTTCACTGCGGCCGGAAGCAGCAGCAGCGGGGAGTCGGCAGGACCGGAGACCGAAGATTAGCACCACGGACAGCGACGCTAGGGACAGATGAGTAGAAAGTTCCCGTTCTCCATGTGTTATCACAGATAACACACGGAGAACACACGTGTGCCATACACACTGCACACCGAGGGCAATACGCACCTTTGACACGTCCGTGAAAAACGTGCGTGATTTTCACAGACGTGTCAAAGAGGCCTAACACAGAAAAGTTCATGACAAATAATGACTTCTCACTAATTCACTGCCTCATCAACTTGCTTTATAAGGTTATTTTCTGCAGTTTCCCTTATATTTGGTGACATAGCAAACCCCATCAGAATTGTATTCTTTATTCTCTTTCCACTTATCTCCACCCATAGGGACTCTACATTTTTATTTGCCTCACATATTATCACGTTAGATGGGTTTTAGGGACGGTTTTACATATAAACGAATCCCTCCACACTTTATGTATTTATATAGGTTTATTCCTCCTCTCAATAAGACCAGCCACCTATGCCACCTCCACTTTCAACACTTGGGCTCAGCTCTCTATTCACACTATCTTTCCCGCCTGTACAGTAATTGCTCTTACCTTACCCACAGTGCCTAGTTTAAACACTCCTCCAACCTTCTAGCCATTTTTTCTCCCAGCACAGCAGCACCCTCCTCAGTGAGGGGCAGGCCATCCCTAACCTGGAGCCTGTAGCCAACAGAGAAGTCGGCTCGAATCTCCAGGAACTCAAAATCTTACCTCTGACACCAATTCATTAACAATACAGTTACATCCTTAACCCCTTCACGACCGTGGGCAGTAAAATTACGTCCTATTTTAACGTGACTTAACGACCAGGGACGTAATTTTACTGCCTAAACTTCATTTGATTGCCGTGGCCATAGCAACGGCTTTCAAATGATGTCCCCTGCTGTTTCTTACAGCAGGGGGCCTTTGCTTCACCCCAGGGGGGGTGGCATCGCCACCCCCCATCGACGATCGATGTGATTGGCTGTTCAAATCTGAACCGCCAACCACATCTTTCGCACTGATTTCGGTAAAAATAATACCGGAAATAGTGCGATACTGTGAGATCCGGCTATGAGATGCTGTAGAAGCTACAGCAGATCATAGGTGGATCTCAAACATGCCGCCCCCAGCCCCTACAGCACTGATTGGAGCGATCGTGCTATGACGCGCAATCGCTCCAATCAGTGTGCAGTGGGGCGGTTTGATTTGCTGGTGGCCGCCCTCCCCAGGCCTGTGCTAGTCTGGGGACCCTCCCCCAATATGTCTGCAGCGTGCAGCACTGGCTGGTACTAGTGGTACCACGCCACCGCTGCTGCTGCCGCTGCTGTCAAGTCATGGAGCAGGAGCAGGAGCGGTGAGTATTGTGCACACCTTGCAGCCCCTGCGCGCTCTTGTGATTGCTCCTGCGCGCTCCCGTAATTGCCCCTGCCCGTGCCCCCCTGCGATCTGCCCCCCCCGACATCCCGATCTGCCCCCCGACATCCCGATCTGCCCCCCGCCATCCCAATCTGCCGGCCTCCCCAGTGATCTCTATTCTGCAGCCCCTCCGGTATCTCCCTCCTCCTCTGCTCTCCTTGCAGCCCCTGCGCGCTCTTGTGATTGCTCCTGTGCGCTCCCGTAATGGCCCCTGCCCGTGCCCCCCTGCGATCTGCCCCCCGACATCCCGATCTGCCCCCCCAACATCCCGATCTGCCCCCCCACATCCCGATCTGCCGCCAGACATCCCGATCTGCCGCCAGACATCCCGATCTGCCCCCTGACATCCCAATCTGCCGGCCTCCCCCGTGATCTCTATTCTGCAGCTCCTCCGGTATCTCCCTCCTCTGCTCTCCCCCTCCCCCTCTGCTGTCCCCCTCTGCTGTCCCCGTCCCCCTCTGCTGTCCCTGTCCCCCTCTGCTGTCCCCGTCCCCCTCTGCTGTCCCCCCGACGTCCTCTTACCTGTCTTCACCAGCCGATCACATCTGCCTCCATCGCTGGGTCCTTCTTCCTGGGTCTTCTGCTGAGCTGTCCAACTTCCTGCCTGCTGGCTGCTGCTGTAAAGCTGTTCCTTGCCTTCTGTTCCTCCTGCTAATCCTCTGGGTACTGTGAGTATAACTTTTTTTTTTTTCTTTTTTTTCCTCTATCCCCTGTCGATTTTTACACCTCATGCGTCCCGCGCTGATCAGGGATGAAGATAACGTATCTGCATCCGTGGTCAGTTTTCGGCGGGACTTTTTTTTCCCGTATTCCCGATGCTTTTTGTATCGCATCTGTCCGTGCGTCCCGCCGAGCGCTGATCAGGGATGCACATAACGGATCGGCATCCCTGCTCAATTTTTGGCATGGCAAAAAGCATCGGGGATACGGAAAAAAAAGTCACGCCAAAAATTGAGCAGGGATGCCGATCCGTTATGTGTATCCCTGATCAGCGCTCGGCGGGACGCACGGACTGATGCAGTACAAAAAGCGTCGGGGATACGGATCTGATCGTGCGTCCCGCTGAGCGCGGATCAACATCCCTGCTCAATTTTTGGCGTAACTGTTTTTTTTTTTCCGTATCCCCAGCGCTTTTTGTATCTCATCCGACCGTGCCTCCTGCAGCGGCCGATCAGTGCACTGCGTCTGTGCGTTTGAAAAGTCAAATGGCGTTCCTTGTCTTCTGAGCCCCGCCATGCGCCCAAACAATTGATTTCCACCACATATGAGGTATCTGCGTACTCGAGAAAAATTGCACAATACGTTTTATGGTGCATTTTTTCCTGATACCATTGTAAAAAGTAAAAAAAAAAAGCTACCTTGTTGCTGCAAAAATTTAAAAAAAAAAATAAAAAAAAATAAATAATTTTCACGGTTCAACGTTATCAACTTTCAGTGGAGCCCCTGGGGGTACAAGGGGCTCACTAAACATCTAGATAAATTCCTTGAGGGGTCTAGTTCCAAAATGGGGTAAATTGTGGGGGAGCTCCACTGTTTAGGCACCATGGGGGGGGGTCTAAAAACGTGACATGGCGTCCGCTAATGATTCCAATCAATTTTGCTGTCAAATGGTGCCCTTCTCTTCTGAGCCACGCCATGCACCCAACAATTACTTTCCACCACATGTGAGGTATCTGCGTACTCAGGAGAAAATGGACAATACGTTTTATGGTGCATTTTTTCCTGATACCCTTGTGAAAAAAAAAGCTACCTAGTTGAAGCAACAGTTTTGTGGTAAAAAAAAAAAAAATTTTTTCTTTTCACGGCTCAACGTTATAAACTTCTGTGAAGCCCCCAGGTGTTCAAAGTGCTCACCAAACATCTAGAAAAATTATTTGAGGGCTCTAGTTTCCAAAATGGGGTCACTTGTGGGGGAGCTCCATTGTTTAGGCACCTCAGGGGGTCTTCAAACCTGACATGGCGTCCGCTAATGAGTGCAGCTAATTTTGCATTCAAATGGCGCTCCTTCCCTTTCGAGATCTGCCGTGTGCCTAAACATTTGATTTCCACCACATATGAGGTATCTGCGTACTCAGGAGAAAATGGACAATACATTTTATGTTGCATTTTTTCCCGATACCCTTGTGAAAAAAAAGCTACCTAGTTGAAGCAACAGTTTTGTGGTAAAAAAATGTTTTTTTCTTTTCACGGCTCAACGTTATAAACTTCTGTGAAGCCCCCAGGTGTTCAAAGTGCTCATCAAACATCTAGAAAAAATATTTGAGGGCTCTAGTTTCCAAAATGGGGTCACTTGTGGGGGAGCTCCATTGTTTAGGCACCTCAGGGGGTCTTCAAACCCGACATGGCGTCCGCTAATGAGTGCAGCTAATTTTGCATTCAAATGGCGCTCCTTGCCTTCCGAGCACTGCCGTGTGTCCAAACATTTGATTTCCACCACATATGAGGTATCTGCGTACTCAGGAGAAAATGGACAATACATTTTATGTTGCATTTTTTCCCGATACTCTTGTGAAAAAAAAGCTACCTAGTTGAAGCAACAGTTTTGTGGTAAAAACATTTTTTTTTTTCTTTTCACGGCTCAACGTTATAAACTTCTGTGAAGCCCCCAGGTGTTCAAAGTGCTCATCAAACATCTAGAAAAAATATTTGAGGGCTCTAGTTTCCAAAATAGGGTCACTTGTGGGGCACCTCAGGGGGTCTTCAAACCCGTCATGGCGTCCGCTATTGAGTGCAGCTAATTTTGTGTTCAAAAATTCAAATGGCGCTCCTTGCCTTTCGACCTCTGCCGTGCACCCAAACAATTGATTTTTACCCCATATGGGGTATCAGCGTACTCAGGAGAAAATGCACAATAAATTGTAGGGTGCACTTTCTCTTTTCTCCCTTGTAAAAATGAAAATTTTATGGCTAAAGTAACATTTTTGTGTTAAAAAGAAAAATTTTCATTTTTTCCTTCCACATTGCTTTGGTTCCTGTGAAGCACCTAAAGGGTTAATAAACTTCTTGGATGTGGTTTTGAGCAGTGTGAGGGGTGCAGTTTTTAGAATGGGGTCACTTTTGGGTATTTTATGTCACCTCGGCCTCTCAAAGTCACTTCAAATGTGATGTGGTCCCTAAAAAAAATATTTTGTAAATTTTGTTGGAAAAATTAGAAATTGCTGATGAACTTTGACCCCTTCTAACTTCCTAACGAAAAAAAAATTTCTTCCGAAAATTGCGCTGATGTAAAGTAGACAAGTGGGAAATGTTATTTAGTAACTATTTTGTGTGACATATCTCTCAGATTTATGGGCATAAATTTTCAAAGTTTGAAAATTGCAAAATTTTCCAAATTTTCGCACAATTTCCTAAATTTTCACAAATAAACGCAAAACATATCGGCCTAAATTTACAACTGACATGAAGTACAATATGTCACGAAAAAACAATGTCAGAATCGCCAGGATCCGTTGAAGCGTTCCAGAGTTATAACCTGTCAAAGTGACACTGGTCAGAATTGCAAAAAATGGCCCGGTCATTAGGGTGTTTTAGTGGCTAGGGGTGAAGGGGTTAATCTCCTATTGTCTTCCTGTTGTTGCATTTGGCACAGATAGAACTTCAGAGAATACTACTACCTTTAAGGCATTGAAGCTTATGGCTTAATTTTTAAGGACATCTACATCTAGCTTTGACTTTGGTGCCCATGTGTGCCATGAATGCAGAGTACTCACCAGCCCATCTGTAATGCTCAACGCCACAGGTGGTAAAGCAGCGAGCTGAAGTAGACCCAATGGACCATACTGGACCTTGCAATTTCATGGGAGAAGCTTGACTAAGTACCCACAGTGAGGCAGACGCCAGGTGCTACTCTCAGGACTGAGACCGGGACTATGGCGGCTGACCCGCAGGGCAAGGGCGGGTACAGGAACAGACAGCCAGAGGCCGGTGGCACGGCCAGGTAGGACAGGCCCAGTCTCTGGTGTAGCAAGGACTACTATGGTAGCTCAGGCTGGAGACACAGCCGGTTAGGACAGGCACAGTCTCTTATCTAGCAGGACTACCGGGATAGCTGAGGGTGGAAGCACGGCCGGGCTGGACAGGCACAGTCTCTGATGCTGCAAGGACTACCAGGGTAGCTGAGCATGGAGGCACGACCAGGATGGACAGACACAGTCTCTGATGTAGCTAGGACTACCGGGGTACTTAGGCTGAAGGCACGGCCTGGCTGGACAGGCAGGGAAGTAGTACACTGTAACAAAAGCACAGCGGACAAGGGGACCTGACAACTAGCTGGCTGGGTGCCGAAAACCACTAACTAACTAAACACGTTGATCAGGCATCTCCCCTAGTGCTCATGTGGTGCCCTGGACTAGCCAGGTCGTCACAGGTAACACACACACACCCCCACCCCCACTAGACAGTAACATTAGCCAAACACAAAACCCTTGTTGCCTCCCTCCAGGATCTGATGTCCACCCCAGGTGGGGTGGAGCCAAACGGTTGGCCCCGCCCACCGAGGAGTTCACAGGCCTGGAGGCGGGAAAGAACAGTCAGAATAGTTAAGGAGGTTGAAGTGAGAGGAGTAAAGGGGAGAGTGTCTGGGTTTGTGGCCCAGGCACTGACAACAAGGTTGGCAGACGGTGGTGGCCGTCTGCAGGAGTGGTAAATCAACGCGGAACCGTAGGACAGGGGTCGGGCGGTGGCCCGCCAGTACTGACCGGGGAGCGAAGTGAAGCCAGCACACACAGGCAAGGCCATCGGACCCCGACTAGGCTTGGAGTCGCCGCCAACAGTCAAATCCGAGTGTGACAGGAACCCCAGGGGTTTCCTAACAACCAAAGACCCGTTAGAAGGCAACCGTCCGCACCGTGAGGGTATACAGCTACCGCCAAAGGCTAGAGATCCAAGGGCTAGCGCCTGCGGGCAAACGGGCTCCTCCGGCATCCATACACCGGGGAGCGGACTACCATTGGGGACCCATCGTAGTCAAAACAGTACACAAAGGTGCAGGGAAAGACAGCCGCCATCACCTGTCCGGGGAGAGACACTGCAGCCGGCTGCGGGACCCGTCCATCCAGCCGTTTGGTTTACCGAGGACTTTGTGCATCACTTACTGAGTGAGTACACCCGTGCCATCCGGCACTGCGCCGCGCTGTTCCTGCAACCCGGCACCTCACCAACCCTGCCTCTCCGTCACACCACCGGGCCCCGGGACCACTGACCCCTACCCACGGAGGGGGAAAAAAACATCCCAGCTGCTCCCTACCATCGCTCCCGGGATCCCCGTCACCAGCAGCGGTGGTGCACATCTTCACCACAACCCGTCGGTGGCGTCACAGACTAAATCCCCCAAAACCAACCACCCTTTTCACTCACGGGCTAGGAGCGCCGCTCAAGTCCCCGTATCCGGCCCACCGCTCGAGCCACCGAGCAGCGCCAGACCCGAGCGTTAGCGAGCGCAGCGGCAGCGTCCTCCCTGCCCACGACACTCAGAGGCACTTTCTGGAAGTGATGCGCTGGTCCTTTAAGAAAATCGCAGCGTCGTTCGCATGCACCCCAGGAACACTCCAGGAGGACCTGCGCCATGTGCACAGAACCCGGGAAGGGGAGGCAGGGAGTGCACACGTGGAGCAGCGAGGAGAAGCTGGGACACATAGTGACAGTAAGCGCGTGTTTCTGTGGACAGGAGAGGGGAGAGCCCATGGACTCCAGTGACACGCTCGCACCAGGGCCGTGGGGCACTCGTTCCCAGGCCAGTCCTTGTCTTGGGTGGGATGTCGTGGCGGCAAGGCCCAGTTCCGTGACCCTGGCGGTGTCATTATAAAAAGGGGATTATTTATAAGGGGTGATGGTAGTCATTCGTGATGCCACCTACGGTACTCGGCCACAGATAGCCGACGCTGCAGGATGGGACCCCTGGGGCAGATGGTGATGCAGCTGAGTTTGTATAGCTCTCCACAGGTAGAGCTGGGCCCCAGGGCCGATGGGGGTAGTAGTCTGCAATGGTGGAGGTGCAGAGCCAGAGGCCCAGGCGAATAACGTAGGGACACAGGAATGAAGTTTCAAGGTTTTTACTCACTGTAGCAAGTTCCAAGGTAACACGACTAGTCAGTGACTGCCATTAGAGTGCTGGGTTCCACTGTGATGAGCTCCAGTCGATCCTGGGCAGTTCGGAGGTGAAGACCGGTGCACCCTTCTTATGTTCTTTCCCTGGTTGTCTTCCTGCGCTGACCTCCTGTCCCTCGCCTGCATACACAGACCCCGAGCCGGTTTCTGCAGGCCCTCTCAGGTTGCGTGATGCTCTATCCGTTTCGCCCTTTGTGGTCACCATTTCACTGGATGTGTGTGGATTTGGCTTTGGCACTTGAAGTAACCTCCTCTATTCTCCTCTAGTCTAGGGACTGGATCCCCATCTGTGGCCAAGTCCCTCCACTCCATTACGTTGTATGTAGAACGAGGCCACGAGAGTATGGTAGCTCCTGTGGGCCCTAGGACCTTTTCTGTCGTGTGCCTGGGTCAAGCTGCACCAGCTCCAGACCACAGGTCTTTACTCCTCCACTGCGCTTTCCGACTGGCTAACTTCCTACATTCTGCTCCCACTAACTAGACTCCAACCCCCCAGGCCGACACTACCCCGGCCTGATGGAGTGTTGCTAATGAGAGTGTTGGGTGTTTGTGTGTACACCGATGGATGACCTCCTCCTTACCCATGGATAGGGCACCACACCTCTGGCTGAGATGTAGTACCTCTGTGGCAAATGAAGCCTCAGGGGCGCTACACCATCTTAATATTGAAGGATCAGTGTGACATGTACCAGAGAAAACACGGCTCTTTGAAATAAAAAGATTCTCTATATTCACCTGTATCAGTGCTGTTTTCTTTGGCTCTGCTGTCTTCTGCTTCTGATCCCCGTTCATTATATTCATTGATTATTCACTGCACTGAGGACCTGGAAGCTGGAGCATCGCGGGGACAGCACTGCTGAGAACAGCATTACTGGGTACAGTGCCGGAGACAGCATCCTGGAGGGCAGCATCACCGGGTACAGCATTGCTGGACACAGCGCCAGGGACAATGCCAGCATCGCCGCATTGCCAGTGACAGGTGAGTATTCAACAAGCAAGCAGTGTGTGTGCAGTGACGTCCAGGAGGTCATTGGAGTTCCCAATGAACTCTGATGAACCCGTGAAGTCACCGTGGTGACACCCGCTGTAGGTTTGTTCTTTGGGAACTCCAATGACCTCCTGGATGTCACTGCACACACACACACACTGGTTGCTGGATACTCACTTGTCACCGGCGATGCTGTCCCCACGATGCTCCTGCTTCCAGGTCCTCAGTGCAGTGAATAATCAATGAATATTATGAGTGGGGGTCAGAAGCAGGAGACAGCAGAGTCGAAGAAAACAGCGCTGGATACAGGTGAATATAGAGAATCTTTTTATTTCAAAGACCCGTGTTTTCTCTGGTACTTGTCACACTGATCCTTCAATATTAAGATGGTGTAGCGCCCCTGAAGCTTCATTTGCCACAGAGGTACTACATCTCAGCCAGAGGTGTGGTGCCCTATCCATGGGTAAGGAGGAGGTCATCCATCGGTGTACACACAAACACCCAACACTCTCATTAGCAACACTCCATCAGGCCGGGGTAGTGTCGGCCTGGGGGGTTGGAGTCTAGTTAGTGGGAGCAGAATGTAGGAAGTTAGCCAGTCGGAAAGCGCAGTGGAGGAGTAAAGACCTGTGGTCTTTTTATTTCAAAGACCCGTGTTTTCTCCGGTACATGTCACACTGATGTCACACGTATGCAAAGACAGATGTCACATGTGTGACACACACACACACGTGACACACGTATGACACACATATGACCATAGCAATGCGTGTGGCTTGTACCTGATCAAACATGGACGTCTGAAAGGGACCTTAGAGTAAGTTGGCAACTGTTATCTTTCAGGTTTTTTTAAGGTAAGCACTGCAGGATGAAAGCTATATTATCCCAAGGTGCATTATTGGAAAGATTCCTGACTAGCCTTGTCTTCAAAACCAGAATTAGGACTGGCGATGAGCGGACTCATTAAAGTTCGGTTCAGTAGATGCAACCGGACTTAAGATAAAGTTCAGTTATGGACCCGGACTTGACCTGAACTCCACTGAACATAACTGATTGGGCAGTTCAGGTCTCCACCTACATAGAGCCAGCCATAAACAGAGCACTTACAAAGGGAAGGAGGGATCGGTTTGTTTTTCTTGTGCATACCATATCCGATAACTCTGTTTCTACCAGCAGTGGGAATCATTCAAACACTGCAAGTGGCTTACACTGGGCCAAGCACCTAGCGTACCCGAGCACAGGGATGCTCGATCGAGTGGTTAGCATATGTAAAGCACCCGAATGCGAATGTAGCACCCAGGAATATGAGGTACTCGGTTCTGGGCAGTGTCTCTATTGGGAATGTCACGATTTTGGCCAATACCTGGTTCCGTGACCTGGGCCCTTTTTGTAATGGGGATATTTACAGGGATTGGTGAATAAAGTTTATTCGTGACGCCACTTGCGGTGTTGCAGCTATATGTAGGGAACCGTCGCTGCAGAATGTCTGTACTGGGGCTGATGGTATTAGCAGCTAGTATGGTAGTCTCTCTGCAAGTAGGGTATTGCCCCAGTGAGTGTATGGTGCGGTGGGAGTCAGAAGGAGTCCAGACAGGTATTCAGTGCAACTGGTTCACTCACTTTAGGTGTTAACTGGTTGCCCGAGGCCGGCTGGTTTCGCCTCCAGGTCCCTGTCATCCCAGTGCCAGTCTGGTTCTCTGGTACCTTCTTCCCCTGCACCTGTCTCTGGTAAGTGGGACCCCATGTTATGGAACACTGGGGGTCCTCAGTCTGTGGTTTGTCCACATCTGTCCGCCTGATGATAGCGTGAACCCTGTGGGGATGGAGTCTCTAGTCCTGTACCCAGTTCTCCCTTTGCTACTGAGTCTTCAGATTCTTTAGGGTCAGCAAGGTCCTTGATGGTCCCCTTTGCTGTACAGGTGTTAACAGGTCGGCTTGAGGTTCTCTCCTGTCTTGGGGTCCTGTACCTCGTCGGTGCATAGTTCCGGGAGTACTCCACCGGAAACCACTTCTCCTGGGTACCAGTTCACCGTTAACCTGAGTCAGGGAGTCACTTCACTTCTACCTTTACACCTCTGCAGTCACTACAGTTGTCCTCTTAGACTTACTACTGACTAAGTGTGTTCCTGACTACTTTCCACGGTCTGCCCCTCCCACCTGGTCAACTAGTGGACTGGAGTGGCTCCACCTCTAGGCGGCCATCCATGGTCCCACCCTCGCTAGGTACCATTCTATAAGGGATTGTTGGGGAATACTTCGATTACCTGGGTTTTTTGTGTTACCTGCACTGGGGTTCTGGGTCCCTAAGGGGTAGGCCCTGCATCCTTGTGGGGATGCAGAACCTTTTTGCACCCTGATGGCTTTAGGGGCGCTATATTAACACTGATTTTTTTTTTGCAACGTCCGTGTTCGGTACGAACACCGAACTTTACTGTAGGAACTTTTGTGCTTGATTATTCTTAATTTTTTTTATTTATTTATTTTTAAATACCAGTTTATGTTTATTAGTTGCAAAGTTTCATTATCATCTAGTGAATTAATAGGTTTGGGCTCAATATAATGTTGGTTGTCATACTATTATAAGCAATCAGATACTGATAATATTAATGCTTCAGATATTAAAGTGTTCATTGTGCTTAGTTTGCAAAAATGTCAATAAAACTAAATTTATACTTTTACGTGACCATGTGTTTTGTTAATTTACGACGTCACATAAGTAAAACCCAAAAAAAAGTAATAACATGTGAGCAGATTTTCCATTCAAAACAGTACATAAAGGTTGGAGGTATGCAGGCTCAGGTTAAATGCATTCCAGTCTTTATGATCAGAAGGCAAAGTGTCTACAGCTTCTTAAATTGGCTTGTAGGCTTCCCTAGAGCCTCAGCGGTGATAATGTTTCTTACCGTAAAGGCCACTTCACACATAACGAGATCGTAAACGAGATCGTTACTACGTCACAGTTTCTGTGACGCAAGAACGACTTCAATTGCGATCTCGTCACGTTTGACACGTACCAACGATTCACCCCCTGCTGCGAAATCGCTGATCGATGCCGAACAGCTTGGGCCATTTTTGGCTCGTTGGAGTCCTGCTGGGCTGCATGAATCTGTATGTTTGACACCCTATTAACGATTTCGTTGACGACCTAGATGAGATGCACGAAGGCGTGTTGTTGCGTCCCCGTTTCCACGCCCCTTCTGCACCCATTGGTTGGCGTGCCCAATCAGAACGCAGTATTGGACACCAATCAGAGCGGAGGGTGTGGAAAAGGCGACGCCCGCCCGGCCGCCCAATCAGAACGCAGTATTGGCCGCCAATGAAAGCGGAGGGGGGTATGGAAAAGGCGACGCAAATGCACGCCTACGTGACTCACTGCATTTTACTACGCCCCTAATGGGATTGGAATCGTTAACATAGTTGCTGTGTGACAGGGTCCCAACGATTTGAAAGATCGTTATACGGGACGCATGCTCGTTCATAAACTCGTTATGTGTGACACCCAACATGCGATTTCAACAACGACTCATAAACGATCCAGAAAGTGTGACGTAGTAGCGATCTCGTTCACGATCTCGTTATGTGTGACTGGACATTAAGTCTCTTTACATGTAATCATTAAAGAACATCTTGTTCATTGCCGCCGGGTGATTTAAAAATGACAAAAATAACACAACATATCTCATCCTTCAAGTTGTTTCAGAAATATACATTGTAGATACAGCGTCCTGAGCCATCATTCTCTCACACACATCCTTCACCTTCATGACTTCCTCCTTCTAGTTTTATGTATCTACATAAACAAATCAACATGTCAAGTATGAACTTATAATCCTATCTTCAGGGCTAGTGAGGATCAGCATACTTGTACATTCTCCTCTCAACCAGAGAGAAACCTGTTATGGTATCCACCAGGGGTGTCCTGAAAAGATTCTGAGATCATACACAAGGATTAGTTACTGATTCTGACCATAGAGTCAGAAATGAGAGCAATCAGCCAAGCAGAAAGTCATTTGCCCCAATGATGACTTCAGATAGAGATCCACCAGAGGCTTCATCTTACATGGGAAATTACTATGCAGTCACTCTACTGGTCAGTTCAGTAATGCAAATCCTGATGATACAATGAACCTTCGGCAAGTATTTCTAACAGAAATGAACACTCTGTGAGCCTGAATTGTGACGCCCTGGACCCCAGGGGTCACAGAATACCATCACACACATACACACCCCCTTCCCTGGTAGGGACCATCCGTCAAACAAAAACCCTTGTTGCCTCCTCCAGGGTCTGATGTCCACACCAGGTGGGGCGGAGCCAGGCGGTTGGCCCCACCCACCGAGGAGTTCACAGGCCTGGAGGCGGGAAAAAAAAAAGTTAGGTAGAGTTTGGAGTTCAAGTGAAGTGGAGTTGGACATTGAAGTGGAGAGACTGTGAGTGTCTGGGTCGGAGCCCAGGCACCGTCAGCAAGGTCTGCAGACGGTGGTGGCCGTCTGCAGGAGTTAGTGGACGTCCGCGGAACCGTAGGACCGGGGTCGGGCGGTGGCCAGCCGGTACCGAATCGGGGAGCGGATTGAAGCTAAGCACCAAGGCAGAGTACTCAGACCCCGACTAGGCTCGGAAGCCGCCGTAACGGTCAAATTCTCTGATTGCGGTCTAGACCTCAGGGGTTTATTCCCACCCAAGTCCCGTCAGAAGGCAACAGCTCAACCCGTCCGGATAAGAGCCACCACCAGTGGCCAGAGATCCAAGGGCCAGCGCCTGCGGGCAAAACGGGCTCTCCCGACACGTACAAGCCGGGGAGCGGACCACCCGTGGGAATCCATAGGGGTCAAACACTTACACACAGGTTCAGGGAAAGACAGCAGCCACCAACCCGTCCGGGGAGAGTGAAGAAACCGCAGCCAACTGTGGGCCCCGTCCATCCAGCCGTTTGGTTTACCAGAGACTCTGTTATTGACTATCTGAGTGAGTACACCAGTGCCATCCGGCACAGCGCTGCACCGCTGCCCCACATCCGCGCTGCCTCTCCGCATCGGCACCTGCACCTAGCCCCTACCCAGCTACATCCATCCATCCAAACCCCCAACCGGGGACTCGGGACCAACCGCCCCTACCCACGGAGGGGCCAACACCTCAGCTGTACCCCGCCATCGCTCCCGGGAACCCCCTTCACAAGCAGCGGTGGTGCCCACCATCACCACAACCCCGTGGTTGGCGTCACAACCGACATCCCACCACCAAACCTCCCCCCTTTTCACTCGTGGGCGAGGAGGCGCTGCTCGAGCTCCCGGGTTCGGCCCCGTGCTCGAGCCACCGAGGAGCAGAAGCACCGGACCCGAGCGCCAGAGATTCCCCCAGGCGAGCGGCGTTCCCCAAAAACCCCTCTCCACTCGCGACAACTTGGCGTCACGAACAGGATACTACCCATCTACTTACCAGTAGAAGTACGCCTTGCAGTCACCGCCGGCGGTGTCTGGCCGAAAAATTTGAAATTCCGCCATCTTGGGCGCGAAAAGTTCCCGCTCGAGCCGTCTTCCCCCAGCAGGGAAGGCGTGAAAGTGAAGCCCCGCCTCCTGAAGAAGGAGGTGCCGGAAAGAACCAAATGGGGATGGGTGAAGAATGGCGGCAAGTAACTAGTGCTGCAGAGTGCAGGGACGCCAGGACTCTGCCGCAACACGTTCCTGGACCCAGCAGCAAGACGTGCCAGGAGCTCCTGACCATGGTCCACTCCATGATGGCGGAGTGGACGTCGGAGAAGAAGGGCCTGGCCGTGATCGTTCGGGCATCCGAAGTGGAGGTGGTTCCAGAGGAGCGGGTAAGCGACCCACGCCCCTATGTCCCTGAGGGATCGGTCGATACGGCTGAGGGGCCCGGCCTGCTGCCGTCCACCACACCGCCTCCCTCGCTGCCCCTGCCCGCGGCCAATGCCCTGACCGACTCGTTACCCCTGTCACCGGTAGCGGAGCCCCCAGCGTTTGTGGAAAAAGGCCCGAGCCTTACCTTTGTCACCATCCTGGCACCTGTCTCTGCTTCCATCCCAGCCGCACCGGAGATGACGACGGCCCCGGCAGTCCGCCCCGCCGCAGCGGAGGCAACCCTCGACCGGAGGCCAGCACCGCAAGTCACGTCCACTGCTCCCAGACACCGGGCCTCGGCTGAGGCACGGCGGGGATGTAGCTGCCAAGAAGCAGAGCAGGCCACGTCACAGCGGGGTCCCTCGGTACCAAAGGCGCCAGTCATAGCCGGCATGGAGGGACTCCGGCTGGGCCCATCCCCCACACAAGCTGACCCGGAGCAGGTTGAAGATGCTCCATACTGGGAGCGGCAGCTACGGCAGCTGCGCCACGAGATCGCTGTTTAAAGAGAAGAGTTGAATCGGTAGCGGTTCCCGGTTACCTTGCTGTCGGTCCCCATTGGGACCCTGTTGATGTTCCAGTTGGCCCTCAAGATTAAAGAGTCCGGTTGAGGAGCAGTCATACCCACACCGCTGGCAGCTGAAAATGGAGTCCTGTGGGACAGTGTCACCCCTGAGTGAGGGTGGCATTGGGGGCTCGTGCTATCCGGTGGTGGACTGTGAGAAAGCTGCAGGAGGAAGCTGTACCGGAGTCAAGTGTTGTGGATAGCCCCTGGGACCCAGCTGACAGTCCCCGTTGGGACCCTATAGCAAGTCTCCGTTGGGACCCTACAGTTTTGTTTGTGGTAGCCCGTTGGCTATGAAGAGCCCCGTCCTAGTTGGGACAAGTCCTGTCACCTTGGTCACGTTGTTCACCTTGCTCCCCCTCCTTGTTTGCATGAGAAACTGCTCATGGACACGGCCGAGAACTTGCAGGCCAACCCAGAAACATTTGGGTCTGTAAATAATGTCCCTTCCTGCCCCCGGCCATACCTTCTCCCGCACTGCCAGTCTCCAAAGAGGCAGGTTGGAGGAGGGACTCACAGCGGAGCAGGCTGGGGTCCGGTCACCACCAGGACCGGTGACCATCCTCCGGGGTCAGGGGTCCCCCTGGACGTGGGGCCCCCTGAATGACAGTCGGGTGCGAGACACTGCACCCGTTCCCGCTTGGGCAACCTGAACTAGGTTCTGCATTCCGGACTGGGGAAGAGGGGTGCTGCCCATTTCTTAGGGGCAGCATCAAGGTTGAGGTTGTTTGGGTGGGGAAGCGAAAGAAATGGGACCCGTTCGTTATTATTAAAAATGTTATTATTCATGTTTGCAACGTTTAAGTGACATACCTCCCATAAGGGAAGATTTGAAATGCATACTGTTTTGTTTTTAAATTTTTCAGAAAAATAAAACCGGTGGTGGATGGGCAGCCCACGGACGGTCTGCATTTTACCAAGGGGGAGTGTGACGCCCTGGATCCCAGGGGGTCACAGAACACCATCACACACATACACACCCCCTTCCCTGGTAGGGACCATCCGTCAAACAAAAACCCTTGTTGCCTCCTCCAGGGTCTGATGTCCACACCAGGTGGGGCGGAGCCAGGCAGTTGGCCCCACCCACCGAGGAGTTCACAGGCCTGGAGGTGGGAAAAACAGTTAGTCAGAGTTTGGAGTTCAAGTGAAGTGGAGTTGGAGATTGAAGTGGAGAGACTGTGAGTGTCTGGGTCGGAGCCCAGGCACCGTCAGCAAGGTCGGCAGACGGTGGTGGCCGTCTGCAGCAGTTAGTGGACGTCCGCGGAACCGTAGGACCGGGGTCGGGCGGTGGCCCGCCGGTACCGAATCGGGGAGCGGATTGAAGCTAAGCACCAAGGCAGGGTACTCAGACCCCGACTAGGCTCGGAAGCCGCCGTAACGGTCAAATTCTCTGATTGCGGTCTGGACCTCAGGGGTTCATTCCCACCCAAGTCCCGTCAGAAGGCAACAGCCCAACCCGTCCGGATAAGAGGCACCGCCAATGGCCAGAGATCCAAGGGCCAGCGCCTGCGGGCAAAACGGGCTCTCCCGACACGTACAAGCCGGGGAGCGGATCACCCGTGGGAATCCATAGGGGTCAAACACTTACACACAGATGCAGGGAAAGACAGCCGCCACCAACCCGACCAGGTAGAGTGAAGAAACCGCAGCTGACTGTGGGCCCCGTCCATACAGCTTTTTGGTTTACCAGAGACTCTGTCATTGACTATCTGAGTGAGTACACCAGTGCCATCCGGCACAGCGCTGTACCGCTGCCCCGCATCCACGCTGCCTCCCCACATCGGCACCTGCACCTAGCCCCTACCCAGCTACATCCATCCATCCAAACCCCCAACCGGGTCCCAGGGACCAACCGCCCCTACCCACGGAGGGGCCAACAGTTCAGCTGCTCCCCGCCATCGCTCCCGGGAACCCCCGTCACCAGCAGTGGTGGTGCCCACCATCACCACAACCCCGTGGGTGGCGTCACAACCGACATCCCACCACCAAACCTCCCCCTTTTCACTCGTGGGCGAGGAGGCGCTGCTCGAGACCCCAGGTCCGGCCCCGTACTCGAGCCACCGAGGAGCGAAAGCACCGGACCCGAGGGCCAGAGATTCCCCCAGGCAAGCAGCGTTCCCCAAAAACCCCTCTCCGCCTGCGACAGAATCATCTTGCTTATGTAGTGCCCCTGAATACAACAGGGTGCTACAGGGAACTGCATCCTGCCCCCAGGGTGCAGGGCCTACCCCCTATGGTTTTAGGTTCCCAACAACGGTGTCACTAACATTCGCACTACAAATCCTCACCACACCTCACACCATGACCTGTACAGACACACCAGTGGGTTGGTCAAGTTGGAGCAGGGTCACCCACCTAGGGGTCAGGCAGACTGGTGGGAGGGGAGACAAAGAGTTGAGTGTTAGCCCTCAAAGAGTGAGGAGCTGGGGAGTTGTAGCTCCCAGGGAGGCTACAGGTTGGGTCACAGACAGTGGTCCGGGACCACAGGAGTCGGGGACCAGTGGCAGTGACATTGGAAAGGGTGCGACGAACATAGTGTAGAAGGACTGTCAGCACCAGAACCCCAAAGGAACTGACCGGTACCAAGCACGGTGGGGTACAGGAACCTGGGTCAGGAGCAGGTTCATCCGTCCTGATAATCTGTGGAGGATAGTCTCTTTATGAACTTTCCCCAAAACCTCAGAGATTGGAGGCATCAGCACAACGCAGGGAATAGGGTTCTCCAAAGTACACAACCCACTAAAATCCCAAGTGCCAGCCATCAAGAGCACAGCTACACTACACATAGTGAGCGGGGCCCTGAAAGCTTCAAGCCGAGGGGTTACAATGGTCAATCAATTTCACGGAGGCAGGGCTCCGGACTTACCAAGTGACACCGGTGGGAGCGGGACCTGGACAGGCTCCCTTCCCCCGCAGAAACTGCGTTACCTAGAAACTTTGGTTTACCATCTGTGTGAGCGTCTGCTTATGCCACCTAATCCAGCACCAAGTCTACCGCAGTGAGTAACTTGATCCCTGCACCCTGCTTTCCCTAGGCCAAGCCACCTGCTCACCATCCCCCCCACTGTCTGGGGCCTTCCCTACCTGCGGAGGGACTGACACCTTGCTGCCCCACACCATCTGCCCCGGTACTCCCTTCTGCCCCAGTACTCCCCTTACCGCAACAAGCAGGTGGTATCATGAACATTTATCCCCTGTAAATACCCCCTAACATTTGAGTGGCCGCAAGCCCCCGGATCCGGAGACCCTCGAGCCACAGCAACCCCGGATCCGAGCAGTTCGACTGCTGCAGGGGTGGCACAATTACTAAGGAATAACCTGTATATCTCAAGGTCCCACGCAGGACAATATAGGTAATGGGGTAAACAGATGTGCTTCTCCTTACCTTTTATCCTGGGTCACACAGGATGTGCTTCTTGAGATTACCAGTTTAAAAAAAAGAATATGTTGGTATGTGTGTACTTATATTATTTGTGGTGTTTCATTTTTCTCATTTTATGTATATATATACACAGTAGATACTGAAAATTGTAGATTCACATTGAAGGTATCCAAACTATGAATTAACACATGTGGAATGAAATACTCAACAAAAAAGTGTGAAACAACTGAAAATGTGTCTTATATTCTAGGTTCTTATAAGTAGCCACCTTTTGCTTTCATTACTACTTTGCACACTCTTGGCATTCTCTTGATGAGCTTCAAGAGGTAGTCACCGGAAATGGTTTTCACTTCACAGGTGTGCCCTGACAGGTTTAATAAGTGGGATTTCTTGCCTTATAAATGGGGTTGGGACCATCAGTTATGTTGTGCAGACATCTGGTGGATACACAGCTGATAGTCCTACTGAATAGAGTCCCGGGACTATCGCATCTAATGGATGCGGCAATTCCGTGCGGCTGCTGGCTGATATTGTTAGGGTGGTGGGCTCCTCATAACGTGGCGCTACCCATCCAGACAATACCAGCCTTCATCCATGTGGCGTTATCTTGGCTGGTATCAAAATTAGGGGGTACCGCAGGTTTTTTTTTTTATTATTTATTGCCCGCTGCCGTCTGTGATTGGCTGCAGTGAGACAGCTGTCACTCAGCATGGGGACGTGTCTGACTGCAACCCATCATGGGCGCCGATGGGCAGGGAAAGCAGGGAATACCAGATTGAATAATGAGTGGCAGCATTTTCAAAAGAGGAAAAGCCGCTGGAGCTTTGTGACAGCCGTGCAGCGCCACGCCCGTGCCCAGTGAGTAGAAAAGAGAGAGGGATTGTGCTGGGGACGCAGGACACATGCAAATACACAACGTGCGCACATAGCCTTACTGTGAAAAGCCACGCTTTTGGTGATCGAACCGTTATCGAACGGTAACTCGAACGACCGAACTTGAAGCTAATCGTTCGAATTCATCGAACGACTCAAACACCTCCCAAAATCACTCGAATTTAAAATTGGCGAACGGTTCGAATCGAACATCGCTCATCTCTAGTGCCAGCCATTAAGAGCACAGTTACACTAAATATAGTGAGCGGGGCCCTAACATCTTCAAGCCAAGGGGCCACAACAGAGAACTAAATTGTGCACGGCTCCGGATTACCAAGTGACACCAGTGGAAGCGGACACCCGGACGGGCTCCCCGTAGTGACTGTGATGCACAGAGACTTTGGTTTATCTCCAGTGTGAGTGTCTACTTTATAATCCTCATCCAGCACCATGACTACCCACAGGGAGTAATCTGGTCCCCTGCACCCTGCGCTCGCACATAATCACCAAAACCCCAGAGGCTGGGGCCTTCCCTACCTTCGAAGGGACTGACACCTTGTTGCCCTACACCATCTGTCCCAGTAGTCCTTCCAGCAGCGAAAATACTCCCATTACTGCAACCCGCAGATGGCTTCACAAACGTCTCCCCTGTAAATAATCTCCTTTCAAGGATCGGAGTGAGTGCCAAGCCCGGGTCTGGACCCCTTGAGACACGACCACCCCGGATCCGAGCACCCCGGTCTGCACCGGGGCAGTACATCTGGAGAAAGAGAGACGCTGCCTGTGTGGCGTCTGTGAACTACAGTGTTGGAAGAGGTATGGTGCCGGCTGTGACCGTGAGAGTTTGCTAGTCTCTGTTGGGCGAGTAACAAACCAAGAAAAAGACATTCCAAAGGCCGGCGAATCTGAACTGAGGAGAAGACATCATCATGTGGAGTCCCGAGATTCTGGGTCCGTGTTAGAAGAAAAGCTCCACCTGCCCTGCTGGAAAAAGGGCGCACTGACAAAAATCACAGAGCCAAACCCCCAGAGTGGACTAATCCCCCCTCAGTGGTACCGTGAGCCTCTATCACTGTGCGAACTTAGTCAGGTGTAGTGTAGGCCTCAGTAGCCAGAGCACGGCATCCGGCAAGGTCCGAAAGCGGATGCCAACTAGGTAATAGTGCAGTTGTTAGCATATTTTGCCTGTCCTGTATGCTGCTTACCAGTGTTTGTAATAGTTGGGGTTATGCACTGTTGGTATGCTCCAGCCAGAATCTGAAGCTTTAAATTTACTGTTGCGGCAATGCATTGCAGACCCCGGTAGCTTGCATAACTGCTTACCTTCTGCTTATAAATAAAGCTGTACCCTTGTTTCTGCAACCTCGTCTTGTGTACCATAATTATACCTGTGTGACACCCTGGCAAAACCAGGTAGTCACAGTTAGGCCCCTGCATAACACCTTCCCTCACTAGGAAACATACAGCCAACCAAGAAACCCTAGTCACGCCCCCTTAGGGAAAGATAGACACACCAGTGGGCGTGACCAGGAGGTTGGGACACGCCCACCCAGGGGTCCAGACAGCCCAGGGCGGGAAAAGCAGCAGATGAGTTTTGGAGTTCAAGTTCAGAGGAGTGTGGAGTGGAAGTCAGGTCTGTGTGTCAGGCCTGAAGCTGACTGACAGGTACCAGGGTAGGAGCCCTGGTACCACTGGCTAGGAGGCAGACGGTGGTCTCCGTCAGCAGGAGACGGGTAGACGGCTCGGTGGAACCGAGGTGGACCGGGACAGGGTTGTAGTCCGCCGGTACCGACACGGGGAACCGACCCAGAAACCGGAGCACAAAGGGGGGTACTCGAACGCTGTAGCCAGGACCAGTACTGGAACTGGTTAATTAACTGATTGAGGCCAGGACTAGAGGTCCTGTCCCACCCAAAGTCCCTCATAAAAGACAACAGCCCACCGATTAGGGTTAAGAGGTCACCGTCAGGGCCCATAGATCCCACGAGCCAGTGTTTGCAGGCACGGCTCCTTAGGCCACATCCAGCCGGGAGCGGACTCCTGAGTTTCACACTAGGAAAGTCCACCTTACACACAGCAGTGCAGGATAAGGATAGAGACCACCAGCAGGGTGGGGGACCAGAACGCAACCGGCCGCAGCAGCGGCCACCATCACCTTGGTTTACCAGAGACTCGTGTGATTTACTAACAGTGAGTATGTGGCGCCCTGGACAAGCCAGGACGTCACAGGTACTGCAACAACACACACCACACCCCGGTTAGGCACATCAGCCGCACACACAAATCCTTGTTGCCTCCCTCCAGGGGCTGATGTCCACACCAGGTGGGGTGGAGCCAGGCAGTTGGCCCCACCCACTGAGGAGTTCACAGTCCTGGAGGCGGGAAAGGAAGGAAGAGTAGTTAGAGAGAGTGAAGTAGAAGGAGTGAAGTGGCAAGTGAGGAGCAGACTGACCGTGTCCGGGTACGTGGCCCGGGCACATGCAGCAAGGTTGGCAGACGGTGGTGGCAGTCTGCAGGAGTGGCCTATCGACGCGGAACCGTAGGGCCGGGGCTGGGCGGTGGCCCACCGGTACCGAACCGGGGAGCGAAGAGAAGCCAGCACAAACTGGCAGGGCCTGCAGACCCCGACCAGGCTGGGAGTCGCCGTTCAACTGGTCAAATTCGTTAGCGACGGGAACCTCCGGGGTTTCCTAGCGACCAAGACCCGATTAAAGGCAACCGTCCAAACCGAACAGGGAGAGACAGCTACCGCCAGAGCTAGAGCTCCCAGGGCCAGAGCCTGCGGGCAAAAGGGGCTCCCCCGGCATCTATCCAAGCTGGGGAGCGGGTTACCGGTGGGAAGCCATCGGGACCGAATACACACACCAGGTGCAGGGAAAGGCAGCCACCACCAACCATCCGGGAGTGATCACAGCAGCTGGCTGCGGGACCCGTCCATCCAGCCGTTTGTTTTACCGGAGACTCTGTATCTGTTCTTGGCTGAGTGAGTACCACCGTGCCCTCTGGCACCGCGCTGCCCCCGTGACCCTGCACCTCACCTACCCTGCATTCCTTCCTTCTCCTTACCGTGCCCCGGAACCTCCAACCCCTACCCACGGAGGGGAAAACATCCCAGCTGCTCCCTAACAACGCTCCTGGGATCCCCGTCACCAGCAGCGGTGGTGCCCCAACCTCACCACGACCCGTGGGTGGCGTCACAAACCAAATTCCCAAACCAAACCAACTCCTTTCAATCACGGGCGAGGAGCGGCGCTCAAGTCCCCGGATCCGGCCCACCGCTCGAGCCACCGAGCAGCAGCCGCAGCAGCCGGACAAGAGCCGTGAGCGTGGTCGAGCAGCGCACCGCCCGCCCGCGACAACTTGGTGTCACAAACAGGATCTTACCATTCTGCCGGCTGGCACAAGTGCGCCTTGTGTCCCACCGGTGGTAGCTGGCCAAAAAATTTCAGAATCCGCCATCTTGGGCGCGAAGATTTTCCCGCTCGAGCGTCTTCTCAAGCAGTGGAGGCGCGAAAGCCAAAGCTTCGCCCCTGAAGAGGAGGTGCTGAAGAAAGACCAAGGGGGGACGGATGGCGTCCGGCCGCATGTAAGCGCGGCTATAAAAGCAGGGACGCCAGGACTCTGCGGCCATAGATTTGGTTCCTGGAAGGCACCGTTACCAACATGTCCGCCTCGTCTGGCCACGCAGAGACTACGGAGCCGGTGCCCGGAACAGCGGCATGGCTCCGGGCCCGAACAGCGGGGATCTGCTGGCGCTACCGGAATCAGATATGCCTTCTGATGGAGCAGTGGACCGCGGAGGTAGAGGAGTTAGCTGCGGTCGCCCGGGTGTACGGGATGGAGGCCATGATGGAGGAGCTGGTGAGTGACCCACGCCCCTGTGTCCCTGAGGGACCAGCCGCTGCGGCTGAGGGACCCGGTCTGCCCCTGGCCCCCATACTGCCTCCATCTTCCCTGCCCGCGCGCCCCGCCGCTGCTGGTCCATCTGGCTTGCACCCCCTCTCAGCGGCAGTCGAAAGAGTAGCGAGCCCGGAGCCTGCGGCAGCTGGCGGCAACCCGCCTGGCGCAGAGACGGATGATAGTGACTCCGGGCCGGACACGGAACCTGTCTCGGAAGAAGAGGGGGTTGCTGGCTTGCATGACATGGAGGCCACCTACATTCCAAGGAGCGGAAACAACGGATATCGGGCGGCCCTTCCCCGCCGCGCCTGTTATGCGCTGGAGGGGTTGGTACCCGTGTTTTTTCACCCGGGGCCAGGTGAAGAGGATGAGAGTGAGCAGTGGCGGCAGCGGTCCCTCCGTTGCACCGTTGTTCCCGTTGGGATCACCAGTACTGTTGTTAAGTAAATGAATGAAAATGAATCAACCAAAGTTTAACCAGATTGTCAACCGTGATTGAACCGGCCGTTGCCGGCAAGTTTGTCCCAGTGGGGACCTTTTGCACGTGCGTAAGGAACTGCTTACGGACACGCCCGAGAACTTGCAGGGCAACCACAAACTAGTGGAAATGTAAATATTTGGCTTAATTCCGTTGCCGCCTCCGGAGAGGCAGATTAGAGGAAGGGCCCGCAGCAGAGTAGGCTGGGGCCCGGTCACCACCTGGACCGGTGCCCATCCTCCGGGGGTCAGGGGTTCCCCATGGACGTGGGTCCCCCTGAAAAGACCATAGGGTGCGAAATACCGTACCCGTACCTGCTCGGGCAGCCTGGATATGGACTGGGGTCAAGGGGTGCTGCCCATTTTCTTAGGGGCAGCATCAGGGCCAGGTTGTTTGGGTGGGAGAGAGCGGAAGCCGTGTGTTGTTAATAAAAATGTACCGTTAGTAACGTTAAAGAAAGTGCCTCCTGTTAAGGGAAGTTTCATGAAAAATGCTTATGTTAATATGTTTGCCGTTTACTGTATATTTATCTTTTTCAGTTGCAAAAATAAAACCGGTGATGGACGGGCAGCCCGCGGACGGTCTGCATTTAACCAAGGGGGAATGTGGCGCCCTGGACAAGCCAGGACGTCACAGGTACTGCAACAACACACCCCACACCTTGGTTAGGCACATCAGCCGCACACACAAATCCTTGTTGCCTCCCTCCAGGGGCTGATGTCCACACCAGGTGGGGTGGAGCCAGGAGGTTGGCCCCACCCACTGAGGAGTTCACAGTCCTGGAGGCGGGAAAGGAAGGAAGAATAGTTAGAGAGAGTGAAGTAGAAGGAGTGAAGTGGCAAGTGAGGAGCAGACTGACAGTGTCCGGGTACGTGGCCCTGGCACATACAGCAAGGGTGGCAGACGGTGGTGGCCGCCTGCAGGAGTGGCCTATCGATGCGGAACCGTAGGGCCGGGGCTGGGCGGTGGCCCACCAGTACCGAACCGGGGAGCGAAGAGAAGCCAGCACAAACCGGCAGGGCCTGCAGACCCCGACCAGGCTGAGAGTCACCATTAAACTGGTCAAATCCGTTAGCGACGGGAACCTCTGGGGTTTCCTAGCGACCAAGACCCGATTAAAGGCAACCGTCCAAACCAAACAGGGAGAGACAGCTACCGCCAGAGCTAGAGCTCCCAGGGCCAGAGCCTGCGGGCAAAAGGGGCTCCCCCGGCATCTATCCAAGCTGGGGAGCGGGTTACCGGTGGGAAGCCATCGGGACCGAAGACACACACCAGGTGCAGGGAAAGGCAGCCACCACCAACCATCCGGGAGTGATCACAGTAGCCGGTTGCGGGACCCGTCCATCCAGCCGTTCGTTTTGCTGGAGACTCTGTATCTGTTCTTGGCTGAGTGAGTACCACCGTGCCCTCTGGCACCGCGCTGCCCCCATGACCCTGCACCTCACCTACCCTGCATTCCTCCCTTCTCCTTACCGGGCTCCGGGACCACCAACCCCTACCCACGGAGGGGAAAACATCCCAGCTGCTCCCTAACAACGCTCCTGGGATCCCCGTCACCAGCAGCGGTGGTGCCCCAACCTCACCACGACCCGTGGGTGGCATCACGAACCAAATTCCCAAACCAAACTAACCCCTTTCACTCACGGGCGAGGAACGCCGCTCGAGTCCCCGGATCCGGCCCACCGCTCGAGCCACCGAGCAGCAGCCGCAGCAGCAGCAACAGCCGGACCTGAGCCGTGAGCGCGGTCGAGCAGCGCACCCCCGCCCACGACAAGTACACCAGCACTCCCTGCGGTCGCCATCCCCTGCACCCACCAACTGGGTCCCGGGACCACCATCCCTACCCACGGAGGGGTTAACAACTTGTTGCACAACATCTCCCCCGAGTACCCCGTAACACCAGCGGTGGTGTCCCACCTCACCACACACCGTGGGTGGCGTCACAAACTTACTATGGTCTAGCCCGTACATCTACGTCCCCCCCATTTTATTCGGCGTGTCCGCGAGACCCCCAGGTCCGGAGACCCTCGAGCCACCACCCCTGAAGGCCCGGATCCGAGCAGCGCCGGCTGCTGGCACGGGGGCCGCACACCTGCATCGCAGTGGTCCCTCGACTATCGCTACATCACAATAGGAACCTAACACTGACCCTCACTACAAAAGCGTCCTATCCCTGCGAGCAAAATGACTGTGCGGCCCTTAATTTTCCTTTATTCATTACTTTGCATGGCTGCAATATCTCCGGCAATGCCCACAGACTAAAAGCTTTCTTATAGGCTGCTCTGTAGCCTTTTAACAAGCTTTATTCGGATGACAAAACTGAATAGGAACTGAACATACAGTCAAATGTCCATGTACGGGTCCGAGATCCAGAGCCCCGATGTTCGGTACAAACCCCGAACTTTATAGTTCGGGTTCACTCATCTCTAATCCTTAAAGGGAACCTGTCACCTACAGTATGTGTTCTGACCTACCAGCAGACGCATGTGTGCCCTAAATCAAATTCAAGAAAAGATAAGGGTGTTAATAATGCCAGTAGATTTTTTTTCACTAAGGTGACACAATGAGATGGTTATTATTAGTGTCGCGGGCGGAGAGGGTTTTTTGGGGAACGCCGCTCGCCTTGGGGAATCTCTGGCGCTCGGGTCCGGTGCTTCTGCTCCTCGGTAGCTCGAGCATGGGGCCGGACCCGGGGGCTCGAGCAGCGCCTCCTCGCTCATGAGTGAAAAGGGGGGTAGGTTTGATGGTGGGATGTCGGTTGTGACGCCACCCATGGGGTTGTGGTGATGGTGGGTACCACCGCTGCTAGTGACGGGGGTTCCCGGAAGCGATGGTGGGGAACAGCTGAGATGTTGGCCCCTCCATGGGTAGGGGTGGTCTGTCCCGGGGCCCCGGTTGGGGGTTTAGATGGATGGATGTTGGTGGGTAGGGGCTAGGTGCAGGTGCTGATGCGGGGAGGCAGCGCGGATGCGGGGCAGCGGTGCAGCGATATGTCGGATGGCACTGGTGTACTCATTCAGATAGTCAATGACAGAGTCTCTGGTAAACCAAACGGTTGGATGGATGGGGCCCACAGTCGGCTGCGGCTTCTTCACTCTCCCCGGACGGGTTGGTGGCAGCTGTCTTTCCCTGCACCTGTGTGTAAGTGTTTGACCCCTATGGATTCCCACGGGTGGTCCGCTCCCCGGCTTGTACGTGTCGGGAGAGCCCATTTTGCCCGCAGGCGCTGGCCCTTGGATCTCTGGCCGTTGGTGGTGGCTCTTATCCAGACGGGTTGGGCTGTTGCCTTCTGACGGGACTTGGGTGGGAATGAACGCCTGAGGTCCAGACCGCAATCAGAGAATTTGACCGTTTCGGCGGCTTCCGAGCCTAGTCGGGGTCTGAGTACCCTGCCTTGGTGCTTAGCTTCACTCCGCTCCCCGGTTCGGTACCGGCGGGCCAACGCCCGACCCCGGTCCTACGGTTCCGCAGACGTCCACTAACTCCTGCAGACGGCCACCACCGTCTGCCGACCTTGCTGATGGTGCCTGGGCTCCGACCCAGACACACACAGTCTCTACTCCCACTCCTCTCAACTCCACTTCACTTGAACTCCAACTACTAACTCTAACTCCTACCACCAACTGACTATTTTTCCCGCCTCCAGGCCTGTGAACTCCTCGGTGGGTGGTGCCAACCGCCTGGCTCCGCCCCACCTGGTGTGGACATCAGACCCTGGACGAGGCAACAAGGGTTTGTGTTTGACGGATGGTCCCTACCAGGGAAGGGGGGGTGTGTATGTGTGTGATGGTGTTCTGTGACCCCTGAGGTCCAGGGCGTTACATTAGCACAGCAGTATCATAGTCAATATGCTAAGCTATGCTATATGCTACTATACTCATAGGTCTATATCTTTATTTGTTACGGATACTGCGTATTTAACACGAGGTAAATATAAGGTCATTACTGGCAGTCAGCACTGTCTTCTGCTCACGCTTATACTGGTATTCATTTCATAATGTATTTGAGCATTTTCTTTTGTAATTAGCTGTCAGTGGAAAATTCCATACACATAATCTATTTTTGTAAAACCATGATCATATTTTGACTTTCATGTAAGATATGTATTGCGGAAATTTTAACCTTCAGCTGCCTCTGCTTTTGTATATACTTGACCTTATAAAGACTTAGAAGTGAATATAAGACAAATGCAAAAAATCCCATTATACAGTAACTGTGACATTTCAGGTAACCAGGTGATATTATTGGTCTCTCCTGTTTATTTTGCTGGTAGGAAAAACCTGGAAAGGACCTGGATAATGGAGGCAGAAGAGAAAAGATTCTGCGCCAAATGGGACAGTCCAAGGTTTGGGCTATTAATGAGTGTAATTAGGATGAAGCTCTGACAGGATTTCCAGGGTTTTCAGAAAAGTCTAAAGTGACACTATATGACTGCAGACTTGTGAATCCTCACATCGCACACAGTGCATGATCTGAACATTCTGCAGTGCCAGAGATGAGTCCGAGCAGCCATGTGACCACAAGCATGCGATATGCACAGTTCTGGCTACATTCCCACTAGACGTGTGCAATCTCTCGCTTAATACAAGACAATTGAGTGAGGCTGTGCATGTCTAGTCCTAATGTGGACAACTACTTATACTTCTATATAATAATAATAAACTGCACAGTTGGATAAATGAATGCCCAGATGCTGCCCTTGTCTGGACATAATGAATCAATTCTATTGTGCCAACTACCGCTCATATAAGTGGGTGGGGGCCCATGCCTGCACAGGGGCCCATCAGGGGAGGGCAAGTCCAAGCCTTGGTATGCCTTTTTTTGATGGGATCCTATAGCTTTCAGATTTACCTCAAAACAGCCCTATAGATTTATTGATATACAGCTTGTGAAAAGTATTGAACACGTCACCAATTTTCAAAGTAAATGTATTTTTAAAGGTGCTATTAACATGAATTTCTCACCAGACGTCATTAACAATGCATCCAATCCACAAGAGGCAAAGAAATTAAGCACAGATGTCCATAAATTTAGTTACGTGCAATAATGGTAAATGACTCAAGGAAAAAGTATTGAACACACTTACTGAAATGTATTTAATACTTTACACAAAATCCTTTGTTGGTGATGACAACTACAAGATGCCTCCTGTATGAAGAAACTAGTTGCATGCATTGCTCAGGTGCGATAGTTGGCCCATTCTTGCACACATACTCTTTAAATTCTGAAGGTCCGGTGGGATCATTCTATGAACTCTGAGCTTTAGTTCCTTTCATAAATTTTCTATTGAATTATGGTCAGGTGATTAGCTCAGTCATTCTAGCAGCTTTACTTTCTTTCCCTGAAACCAGTATGAGATTTTCCTTGTCTGTGTATTTGTGATCATTGTTTTGCTAAAATGTCCACCTTTGTTTTTTCTTCATCATTCTGGTAGATGGCAGCAGATTTTGATCCAGAATGTCTTGGTACATTTGTTCGTTCATCCTTCTTTTATTGAGGCCTAAGACAAACATCCACGGATACACGTGGACCTATGTTTTCATTATTGTTTGGACACACGTAAGTATTTTGGAACGGAACGTGTGTCCATTCCGTACTTACGTGCGTCCATGATTTTCTCACGCTGACATGTCCACGTATTCTCCGGCAGCACGGGTGTCACACGGCCCGCACCCGTACCACACGGATGTAGTGTGGATGCGGTTCCGTGTGACACGCGACGGAGAACACGTGTCATTAATTGAAAAATAAAAAAAACACATACTCACCTCCACCAGCCCCGCAGATTCTTCCACTGCAAAATCTTGCTGCCGGCTGCCACTCGTTATGAGCGTGTAAAGGAGGTGGGTGTGGTGTCACAGGCACTAATCTCCGCCCCTCCGCTCGGCCGGAAACAGCGTCAGTGGGAAGTGGGCGGGGCTGGAGCCGAAGATCAGAACCCTGGACAGCAGCGCGGACTACGTGAGTATGCAAATTACCGGTTCTCTACGTGGTATCGCGGATAGCACACGGAGAACACACGTGGACCGCACGTACCCGAGACACGTACTTACCACACTCAACACGCAGGGAAAATACGTGTTTTGCGGCACGTGCTTGTTTTTAACAGATGTGTGTTGGAGGCCTGAGATGAAGTTTGTCAGTGACATAGGATAAAAAATAGACCCACACCATGATGTTCCCACCTGCAAACTTCACTGTTGGTATTGTGTTTTTGGTTGATATGCAATGGATTTTGGCCTTAAAATATGGTGTATATAATGGAATCCAAAGAGTCCAACTTTGGTCTCATCTGAGCAGGCCATATTCTCCCAATAATTTACAGGCTTGTCTAAATGTTGTAGAGCAAACTTTAAATGCACTTGAGCATGCTTTTTGCTCAGTCTTAGGCCTCTGCCACACTCACGTGAAATTCACGCACGTGCCGAGAGACACGTATTTTCCCTGCGTGTTGCGTGCAGGTAAGTACGTGTCTCTGGTACGTGCGTGACACGTGTGTTCTACGTGTGCTATCCGCGATAGCACACGTAGAATCGGTAATTATTATACTCACCTGTTCCTTCCTGATGTCCGCGCTGCTGTCCGTGGTGCTGATCCTCGGTCTCCAGCCCTCCCGTCTCCCCGCTGCTGCTGCTGCCAGGCAGTGAAGTGAATATTCAATGAGAATAATGAGCGGCGGTCGGCAGCAAGAGGCAGCAGCGGCAGAGACAGGAGGGCTGGAGAAGGTGAGTTAATGTTTTGTTTTTTTTTCAATGACATGTGTGTTTTCTCCGGCGCGTGTCACACGGGACCGCATCCACACTACACCCGTGTGGTGCGGGTGCGGGCCGTGTGACACCCGTGCTGCCGGTGAAAAAACGGACATGTCAGCGCTTTCAAAAACGCACACACGTACAAACGCACACGGACACACGTTCCGTGTGGTTTTACGTGTGTGTGCCTGCTACAATAGGGTAGCATTGGTTAAAGTGTCTCCGTGCCGCCGGTACGTGTAAAAAATGACAAACACGTGCCGGAGGCACGGATGTGTGGCGCAGGCCTTATGTGGTGAGCGTTCATGCAGGCCATGGAGATTGTGCTTTACTTATTGTTTTCTTTCAAACAATTGTAATTGCTTCATTCCAGGTCTTTCTGTAGCTCTCCACAGGTAGTCTTTGGCTATTGGACAACTATATTGATAATTCTTTTCAATCCTCTGTCTAAAATATTGCAAGCACCTAGTTGTGGTCGGTTTATGGTGAAATAATGTTTTTTTCCACTTATGGATTATGGCCCCAACAGTGCTCTCTGGAACCTTCAGTAGTTTATAAATTCTTCTGTAACAAAGGACATCAGTATGTTTTGCAATAATAAAGTTGCAAATGTCTTGAGACAGCTCACTGGTTTTACCAATCATGAGAAGTTTCTTGTGTAGCACCTTTGTAATGAGACACTTTTCTGTAGGCCATCAGTTGAACCAGCTGATATTATTTTTCAATAAGTGTCAGGATTGCTTTCTAATTACTGATAGATTTCAGCTGTTGTCATGACTTTTCATTTATTTTTTCACCTGTCTTTCGTCATGTGTTCAATATTTTGCCCTCATTTTTCACTATTACATATAATTTAATTTATGGACATCTATGGTTTGATTTCTTTGGCTGTAATTGACATTTCGGGCGAAATGAATGTCAACAGCACCTTTAGAAATACATTTACTAGAAACTTGGTGGCGTGTTCAATACTTATTCCACCCACTGTGCCTACAATTCTATATTTTTACATTCTTGAATTTACTAATAGTTGAACTTTACTGTTGTAGTTTTATTTATTTTTTTACCTAAATAAAGACTAATTTTTCCTCAATTATTTTTTCTACTTTGCTGTACATACATACCAAAACTTCCTATTTATTTCTTTATATTAAATTGATTACATTAAAAATGGCTGGAAATGCACTCAATATTTTGGTAAAATACACTAGACAATCAGAATGAATCTAATTTTACAATAATTAACGACAATACCATAAGCATTCTGTCAGTGTTATGGTGTGTAATGGTAAACTCAATTAGGTTATTTGATCCTTGTGGTTTATACATTTCAAAGCATGAAACCAAAATTCTTACGTTTAAACAAATAATTCTTGCCCCGTCTCCTCCACTGCAAGTCTCTCATAATGCCCTTACTGTGTCACTTTGTGTCTCCTAAAAACAGTAAATGTATTATTTACTTCACAATCTCCAAATGCTGATTTCATGGAGGTGGTAATGACATGGAAGTCATGATCTGAAGTCAGTCACAAGCTTTGACCGAGCGATCTACTGAGCAATCCACCGAAAGTGTGATGTTGTTATTGAGGTCCAGTACCAGCTCAACGTAGTGACTATGACTTTGTATCCAAGTATATAGAGAAAATCAGAACAGCACTACAGAATCTTACAGGTTTCTGTCAACCATATTCCAGACGCAACAAGAATATAGTTTGTATAAATCTTATTCTTTATACACAAAATTTTGAGAACTGATCTGTTCATCAGACAGCATGCATCAAAAGGTCAGGAGGATCCCGTTGAGAAGATGCTAAGGGCTGTATCCATTATGGTATGGACTTGGTGGTATGGAAAGCACTAGTGTGCAGCTTCACAGGGGATCATATCCTTGGCACCTTCTCAATAGAGTCCTCATGACATCTTGATTGATGCACCCTGCCTAATGAAGGCTCTTCTGGATGGAAACATTGCAAATAAAGAATATGAGCTACACACAGTGGCATAATTAAAGTTTGATGGGCCCTGGTGCAAAGTTTGGACGTCCCCCCCCCCCCCCACGTACACTGACACTCGGAGTATAGGATAATGATGCTGACACTTGGGGAACAGGATAGTAACGCTGACATTTGGCTCTTTCCCTCAGTACCCAGGTTTACCATGATCTGAAATCCCTCTTTCTCTCAGCACTCAGCTTTCCTATGTTCTGACATCCATCTTGTCTTCGGCACCCAGCATCCTCAAACTCTGCTATATATCTTTCCCTCAGCACTCAGCTTTCCCATATCAGAGCATGGGAAAGCTGAGTGCTGAGAGAAGATATATAGCAGAACATGGGAAAGCTGGGTGCTGAGGGAAAGAGCCTTTTTCCCTCAGCACAAAACTTTCACCTCCCATGCTTGTATCTTTGTCCCCCCTTGTATATAGTTCTCCAAATACCATAAGGGCCCCACATAGCCTTTCATATTGTATAAAGGTTCCCACATAACCCTTCCTATATTAGAATGCACATGTGACGCCCCTGGACTATCAGGTCGTTACAGGGTACTGCACAAGCTGCCCTTCCGTGCAGTATTCTGCCTCCCTCTTGGTTCTGGGTCCCTACCTATATGGTGTTGCCTCCAACAGCAAATCAATTCCTAGATACACCCTGCACCACACCCACCAGACACACCAGTGTACGGCTTGAGTGGAATAGAGTCGCCCACCTGGGGAGTTGGGGAGGGGAGGTGAGGAGTGTAGTCAGTAAGTCAGAGTGTGTAGAGGAGAGAGGTTGGGAAGTAACCCTTGAGCTGTGAGGAGCTCAGAGGAACTCGGGAGTGGTGACTCCTGAAGGAACTGTCTAGGTTGCAGACGGTGGTCTGGGCCTAGAGAAGTCGGACCCCCGTTCGCAGGGGATTGTGGCGAGGTGCTTGGACCTGTTGAGGAGGACAGCCGAGCACTATCACCGGTCCCGGACCAAAGGCACGACGGGGTACACGGACCCTAGGTCGGGGAGTAGCTTCAGGCAAGCCGACAATTCATCTGAGGAGAACGGAGCCTTTATGATCTGTTCCCACCCGCTCCAGAATCGGGGCATTAGCGCAACGAGGGGGATAGGACTTTCCAATCCAAAACGATCCAGAAAATCCCAAGCTTGAGCCATGTGAGCAAGCACCCATACTTAGCCATAGTAGGGAGCGGGGCCCGGCTAGTTCCAAGCTACTGGGCCATCAAGTTGAAGTCAAACTAAGTGCCAGGAGGCAGGTCATGGATCACCAGGCAGCACAATTGGGGATGGGACCCAGACGAGCTCCCCTCAGCGGCGGCGGTACTCAGAGACTTGGTTTACCCGGTTGTCAGTGTCTGCTTATGAAGTGAGTGAGTACGAGAGTGACCCCTGCACCCCACGGCACCCCTTACCGAGTCCCGGGGCATCCCCCTACTCGTGGAGGGTTACAACACCTTGCTGCCCCACTCCATCACCCCGCGTACTCCCAGAGGCAGCGGCAGTACTCCCCAATTTACGAACTATACATCAACTCCCCTTTCATTGGAGTGGCCGCACAGCCCCCGGGTCCAGAGACCCTCGAGCCACAGAGAACCCGGATCCGAGCAGCTCGGCTGCTTCCACGGGGGCGGCACACATACCCATAGTCATCCATGTATTATAATGTATTTCCCATAGTCCTCCATGTGTAAAGTAGCTCTCAAAAATCCAAAATACACAATTACCCCAATAAAATAATTTTATTAATCAAAACATTATAAAAACACCCACTCTTATAGAAAAATACATAGTACAGTATAAAGATATATTCAATGTATGCCAGGTCATGGGTGTAGGGAGACACGGATGACTAACTCACCCTAAATCTTTCCCTATCGATAATGCACCTACCTAAATCGCAGAGATGCACCATAAGATAAAAGGGTGCCCTCGCTCCATGGTGGCTTTTCCTGTTCAAACCCTCCAAACACTCTTCCTTTATCTAATTAATCCAATCATCAATTGATCATCCACAAATGAGAAAATAGGAGAGAAATGTAGTAAAGAAGAGGAAAACACATTAGAAATAGTATACGGCACACATTCCACTGCTAAAAGTAGCCATTGTTAGTTGTAATATACAACTCAAGTCTTGTAGCTTATGCTACCAAAATCTAGTTAGCCACACTACCTCAATGGACACCATCAGATATCAACTGTACTACAAGGGTCCATTGGGGCAGTACCTAAACATATATAAATAGAAAACCTACATCAATAAGATATATTATACAGCTCAAATCCTACCGCTTATGCTACCAGAATCTGGTTAGCCGCAGTACCTCAATGGACATCATCAGATATTTACCATATTAAAGGGGTCCATTGGGGCAGTACACATGCATATATTCAAAAAACACCTATATCAAGACTTGGAGACAAAACATATTAGCTATACACAAATGAGGTCCATCTAAAAAGTGACCACCCAATAGGAGAGATTTTTCTTATGTAGAAACCAATTATTTTGCAGATACATAAATATACATTGGCATCACATTAAGTCCAACTTCCAGACAATCTCCTCCATATTGATCACAGACTGTCTTCTGCAGCACCTCTGAAGCCATCAGGAGCTACAAGGTAACTGTCAAAGATGCAGGGCCTACCTCCAGACACCCAGAAGACCAGTGCCGATAACACCAAAACATTCATTCTAATCCTTGTTTTTCCCTTCCCAAAGACTGGTGAAAGACTAGGGTTGGGCCCAATGGATTGCCACCTTGGAGTGGAGATGATTCAATCCACTAGACGACAACCAGGGGAGGAGGGGACAGACAGTCAGTAAGTGGAAGTGAGAGGAGACGGACATAACCGTACTGACAGCAGAGTGCAACGGTGATCTGAGGGCCCAGGCGTGTGGTTGCCGGTGGAGTACGGTGGAGTACTCCCGGAACCATAACACCAACTGGGTACAGAATCCTAGGTCAGGCAAACACTCCAGGCAGACCTGATAAAATCTGCACAGTGAGGGGACAATCCAGGACCTCACTGACCATAAAGTTTGGGACCCATTAGTAACGGGAGAACCAGGGAAAAGGTCCAGATAAACCGACCCCACAGGGTTCAAGCAAATAGAGGAATGGAGAGCCGGTATGATGGAGGCGGTGGCAACCATGTGGGCTCATGAGAGCCGGGCGCCACTTGCCCGAGTTGCACCGACCTGTCTGCCAGAATCCACCCTCGACCAGACCGCATCCTCATCCAACCCAGCCAGACCAGACCAGGCCGCATAGCCTTCTCCGGTCGAGAAGGACCAGGCTACACCGCCTCCTGACCCAGCGATGACAGACCAAGCCGCACCCCCATCAAGAGCCATGGAGGAGGCCGCTGCCACCACTGATAATGACCACCCTCAGGTACTGTCTCCAGTTGCTGCTGTGGACTTGGCAGTGAGCTACCCTGTTCTGGCACCAAAGGGCCCTGAACCGGGTTTAGAGGGAGCAGCGATCGCCACCTGGGAACGGGCCCGTGTCGAGAAGGACACACTTGGGGCATGCCAGACCATGATTATCCAGTTGGCCCGGGAGCGGGAGCAGCGGGAGGCACATTGGGCGCAGGTGGATTCCAGGGACCTCCATGAGAAGCAGCGCCTGCGGTGTGCCAGCTGCCGGGCACGGGGACTGTTGCACCAGGGGGTGGTGGAGCAGTTCAGCCAAGGGAGTCCGGGACATGAGACCCCTTCTCCCTAAAGGGAACCCTGGTCGGGACTTGCATGCAGGAGATGTGGTCACCTACACACGTCACTATGGGGAGCGGGGCTGGTACGCCTTGGACGTGGTGATCTGTCCAGCGCGGGGCCGCTACAGAAATACCAGCCCCCACCCCTGCAACAGCACCAGTTTCCCAGCTGTCACCAGGAGGCAGTAGAGGTGCACAAAACCAGTGCACCCAAAACTTGAGTGCTGATCCCAGGAGGACAGTCGACCCACATGGCTCCTTTCCAGTTCCCTGGTAGCTGTAACCTGCTGTACTACCAGATGTTTTCTTGTTCCAGTTTAAAGGTTGAAAAATGTAAATGTTGAATTAACCTGGTTTTGCATAATTATTGATAAATATGGACCAAAACTGCGGGACTAAAAGCAGTAAAAACCTTTGTCTGTAAATAGTTGCATCAGTTGTGCCTACTACCGGAGTACAACCTTACAAAAAGGACCCTCATTGACACCACAAGCAAGGAAAGGAAAGGTTCGCAGGAAGGGTCTGAGGCAGAGGTGGTCAAGACCCAGTCGCCATGGAAACCGGCGACATGCCTCCTAGGGGTTTTGGGACCAGGACCTTTGGGTGGTGGGTGATGGGAAGGGAAGGGTGCTCAAGTTTAGTAACGTTTAATAAAGTGCCTCCCCTACATGGGAAGAGAGTTTGATGTTTGAAAAAATGTGCATTAAAAATGTTAATCTTGTTCACTGTTGCAGCCCGAGGATCTGCTGGAATTAATCAAGGGGGAATGTAGTGCCCCTAAAGCCATCAGGAGCAACAAGGTACTGCATCCTGTCAAAATGCAGGGCCTACCCCCAGGAACCCAAAAGACCAGTGCCGGTAACACCAAAACATTCATTCTAATCCCTTTTTTTCTCTTCCCAAAGACTGGTGACAGACTAGGGTTGGACCTAATGGATGGCCAGCTAGGGGTGGAGCCGATCCAGTCCACTATACAACAACCAGGAGAGTAGGGGTCAGACAGTCAGTAAGTGGAAGCGAGAGGAGACGGACGTAACCGTACTGACAGCAGAGTGTAACGGTAACCTAAGGGCCTAAGCGTCTGGTTGCCGGTGGATTACAGTGGGGTACTCCCGGAACCATAGCATAGGGTACAGAATCCTAGGTAAGGCAAACGCTTCAGGTAGATCTGATAAAATCTGCACAGTGAGGGGGCCATCCAGGACTGACCGTAAAGTTCGGGACACAGTAGCAACGGGAGAAACAGGGAACAGGTTCAGAGAAACCGACCCCACAGGGTTCAAGCTACCTGTTACATGGACTAAAACTGAAAGACAACCAGGAGGTGACCCCAAGACACTCCAAGCCACGAGGACCCACCAAGCAGAGACAGGTGCAGGGGAAGACAGCCACCAGGTTATGACACCCGCACTGGGACTAAGGGGATCAGTGGTGAGGACCAGCCTTCATCGGGTTGCCAGCCATAACAATGCTGTGAGTAAAGAAACCAGTTACACTGCAATCCTTTGTGTGGCCTACATTCTTTCCGCGCCCAACAACATAATCTATCCCCTGGGGCCTGGCCCTACTTGCGGAGGGCCCAACATCCAGACTGCCACCAACACCAGCCCCAGTAGTGAAAACTGTGCAGCGGCGGTTCCACTTAAATAGTCGCAACCCGCAAGTGGCGTCACGACAACTTTTATTACAATTCCCCTGTAAATAACTCTCTTTTAAAGCGACCCCCAGGGTCACGGAACCGGGCAACGGCCACCCAATGAACTGTCCCAGTAACTACACAGTCTGGGACCGAGTACCCCATAGCCCTGGGGTGAGTCACTTCCAAGGGTTTAATAGCATTCAGCAAATTAGTAGATGGCTTATCAGGTCAATCACGTCCTCCACCATAACCATAGTTAGTAGTGTTAGTCAATGCTGCATAGGTTCAATATAGTTAAAGTTGATCACCAAATGTGATGTAGCTCGAGTAGCCAAACCCTTCTGAGATTGTGGCAGGCAGAATCTGTAGCATCCTCTGTTCATTTTATGGGTTTGTTATTGGAGGAGGAAAAACGGTTACTCCTAGAATCAGAGAAGAGTTTGAATGGTTTAATTGAAAAAACCCTAAAATTTAAGTCTGATTCAGAATTTAATAAGAAGGAAAGTCTTTTACAGATCACAGTGGAGAGATATCAAAACCAGTTAAAGACCAGAAACATTCACAGTTTCAAAAGGACTATAGTGAAGTTAAGAACTATAGAGCTTATACCTTTTTGGAGGTTAATAGAAAACCTTCTGAGGTTTCTTCTTCTGAGACTGATCAGTCAGATTCTGAAGGAGGGAAAACTAAACCTAGGTCTAAGAACCAGGGTGATGGGAGATTTAGCAAAATAGGTGGATGGTGTAGTCTGAGAAAGAGATGGGGTCTAGTACATGGGACCAGAAGTGCCACAAGGCAACACTTTGTGGAGGAGAATTTTGGAGCCGCTGTTGGTGCTCCTTTGCCAGGTGTAGCCTCTTCCTCATCTTCATTGTCCTCTTCCTCTTTTTTTGGGACAACAGGCCCCCAACAACTTCTTCTCCAGGTGCCGGAAATAACATTGGCCAAGGCTGTTGGACAGGTTGTAAATCTTAGTGGTTGCCACCTCTCTGAGGAAGAGATTAGTGTCCTGAAGAGGGACATATCCTTTGTACCCACAACGTCCTTGAACCTTTTTTCCTGGGTTAAAGACTTGAATCTGTTTTGCTGTAAGTTAAGGTGGAACATTTTTTTCAAACTTAATGATGGAGAACAATGCCTAGCTTTGGGGTTGGAAGAGGAAGACCTAGAGGGTTTCAATGATCCTTTGAGTTTGATGAATGAGAACAACCATGCTCAAGGTCAGGGTCCTTTTACAGATCTTAAAAAAAGAAGTACAAGAATGCAAGCGATTATGGCAATATAGATTTTTTTTTTTTTTAAGAAGATCAAGCCCCCTAGTGGTAGAGCTTCTTCTTTTGAATAGAGGTGAGTGGGAGGCTTTGGAGCAATTGGACAAAGGAGGCAATGTTGTGGTCCTTGACCATCATAGATACCACGCGATGTGTATGATGATTTTGGACAACAAAGAAAACTATAGGGTACTTGAGAGTGATCCTACTAACAAGTTTCAGGAAATTATCATCAATTTATTGGATGAGGGGTTAGGAGATGGACTCATCTCTGTAAATGAGCATACATTTTTAGTCCCTGGTCTCCCGGTAGTACCCACATTCTATGCACTCCCTTAGTTGCATAAGGGGGTTAACCCTCTCAATGGAAGACCAATCGTGGCTGGGATTAGATCTATTAGCTAGAATATTGGCATCTGCGTTGAAAAGATCTTGAGACCATTTGTTGTTTCAATGCCTGAGGGACACATCCGATTTGCTTCTTAGATTGGATGGTGTGACAGTGGATCGAGGGGAATTTTTGGCATTGATCAATATGGAGGCCCTTTACAGCAGCATTATATATGCTAAGGGGCTTAAGGCTGTTGAATAATATCTTGCGAGGAGGGTCACACAATGAGTTCGTCCTCGATCTACTGTCATTTATCCTGCACCACAATTATTTCCTTTTCAACAGTAAGTACTTCCACCAGCTCAGGGGGACCACAATGGGTTTTTCCTGTGCACCAACTTATGCAAATCTCCTCCTGGGTTGGTGGGAGGAAACTGTTGCTTTTTCTGATGAGGAAAAGTGGTGGCAGGATAAAATAGGGGCGTGGCATCGTTACATTGATGATGTACTGGTCTTTTGGATGGGCATGAAGGAGGAATTTAGCAAGATGGTGGACAAGTTAAGTGTTAATCATTTTAACCTTAAATTCACCTTCGATATTGATCAGCGTAGTATCCCATTTCTGGACTTGGAGATATTTATTGATGAGGGGGGTGCTGTTTACAACAACATGTATGTAGGAAACCTACAGTAGCAAACAGCCTCCTCCGTTGGGATTTTCACCATCCACTGCCCCTTCGTAAGGATATCCACAAAGGGCAGTATTTAAGAGCGAGGTGGAATTGCTCTGACAGCCACTACTTTTGTGTTGAAGCATCCAAATTGCGACACAGATTTAGGGAAAGAGGGTACCCTGAGGAGACACTTTGAGATGCCTTTTACAATGCCTTGAGAAGTGAGAGAAATTTGTTACTTATCCCGAGACATAGAGAGGACACCTCTGGACAGGTGAGGCTTATAGGCACCTTTAACGAACAAACTGATCAGGTTTTTGGGGTGTTAAAAAGGTTTTGGGGTGTCCTCAATGTGGATGAGGCTTTGGCAGAGTTTATCCAGTCGGGTCCCAAAATTACCTTCAGAAAGGGTAGGTCCATTTCGGATCATCTGGTGCATAGCCATTAAAGGAGGCCAGTACCAGACGATTTGTGGCTAAATAGAAAAATCTGTGGGACCTATAGGTGTGGTAGGTGCTCCTTCTGTTGTTGGGTGACCCAATCGAAATCTTGTGTAAGTGCATTTTCAGGCAAGACTTTTTTTGCAAGGGATTTTTCTAATTGTGTGACAAAAGGTGTGGTGTATGTGGCTACATGTATGTACCCTTTAAGCTATGTTGGAAAAAGTTGACAAGAACTAAAACGGCATATTGGCGACCATCTGGGGGATATACGTCATAGGCGAGATACCTCTATCTCTCGCAATGTTAGGGAGTTCCATGTAGATAAAGAAGATGCTATCTCATTCTATGTCCTGAAAGTAATTAAACAGAATAATAGGGGAAGAAACTAGGAAAACAGAATCCTCCATAAAGAAACCGAGTAGATCTATCGTATGGACTCTGTGAGCCCCGAAGGTCAATGAGGCATTAACTTTTGGGTGTTTCTTGGATCAATAATATTGAGCGTAGGGGTTGGTTTAGCGACCTCTGCTTGAGGGGTACTCCTTGTGGTTCTCTGTCAGGGGCTTTATTGGCCTATATCTATACATTTGCTAGCTTGCATAGACTCAAGAAGATGGTTTGTGATCGGAGTCGGACCTTTTGGTGTTATTTTGAGGGTCTCATTTTGAGTATGATATAATATTCTGGTATTACATTGGAGAAACATTGTGGGGATAAGACAGAATGATTATATTTTGACACCCAGTCAAATTCTCTCTATAACCCTTTTTTTCCCCTATCTTTTTTCCCTTGGAAATGGGGATTTATGATATGTTTATCTGCCTTGAACAATTAATGTACCGTACGATAGTAATTATGATAGTTATTCCCTGTGTAGTTATTCCCTATTCTTCTCTGAATGGTAGGGGGATGTGGTTATTAGCCTACCTGTAGATTCAGTGATCTCTCTGCCTGCAATTAGAGTGCTTTTCTGTATAGCTCTCATGTGGGTAAAAGTAAAGATGTTTTAATCATCTACCCTCTGAGAATATGCCTGGTTGCGCACTTTACGTCGGATTGTTCCAGCGCTGTACTAATTGTGGGCGTTCTATGGTGGTATAGCTAGGCTATTAGTTGCCTTTGTGAATATGCCTGCCTACATACCCTGCGTGGGATTACACACGCGCTGTGCTTTTTGTGGGCGTGCTACGGGGGTGTGACAAGGTTGAGAGCGCTGTCTGTATTCTAATCTGAAAATAAGCTGCCCCTGTAGCGTATTCCAGTCTGTGAATAGCATCTTTTCAATACTTATATAGATTGACGCAGGCGCAAAGCTCCAGTGGATGTACTGAGGCAAAACCGGAAATGGGGTAGCGTGTACTGTTTAAAAAGACGGCGGTAAGCATCTAGATCAGGTATGTTGTGTATCGATGCCGATCCTGCTGGTTGGTGAGGGCCAGCTGGCCTATTCAGAGGAGGAGACGGGGGGGAATGTACTGATGGGCTGCAAGACTATATGGACATAGGATTAATTGCCTTTGTAGCCCATGGGAGACTAACCTTGGTATTCTGGTGAGTCAGTCTGCTATATTCTATGCATGGTATCACCAATGTATATGGTCTCGCTGTGTCTGAGCACTGGGTCTTGGATTTGGCACAGTGCACAAATACATGCATTTTGGGGATAGGGAAGTGAGAATTTGGGAACATGAATTGATATATATTAACAATCGTGGGACGCATTTCTTTTGTATTTTCTCCCCCAGATCTACAGTGCCTACAAGTAGTATTCAACACCCTGCAGATTTAGCAGGTTTGATAAGATGCAAATAAGTTAGAGCCTGCAAACTTCAAACAAGAGCAGGATTTATTAACAGATGCATAAATCTTACAAACCAACAAGTTATGTTGCTCAGTTAAATTTTAATACATTTTCAACATAAAAGTGTGGGTCAATTATTATTCAACCCCTAGGTTTAATATTTTGTGGAATAACCCTTGTTTGCAATTACAGCTAATAATCGTCTTTTATAAGACCTGATCAGGCCGCCACAGGTCTCTGGAGTTATCTTGGCCCACTCCTCCATGCAGATCTTCTCCAAGTTATCTAGGTTCTTTGGGTGTCTCATGTGGACTTTAATCTTGAGCTCCTTCCACAAGTTTTCAATTGGGTTAAGGTCAGGAGACTGACTAGGCCACTGCAACACCTTGATTTTTTCCCTCTTGAACCAGGCCTTGGTTTTATTGGCTGTGTGCTTTGGGTCGTTGTCTTGTTGGAAGATGAAATGACGACCCATCTTAAGATCCTTGATGGAGGAGCGGAGGTTCTTGGCCAAAATCTCCAGGTAGGCCGTGCTATCCATCTTCCCATGGATGCGGACCAGATGGCCAGACCCCTTGGCTGAGAAACAGCCCCACAGCAGGATGCTGCCACCACCATGCTTGATTGTAGGGATGGTATTCTTGGGGTCGTATGCAGTGCCATCCAGTCTCCAAACGTCACGTGTGTGGTTGGCACCAAAGATCTCGATCTTGGTCTCATCAGACCAGAGAACCTTGAACCAGTCTGTCTCAGAGTCCTCCAAGTGATCATGAGCAAACTGTAGACGAGCCTTGACATGACGCTTTGAAAGTAAAGGTACCTTACGGGCTCGTCTGGAACGGAGACCATTGCGGTGGAGTATGTTACTTATGGTATTGACTGAAACCAATGTCCCCACTGCCATGAGATCTTCCCGGAGCTCCTTCCTTGTTGTCCTTGGGTTAGCCTTGACTCTGCGGACAAGACTGGCCTCGGCATGGGAGGAAACTTTCAAAAGCTGTCCAGGCCGTGGAAGGCTAATAGTAGTTCCATAAGCCTTCAACTTCCGGATGATGCTCCCAACAGTGGAGACAGGTAGGCCCAACTCCTTGGAAAGGGTTTTATACCCCTTGCCAGCCTTGTGACCCTCCACGATCTTGTCTCTGATGGCCTTGGAATGCTCCTTTGTCTTTCCCATGTTGACCATGTATGAGTGCTGTTCACAAGTTTGGGGAGGGTCTTAATTAGTCAGAAAAGGCTGGAAAAAGAGATAATTAATCCAAACATGTGAAGCTCATTGTTCTTTGTGCCTGAAATACTTCTTAATACTTCAGGGGAACCAAACAGAATTCTCGTGGTTTGAGGGGTTGAATAATAAATGACCCTCTGAATAAACTTTTCTCAATTTAAAAAAAAAAAAAAGAAATAACATTCTTTTTTGCTGCAGTGCATTTCACACTTCCAGGCTGATCTACAGTCCAAATGTCACAATGCCAAGTTAATTCCGAATGTGTAAACCTGCTAAATCTGCAGGGGGTTGAATACTACTTGTAGGCACTGTATCTGCTAAATCTCCCACCACCCTAATTCTTATGTGCCAGCCCCGTGCACACAGCCGCCGCTGCTCGGATCCAGACCTTCTAGGGGGGTGGCTCAAGTGTCTCCGGACCCGGGAGTCTCGCGGACACGCCGAATAAAAGGGGGGACGTAGGTGTTCGGGCTAGGCCGTATTAAGTTCGTGACGCCACCCACGGTGAGTGGTGAAGTGGGACACCACCGCTGCTGTTATGGCTCACCCGAGGGAAATGTAGTGGCAGCTGGATGTTAGCCCCTCCGTGGGTAGGGATGGTTGCCCCGGAACCCAGTGTCTTTGTGCAGGGTATGGCTATGGCAAGGGCGGCACGCCTGAGCAAGCAGGGGGATGTTTGGTTACTCACAGTAAATGAATCACATGAGTCTTTTGGTAAACCAAAGGTGCTGGTGGCCAGCCGCCGCGGCCAGTTGCATTCAGGTCCCCCACCCAGGCTGGTGGTCACTGTCCTTTTCCTCTGCACTTGTGTTGTGAATGGTGGACTGCCTGGTCTGGAACTCAGGACTCCGCTCCCGGCTGGATGTGGCCTAAGGAGCCGTGCTCGCAGACGCTGGCACGTGGGATCTATGGGCCCTGGCGGTGGCCTTCTACCCCTATCGGTGGGCTGTTGTCTTCTATTAGGGACTTTGGGTGGGACAGAACCTATAATCCTGGCCTCAATCGGTTAATTAGCTAGGCCGCTGGTTTCGGTTCTGGCTTCAGGGTCCGATTACCTCCTCTATGCTACTGTTTCCGGGTCAGTTCTCCGTGTCGGTAGCGGCGGACTAAAACCCTGTCCTGGTCCACCTCAGTTCTGCCGAGCCCGGCTGGATGTGGCCTAAGGAGCCGTGCCCGCAGACGCTGGCACGTGGGATCTATGGGCCCTGGCGGTGGCCTTCTACCCCTATCGGTGGGCTGTTGTCTTCTATTAGGGACTTTGGGTGGGACAGAACCTATAATCCTGGTCTCAATCGGTTAATTAGCTAGGCCGCTGGTTTCGGTCCTGGCTTCAGGGTCCGATTACTTCCTCTGTGCTACTGTTTCCGGGTCAGTTCTCCGTGTCGGTAGCGGCGGACTAAAACCCTGTCCCGGTCCACCTCAGTTCTGCCGAGCCGTCTTCCTGTCTCCTGCTGACGGAGACCACCGTCTGCCACCTAGCCAAAGGCACCAGGGCTCCTACCCTGGCATCGTTCAACTTGAACTTCCTCTGATGGAGCTACACCTAGCTCCAGCCCACACTCCTCTCCACTTGAACTACAAACTGAACTAACTACTGTTTTCCCGCCCCGGGCTGTCTAGACTCCTGGGTGGGCGTGTCCAACCACCTTTCCTGCCCACTGGTGTGTCTATCTTTCCCTAAGGGGGGTGACTAGGGTTTCAGGTCGGCTGTGTGTTTCCTAAGTGAGGGAAAGGTGTTATGCGGGGGCCTATCTGTGACTACCTGGTTTTGCCAGGGCGTCACACTTAGACCTAAGTTTAGTTTTCCCTCCTTCAGAATCCAACTGATCAGTCTCAGAAGAAGAAACCTCAGAAGGTTTTCTATTAACCTCCAAAAAGCTATAAGCTTTATTGTTCTTAACTTCACTATAGTCCTTTTGAAACTGTGAATGTTTCCTGGTCTTTAACTGGCTCTGATATCTCTCCACCGTGATCTGTAAAAGACTTTCCTTCTTATTACATTCTGAATCAGACTTAAATTTTAGGGTATTTTCAATTAAACCATTAAAACTCTTCTCTGATTCTAAGAGTAACCGTTTATCCTCCTCCATTAACAAACCCATAAAACGGACAGAGGATGCTACAGATTCTGCCTGCCACAATCTCAGAAGGGTTGGGCTACTTGACCTACATCATTTGGTGATCAACTTTAACTATATTGAACCTATGCAGCATTGACTAAAGCGGGCTTTACACGCTGCGACATCGCTAGCCAATGCTAGTGATGGCGAGCATGATAGCACCCGCCCCTATCGTTATGCTGATATTTTGTGATCGCTGCCGCAGCGAACATTATCACTACGGCAGCGTCACACGCACTTACCTGGTCGTCGTCGTCGCTGTGACTGCCGAACAATCCCTCCCTCAAGGGGGAGGGACGTTCGGCATCACAGCGACGTCACCGCGACGTCACTAAGCGGCCGGCCAATCAAAGCGGAGGGGTGGAGATGAGAGGGAAGAACATCCCGCCCACCTTCTTCCTTCCTCATTGCTGGTGTGTGGCAGGTAAGGAGAGGTTCCTGGTTCCTGCGGCGTCACACGTAGCAATGTGTGCTGCCGCAGGAACGAGGAACAACTTCGCCCATGCGACAGCAGCGATATTTGAGAATGGACCCCCATGTCAACGAGGAGCGATTTTGGACGTTTTTGCAACGATCCAAAATCGCTCCTAGGCGTCACACACAACGAGATCGCTACAGCGGCTGGATGTGCGTCACAAAATCCGTGACCCCCAACGAGATCGCTGTAGCGATCTCGTAGCGTGTAAAGCCCACTTAACATTACTAACTGGATATGGTGGAGGACGTGATTAGCCTGATAAGCCATCTACTAATTTGCTGAAAGCTATTAAGCCCTTGGAAGACTGTCTGTGATCAATATGGAGGAGACTGTCTGGAAGTTGGACTTAATGTGATGCCAATGTATATTTATGTATCTGCAAATAATTGGTTTCTACATGAGAAAAATCTCTCCTATTGGGTGGTCACTATTTAGATGGACCTCTTTTGTGTATAGCTAATATGTTTTCGCTCCAAGTCTTGATATAGGTGTTTTTTGAATATATGCATGTATACTGCCCCAATGGACCCCTTTAATATGGTAAATATCTGATGATGTCCATTGAGGTACTGCGGCTAACCAGATTCTGGTAGCATAAGCGGTAGGATTTGAGCTGTATATATCATATTGATGTAGGTTTTCTATTTATATATGTTTAGGTACTGCCCCAATGGACCCTCGTAGTACAGTTGATATCTGATGGTGTCCATTGAGGTAGTGTGGCTAACCAGATTTTGGTAGCATAAGCTACAGGACTTGAGTTGTATATTACAACTAACAATGACTACTTTTAGCGGTGGAATGTGTGCCGTATACTATTTCTAATGTTTTTTTCTCTTCTTTACTACATTTCTCTCCTACATTCTCCTTTGGGGATGATCAATTGTTGATGATTGGAGGAAAAGTCACCGTTTAGCGGGGGCACCCTTTTACCTTATGGTGTATCTCCGTGGTTTAGGTAGGTGCATTATCGACAGGGAACAATTTAGGGTGAGTTAGTCATCCGTGTCTCCCTACACCCTCGACCTAGCATACATTGAATATATCTGGTGGGTGTTTTATAATGTTTTGATTAATAAAATTATTTTATTGGAGTAATTGTGTATTTTGGATTTTTGTTTTTTTTTGAGGACCCCTATAAATATTTAATGGTTGTTTTTGATATAAAGTAGCCCTCATAGCACTCCAATTATTATAATGCAACTCCCATAATCCTCCATGTATTATAATTCACCCCATAGTTCTCCATATATTATACTGCACAACATAGTCCTCCATGTTTTATAATGCACCCCCATAGTCCATGTATAAGGTAGCCCGCATAGTCCTATATGTATTATAATGCAGCCCCATAGACCTTCATATTGTATTATGCAGTCTCATAGTCCTTCATGTATAATGCACCCCTATAGTCCATGTATAAGGTGTCCTTTAGACTGTATTATGCAGCCCCATATGCCTCCATGTATAATGCACCGCTATAGTCCATATATAAGGTGTCCTTCATATTGTGTTATACAGCCCCATAGGCCTCCATGTATAATGCACCCCTATAGTCCATGTATAATGCACCTGTGACGCCCTGGGCAAGCCAGGGGTCACAGGTCACAACACCACCACACCCCACACGCCAGGTAGGCACATCACAGCTAAACTACAAATCCTTGTTGCCTTCCTCCAGAGGCTGATGATTCACACCAGGGGGTGGGCCAGGCGGTTGGCTCCGCCCACCGAGGAGGTCACAGCTCTGGAGGCGGGAGAAACCAGGCAGATTAGCCCAGGCAGGGCTTGAGTGCAGACAGCTCAGGGAGGAGCAGGAGTGAGGAGCTAAGTAGAGGAGTTAAGAAAGTGAAAGTAAAAGTAGAAAAGTAGAAAAAGGAGAAAAGCAAGTGAAGTGACAGAAGAGAAAGAAAGCCTGAAGGGTCCAGCTTTGTGTAGGGCCAGATCAGCAAGGTCAGCGACGGCGGTGACTGTCTGGAGGGGGACCGTTTGGAAGTTCCTGGAAGGACCCCGTTGGCTGTGTGCCCGGTGGTCTGGAGCAGTGTTCCGAAGGACAGTCAGCACCAGGGCAGGGGCCTCTCGGACCCCGGCAAGGCTAGGAGTCGCCAAATTTGCCGAATCCGTCAGTGAAGGGGACGTAGATCCCCCAACAACCAAGTCCCGATTGAAGGCAACAGCCCAACCCGAACCGGAGAGACACCGCCACGGCACCAGTTTCTCAGGGCCAGCGCCTGCGGGCAAAGTGTAGGGCTCCTCCGGCCCAGATTGAAGCCGGGGAGCGGGTAACCGGAGGGAATCCACCGCTACCACAAGTCAACCATAGGTGCAAGGAAGAGGGACATCACCGTCACCTACCGGGAGTGCAGGTGCAGCCGTCTGTGGGACCGTCCTACCAGCCGTTTGGTTTACCGTAAAACTGTGTCCACGTCTCAGGCTGAGTGAGTACCACAGGGCCGCAAGGCACAGCGCTGCCCCCGCGTCCCTGCGCCCACCAGGCCCTGCACCTCCCTCACCATCACCAGGGCCCCGGGATCACCAACCCCTGCCCACGGAGGGGCAACACAACACCTGGCTGCTCCGCATCACCATCCCCGGGAGCCCCGTATAGAGCAGCGGTGGTGAAATCACCACAACCGTGGGTGGCGTTACGGACAATAATCATCCCCTCACCCAACAACTCCCTTTCACTCACGGGCGAGGAGTGCCGCTCGAGAAACCCCCGGGATCCGGCCTACAGCTCGAGCCACCACTGAGCAGCGGCCGCCGGACCCGAGCAGAAGGGGGTGAGCGCGGTGTGCTGACACCCTCCTCCCCGCCGCGACAACTTGGCATCACGAACAGGATCTTACCGCTCTGCCGTCTGGTAGAGGTGCGCCTTGTTACCGCCGGAGGTATCCGGCAGGATAATTTCAGAAGCCGCCATCTTTGGCGCGAAAAGTTCCCGCTCGAGCGTCTTCTCGAGCAGTAGAGGCGCGAAGGCCAAAACCCCGCCCCGAGAGAGGAGGGGCCGGAAAGAGCTAAGGGGGACGCGATGGCGGCTGGATGCATGTAGCTGCGGCTATAAAAGCAGGGACGCCAGGACCCTGCAAACATACCGTTCCTGGAAGAAAGAGAGAAAGACACCATGTGGATGCCGTCCCGAAACACCGTGGCCCCCGCGCCGGGAACCGCAGCGTGGGTGGAAATCCGGACAGCGCAGCTCCATCTAAGGCTGCAGGTCAAGATGCAGCTCCTCTTGGAGGAGTGGGAGACCGACATGGCGGACGTTATAGCCACCGTGCGGAGACGCGAGGCGGAAACGGAGGAAGGGAGGGTGAGTGACCCACGCCCCTATGTCCCGGAGGGACCGGTCGCTGCGGCTGAGGGACCCGGTCCAAGCCCTCTCCCCCCATTGCCTCCCTCGCCACCCATCTCGGGGGCTGTGACCCCGCCACTAGGCCCGCTACCACCGCAACCGGTAGCGATACCCAGCCCGTCCGCCCCAGCGGACCGACCTGTAGCCGGAGCCCGTAGCAAACCGGGGGTGTTGCGATGGAAGGCCCCGAAGATTGTGCCAGAGACAGTCCCCGAGCAGTTTCCCGAGCCGGAGCCGATGACCCGCTCCGAGCCAAAGGCCCAGCTGCGGAAAGCCCCTGTGCCCATTCCCCACACCTCGGCTGAGGTGGCGCCGGGTTGTTGCTGCAAGGCAGCGCCCAAGGCCACGACACCGCGGGATACGCCGCCCACCTTCCTGACAGTGGGTAACATTCTGGATGTCCCGCGGGGCCCGACCCGTGCGCCGGCGATGGCGGCAGCGCCGTATTGGGATAGGGAGCCGACATCGCTGGGCCTGGAGATCGCGGAGAGGGAGAGAAGGAAGGCCGAGCTGGTGGCCCGAGCCATTCGGGAGAAAGAAAATCTGCGGCAAGCGACCTTCCGTGTCCGGGGCCCGTTGTACGAAGGGCAGGTGAGGCGGTTTGATGTCCGCCGGGGCTACGGGTTTATATATGAACCGGGCCTGGAGGCCGAAGTGTTTGTAGCCCGGCGGGATGTGAATGCCCATCTGCCCGAGGAGCATCCTGGCCGTAACCTCATGCCGGGGGACATGGTGCGGTACACCCGACACTGCGGAGAGAGGGGGTGGTTTGCCCTGGATGTGAAGCTCAGGGGCAGCAACGAGAGCAGGGTGAGCTCTGCGCCCCCTCCCTCGGATGAAGCAGCAGAAGGACCGGAGTAGGGCAGCGGATGCCCGTTGCACCGTCCCCGTTGGGACCACCATTCTTTTGTTTGTTTAAAAGTTGAAAATGAAAAATGATTGATCCAAGAAGAAGTTACCTGATTGTCTGTAGTGATTGAACCGGCTGGAGCCGGCACCGTTGTCCCCGTGGGGACCGTTTAAAGTTTTGCATGGGAACTATCCATGGACAAGCCCGTGAACTTGCAGGGCACCACAAACGTTAAGTGGCTTGTAAATATGTTGTTTACCGTTACCGTTTTCCGCAATGCCGCCTCCGGAGAGGCAGGTTGGAGGGAGGGCCCTCAGCAGAGCAGGCTAGGGCCCAGCCACCAAAGGAACCGGTGGCTACCCTCTGGAGGGGAAGGACAGATCCCGCTCGGGTAACGTGTGCTGGACTGTGGGTCAAGGGGTGCTGCCTGGGTTTTAGGGGCAGCATCAGGGCCAGGTTGCTTGGGTGGGAGAGAGCGGAAACCGTAACCGTAAACCGTTTGTAACGTTAAAAGAAATGTGCCTCCCGTCTTGGGAAGAGTTATGATTAAAAATGTAAATATGTTAATTCCAAATGTTATCTTTTTCAGAAAAATAAAACCGGTGTAGGACGGCAGCCTGCGGACGGTCTGCATTTTGCTAAGGGGGAATGTGACGCCCTGGGCAAGCCAGGGGTCACAGGTCACAACACCACCACACCCCACACCCCAGGTAGGCACATCACAGCTAAACTACAAATCCTTGTTGCCTTCCTCCAGAGGCTGATGATTCACACCAGGGGGTGGGCCAGGCGGTTGGCTCCGCCCACCGAGGAGGTCACAGCTCTGGAGGCGGGAGAAACCAGGCAGATTAGCCCAGGCAGGGCTTGAGTGCAGACAGCTCAGGGAGGAGCAGGAGTGAGGAGCTAAGTAGAGGAGTTAAGAAAGTGAAAGTAAAAGTAGAAAAGTGGAAAAAAGAGAAAAGCAAGTGAAGTGACAGAAGAGAAAGAAAGCCTGAAGGGTCCAGCTTTGTGTAGGGCCAGATCAGCAAGGTCAGCGACGGCGGTGACTGTCTGGAGGGGGACCGTTTGGAAGTTCCTGGAAGGACCCCGTTGGCTGTGTGCCCGGTGGTCTGGAGCAGTGTTCCGAAGGACAGTCAGCACCAGGGCAGGGGCTTCTCGGACCCCGGCAAGGCTAGGAGTCGCCAAATTTGCCGAATCCGTCAGTGAAGGGGACGTAGATCCCCCAACAACCAAGTCCCGATTGAAGGCAACAGCCCAACCCGAACCGGAGAGACACCGCCACCGCCACGGCACCAGTTTCTCAGGGCCAGCGCCTGCGGGCAAAGTTTAGGGCTCCTCCGGCCCAGATTGAAGCCGGGGAGCGGGTAACCGGAGGGAATCCACCGCTACCACAAGTCAACCATAGGTGCAAGGAAGAGGGACATCACCGTCACCTACCGGGAGTGCAGGTGCAGCCGTCTGTGGGACCGTCCTACCAGCCGTTTGGTTTACCATAAAACTGTGTCCACGTCTCAGGCTGAGTGAGTACCACAGTGCCGCAAGGCACAGCGCTGCCCCCGCGTCCCTGCGCCCACCAGGCCCTGCACCTCCCTCACCATCACCAGGGCCCCGGGATCACCAACCCCTGCCCACGGAGGGGCAACACAACACCTGGCTGCTCCGCATCACCATCCCCGGGAGCCCCGTATAGAGCAGCGGTGGTGAAATCACCACAACCGTGGGTGGCGTCACGGACAATAATCATCCCCTCACCCAACAACTCCCTTTCACTCACGGGCGAGGAGTGCCGCTCGAGAAACCCCCGGGATCCGGCCTACAGCTCGAGCCACCACTGAGCAGCGGCCGCCGGACCCGAGCAGAAGGGGGTGAGCGCGGTGTGCTGACACCCTCCTCCCCGCCCGCGACACACCCCTATAGTCCATGTATAAGGTGTCCTTCATATTGTATTATGAAGCCCCATAGACCTCCATGTATAATGTAGCCCCATAGACCTTCATGTATAATACAGCCCTATAGACCTCCATGTATAATGCAGCCCCCTAGGCCTCTGGCCACCGTGTACTCACTGATTTTATAAAACAAAAACAAAAAAAACAAGTACTCACTTCTCCTCATTCTGCCACTGCTCCAGTCAGAGCGTCCTCTTGTCCTGCGCTCTGTGCTCAGCAGTCGCACGAAAAGGACGTCACCGCGCTCTGCTGCACTGAGGCGTTGAGCACAGGGGGAGAATGATGGAGCATGGAGCAGGGCAGGCCGCTAAATGCTTCATCATTGCTGGGGGAGATGACAGGTGAGGGGGCCCTGGTGCCACTGCTGCTGACACTGGGCACCCCTGACTCACGGGCCATATAGCAGCCGCGTGGTCTGCCACAGAACAGCGCCGATCCTCTCTCACAGAAAGGAGCTGGCTGCTTCTCTGCAGGGCAGGTGCCGGGCCCCTAACCTGCCGGGCCCGGTTGTGATGGCAATCTCTGCGGCCGCGGTCGTTACATTCCTGCTTACAAAAGTTGTGTTTTGTTTAGTCTGGAATATTTCACTAAATCTAAGGTTGAGTATTCAGCTATGTAAATGAGATCTACCAAAAGGCAGAGTAAATAATTTAGCAAAGGTACAAAATAAATGAAAACTTAACCTTAAAATGTTAAAATCAAGAGACTCAATTGACAAACAAACATAAACGCCTGTGAAAATAGGCACCACAGTGGAATAAAATGTGTGTAATGTATTACCTATCACAAAACTAGACATGTATACCACCAGTCGCACTCGTTGCTATAATGAAGTTTACCAAGGCAGCAAGGTGCAAACACAATACTAGGTGACTTAGAAAAATTGGAACTGTCTCACCATTCGTTGTCCTGAGACTAGTTCACTAATGAGGTAAGTAGCGGGCAGGGGGTGGGGGGGTGCAAATACAAACTGCCTCACAATTCCCCAAAATTACCAGGCTGTCTGTGACCACTCACATCCCTCCTTTCCAACGCGTTTCTTCAGTGTGTGAATCATCAGGGCATCCAGAGTTTGGGATTGGGTGAGTTTGAAACGTTTTTCTTAAAAAATGGAAAAGATTAAAAATAATATCACAGTTGGTCTGAACAAACGTAGGGGCAGAGGTGTAGTCTGGTTTTTCTGCTTGAGGGGTAAAGAATCAGTGTGTCCCACTTCATCTTAAATCGATTGGCTGTATCACCTCCAATAATTATTGCAACCTACCTTTTCTGTAAGTTTTTTTTTTTTTTTTAACAAAAAACAATGTGTGGTGGTGATGGTTGGGGGATGATTAGCTACTTGAAAAAAGCACTGTAATCAATGAAGATGCAGCATTATTCATCAGAGTGCAACAGCTAATTAGTGGAGGCATCTGAAGTTGGAGTTCCACTGATCCAATATTGATCGTCTATCATATGGATAGGCCATCTATATTAAAATCCCAAACAAGTTCTTTAAGTTTTACATTGGTTTTCCATTTTATAGGAGTCCTAAAACATTTCAAGTCTCTCAAATGTGAAAACATTCATGTGGCCCACGGGTCCCCAACCAGGAGTCATACTTGGCTTGTGGGCCTATGATGTGTGGCTTGTGACTGTCTGCCAGCTTGTTGCCTTAGCACCAGATCTAGCAAACAGCTATGAAAAATTGATCTCCAGATGGTGAATAATGTGGGTAGCCCCACACAGGAGAATAGATGTGGATGCCCATATACTGGCTTAGGCCGAAAACACACTTCCGCATAAAAAAAGTACGTGTGACACGGACCGTTTTTCGGGTCCGTGTTCCGTTTTTTATGGGTGTTTCTCCGGTACGTTTGTCATCCGTATGATGACGTATGCTATCCGTGTGTGCATGTAAAATGTCCGTGTGTGCGTGTAAAATGCCCGTGTATGTGTACGTGGAATGTCCGTGTGGAATGTCCGTGTGTGGGATGTAAAATGTCGTTGATACATGTCGTCTGACAGCAGACAGAGTTACGCGATGAGAATGAACTCGGGTGAACTTCACCCGACTTCATTGTCATACCGTGGCTCTGTCTGTGTCGCGTACTGGTTAGCGGTCACCCGTGAAGGACTCACCGGTGACCGCTAATCCCCTGAGTGACTGAATTGAGCAGCGCGATTAGTGCTGCTGTTACTCAGGTTACCCGCGGCTAGCTGGATCCGCCCCCCAAGACCGCAACTCACCTGTGACTTCATCGCTGTCACTTGGGCGACTTGCAGTCATAGTTGGAGGATCCAGCGGTGGCCGCGAGTAACCTGAGTGACAGCTCAGCTGATCGCGATACTCATCTCAGTTGCTGCGTGGAGGTGACAGGAGCGGCGGTGTCCTTCTGAAGCTCCTGTCACCTTCATGTAGCTGAGCTGGAAGCGATGCGAGACCTCCGTGGATTACGCTGGACATGAATGGGTATTTGGGGCATAATAAATTGGTGAACGAGGGTATTTGTTATTGTTTTTTATTTCAAATAAAGGATTTTTTCACTGTGTGTGTTTATTAACTTTAATTTGCCGGTTAATATTTGGGGGTGTCTCATAGATGCCTGCAATGATTAATCTTGGACTTATTGGCAGCTATGGGCTGCCATTAACTCCTAATTACCCCGATTGCCAACGCACCAGGGCAAATCGGGAAGAGCTGGGTAGGGTCCCAGACCTGTCGCATCTATTGTATGCGGCAATTCTGGGCGGCTGCTGGCTCATATTGTTAGGCTGGGGGGCTCCCCATAACGTGGGGCTCCCCATCCTGAGAATACCAGCCTTCAGCCGTATGGCTTTATCTTGGCTGGAATCAAAATTGGGGGGGACCGCACGCCGATTTTTTTAATTAATTATTTATTTATTTCACTGCACAGTATAGACCCGCCCACCGGCTGCTGTGATTGGGTGCAGTGAGACAGCTGTCACTCAGCGTGTGGGCGTGTCTCACTGAAACCAATCATAGGCGCCGGTGGGCGGGGGAAGCAGGGAATAGTAGATTGATTAATGAGAGGCCGGCATTTTCAAATGAATTGAAGCCGCGTATTTTCGGCACAGCTGTTCCTCACCGCGCTGGTGATCGGGGATTGGTAAGTATGAGCCGGGGGAAGAAACAGACCGAGCGCCAATGTAAGTATGACTGAGAACAGCAGAAAAAAAGGTAAGTAGACTGACTTTAATAAAAAAGAAAAAAAAATAGATCGCTTGTTTAAAAACGCACACGGACGAAACGTGCTGAACACGGACATACTCCGTGTGCGGTCCGTACAGGCACGGACCCATAGACTATAGCGGGTCCGTGCCTGCGTGCTGCCGGCCAAAAACGGACATGTCGTCCGTGTAGAAAACCACACACATGTACTTACGACACGGACACACGTTCCGTGTGATTTTACGTGTGTGTGCCATCACCCATAGACTAACATGGGTCTCCGTGTCTCCGTGTCTCCAGTACGTGCAAAAACGTACCAAACACGTACCGGAGGCACGGATGTGTGTTGCAGGCCTTAGGAGGTTTAAAGATAATTTAAAGTGAATCTGTCACCATATTTGACCTTTTAAAACTGTTAATATGAGCATACAGGATATAGAATGCTGAAATATCTCATACCTGTCTGCCTCAAATCAGATGCTTTAATGTGGACAAATTATCTTTTATCACTTTATATAACTGAGCTCTTCCAGGCTATGGGGCAGATGTTGTCTGGAAGATAACTCTGCCTCCAGAGCTTATTTTAAATAAAAGGGGTGTTACCAGTGTGATGTGTGATGGCCGCTCTCTGCTTTCACTGTAGCGCTGTGTGTGATTATATCTGACACTTCTTCAGGTTCCTCTCCGCTTCAGCCTCCAGCTTGCAGGCAGACAATGTTGCTAAATTGCTGCAATACATCAGAGCTCAAGGAGCTGCAATTTGTTTGCAAGAAGTCAAATTTAATTTCTCCTGTTCTGTGTCAGTTACTTGTCTCACACTGGTAATGCCCCTTTAATTTAAAATAATCTATGGAGGCGGATTTATCTTCTAGGCAGCAATCGCCCCATAACCTGGAAGAGCTCATTTACATAATGGTTTATCCACAACAAGACATCTGATATGAGACAAACAGGTAGGACTTTTTTCAGCATTCTATCACCTGTATTACCATCTTAACATTTTAAAAAGGTCAAAATAGGGACAGGTTCCCTTTAAGTATGGTAAGATGGAGATAGTGGTAAGCTGGAAATACTATCAGATGTGCTTGAAGCTAGATGAAATAGTGTGGTAGGAGTTCTTGATGTGAGAATACTTAATGGAGGTAATGTGGGAACCTCTGGATCTTGGTAAATAATTCCTGTGGAAAATCTTTGGCTGTCATTATACCGGCAATGGGGTTCTAGGTGTCACTACTGTGAAGGAAGTTGGAAGTGGATGTTCCTTGCTACCCTATCTCAGAACTGAATGTGGTTGTCAAGGTTGGGAACTACTGATGTAACCCATAGAATAGCAACATTTGTAAAAGTATCTAATCTTAACATGTTTTCTTAATCAAATTTTACTAAGGTTTACAAAAATTTGCAACATTGGCGGTAAGGAATAATTCACATAGTGATGAGCGAGCGTGCTTAGCCTCACTCGTTACTCTAATAGCGTTCTTACCCTAAGGGTATGTGCGCACGTTGCTTTTTACCTGCTTTTTACCTGCTTTTCTGCTGCTTTTTCTTCTGCGCTGTTTAACCCCATTACGACCGCGTTACGTTTTAAAACGGCACTAAAAAAGGGTACTTATTCCTTTCTGCCGTTTTAAAACGGCGGTCGGAAAAAAGGATCTAGCGCCCCCCAGAGTCAGAAAATTTCCGGGGTCTCAGCTGCCGGGGGTAGCTGAGACCCTGGAGATCATGATTCGGGCCGGTTTTTCCGGTCCCCGCTCACCTGATGACCGGTATACACCGTATACCGATCATCAAGTTATAGTAAATGACCGCGCCGGTAAAAAATCATTTATCTCCCATCTGGCATGATCAAACATGCCAGATGGGAGATAAATCTTTTTCCCGGTTCCCTCCGGTCCCCTCGGTATCCCCAAAGTGCCCCCCCCCGACCCCCAACCCCCTCCCGAAAATCCAAGATGGCCGCGCGCATCGGAGAGCACAGCAGCGCGCCGGCCGCATTTACAGTGTTCCTATGGTTTCTGTCGTATGTGCCATAACACATACGACAGAAACCTGCTCCCTAGGCCCTGCCGGGTCCCCCCCTACCCTCCCCCTGGTGTCCCCCGGTGTCCCCCGGTGTCATACATACCGGAGCGCTGATCCCCCGTGGCCCCCTCCTCCGGCTCCTTCTCTGCAGACTCCGGTCACATGAGCAGAGCGCAGCTGTCAGCTTCCTGTGTTCAGGACGCTGGCTGCTGCTGCACAGAGTCTGCAGCTGTGACCCGGGGAGAGTGGGTGCAGATTCTTTGCACCCACTCTCCTCAAATGGAGGGTCTGCCCTCCTAGAAAATGGGGGATACGTTCCCTGAACGTGTCCCCCATATTCTAGAAGGTCCAGAGGCGACGTGGGACGTCCAAATGGATTACAGTGGATTTTTTTTTTTCTTTTCAATAAATTGGTCAATCAGGGAATGTTTTGGGGAGTGTTTTTTCAAATAAATTTTTTTTTGTTGTCAATTTTTTTTTTATTACTGTCAATTAGTTATGTCGGGTATCTGATAGACGCCGTGACATAACTAATTGCTGGGCTTGATGCCAGGTGACATTACACACCTGGTATCAACCCCATTCATTACCCCGTTAGCCAACGCACCAGGGCGCGGGATGAGCTGGGGCGAAGCGCCAGAATTGGCGCATCTAATGGATGCGCCACTTCTGGGGCGGCTGCGGCCTGCTATTTTTAGGCTGGGAAGAGTCCAATAACCATGGCTCTTCCCATCCTGAAAATACCAGACCCCAGCTGTCAGCTTCACCTTGGCTGGTGATCTAATTTGGGGGGACCCCACGTTTGTTTGTTTTTTTTAATTATTTATTTATAAATAATTAAAAAAAAAAAAACAGCTTGGGGAGCCCTCCAAATTGATCACCAGCCAAGGTGAAGCTGTCAGCTGTGGTTTGCAGGCTACAGCTGTCTGCTTTACCCTAGCTGGCTATCAAAAATAGGGGGGACCCCATGTCATTTATTTTAATTATTTTTTTTTTTTTTTGGGCTAAATACAAGGCTAGGCATCCTTTAGTGTCACATGAAAGGCACTAAAGGGCGCCAGCTTAGAATATGCAGGGGGGTGGGACGTTATATATGTTTGACATCTATCCATTCATCCATTGTAGCATTTTAGGCTATGTGACCACAATCAGGGTTTGCAACGTTTTGGGCGCAGAGTGTTTTCCCTGCGTCCATAACGCTGCGTTGTGCAGTAGAAGCACAGTGGCAGGATTTTTAGAAATCCCGTGCCCACTGTTTCTTTTCTCCGCAGCATAAATCGACCTGTGGCGCAGCTTCCCGAGCCTCAGCATGTCAATTTATGCTGCGGAGATGAGTGTTCTTTGCAGGTAGAATAGAGCTAAAGTCCACAGCAGCCTGAACCCAAATCGTGGGCATGGGCAGCTGCGTTCTCCCGTGGACAACACTCACATTTCTGCAGGAGGCTGACACTGGGTACTAGACGCCGTGTCGCTGGATCATGGCCACATAGCCTAAAGGCTACTTTACACGCTGCGATATCTGTCCCGATATCGCTAGCGTGGGTACCCGCCCCCATCTGTTGTGCGACAAGGGCAAATCGCTGCCCGTGCCGCACAACATCGCGCAGACGCATCACACATACTTACCTGCCCGGCGACGTCGCTGTGACCGGCGAACCGCCTCCTTTCTAAGGGGGCGGTCCGTGTGGCGTCACAGTGACGTCATTGAGCGGCCGCCCAATAGAAGCGGAAGGGCGGAGATGAGTGGCCGGAACATCCCGCCCACCTCCTTCCTTCCTCATAGCGGCCGGGAGGCAGGTAAGGAGAGCTTCCTCGTTCCTGCGGCGTCACACATAGCGATGTGTGCTGCCGCAGGAGCGACGAACTACATCGTTACTGCTGCAGTAACGATAATCGAGAATGGACCCCCATGTCACCGATGAGCGATTTTGCACGTTTTTGCAACGATGCAAAATCGCTCATCGGTGTCACACGCAGCAACATCGCTAATGCAGCCGTATGTGCGTCACCAATTCCGTGACCCTAACGACTCCGCATTAGCGATGTCGCAGCGTGTAAAGCCCCCTTAACAGTGAGAAATTTGTTGCTACAGCAACATTTTTGTGAAGTACCTGTGGATTCAAAATGTTTACTATACTCCTGAATAAAATACTTGAGGGGTCCAGTTTCCAAAATGAGGTCACTTGTGGGGGGTTTCTGATGTATAGGTACCCAAGGGGCCCTGCTAAAGTAACATGGTGCGCGCAATTTACTTCAACTTTTCCAAAATTCAAATGGTGCTCCTTCCATTCCAAGCCCTCCCATTTATCCAAACAAAGGTTTTTGGCCACATGTGGGGTATCCCTGCGCTTACAAGAAATTAGATAACAACCTGTGGGGTACACGTTTTGTTGTTGCCTCTTGAAAAAGTGAAAAATGTGTCGCTAAATCAACATTTTTGTGAAAAAAATGAAAATTTCAATATGGCAACCTAAGCTTATCAAATTCTGTGAAGTATTCGTGGATTCAAAATGCTCAATATACACCTAGATTAAAGCCTTGAGGGGTCTTATTTCCAGAATGGGGTCACTTGTGGGGGACCTCCACTGCTTAGGCACCTCAGGGGCTCTCCTAATGCAACATGGCGTCCGCTATTGATTCCAGCCAATTTTGCAGTCAAACTGCACTCCTTCTCTTCTGAGCCCTGTAGTGTGCCCAAACAGTTGATTTCCACCACATACAAGATATCAACAAACTCAGGAGAAATTGCGCAATAAATTTCATGGTGATTTTTTTCCTGTTACCCTTGTGAAAAAAAAAGCTACCTGGTTGAAGTAACAATTTTGTGGTAAAATTTTATTTTTTTATTTTCATGGCTCAACGTTATAAACTTCTGTAAAGCTCCTGGGGGTTCAGGGTACTCACCAAACATCTAGATAAATTCCTTGAGGGGCCTAGTTTCCAATATGGGGTCACTTGTGGTGTTTTTTTGCTGTTTAGGTACCTTAGGGGTCCTCCAAATGCGACATGGTGCCCGCAATCTTTTTCAGCCAAATTTCCTTTCCAAAATTCAAATATTGCTCCTTCCGTTCCAAGCCCTCCCATTTCTCCAAACAAAGGTTTCAGACCACAAGTGAAGTATCACCGCGCTCATAAAAAAGTGGGTAACAAACATTGGGGTCAAATTTTTGGAATTACCTCTTGAAAAAGTGAAAAAATTGATGCTAAAGCAACATTTTTGAGAAAAAAATGAAAATTTTCAATGTGACAACGTAACGTTATCAAAATCTGTGAAGTACTTGTGGATCCAAAATGCTCACTATACCCCTAGATAGAAGCCTTAAGGGGTCTAGTTTCCAAAATGGTGTCACTTGTGAGGGGTTTCTGCTGTTTAGGTACCTTAGCGGACATGTAAATGCAACATGGTGCCCGCAATCTATTTCAGCCAAATTTGCTTTCCAAAATTCAAATATTGCTCCTTCTGTTCCGAGCCCTCCCATTTGTCAAAACAAAGGTTTCTGACCACATGTGGGGTATTGGCGCGTTCATAAGAAAGTGGGTAACAAGTTTTGGGGTTCATTTTGTTGTGTTATTTCTTCTAAAAGTGAATAAATTTGGGGTAGAGCAACATTTTGGGTAAAATTTTATTTTTTGCTTTTCTCATTCCACTTTGCTTTAGTTCCTGTGAAGCACCTGAAGGGTTAATAAACTTCTTGGATGTGGTTTTGAGTACTTTGAGGGGTGCTGTTTTGAGAATGGTGTCACTTTTAGGTATTTTCTGTCACTTAGGCCTCTCAAAGTCACTTCAAATGTGATGTGGTCCCTAAAAAATGGTTTTGTGAATTTTGTTGAAAAAATGGGAAATTGCAGATGAACTTTGACCCCTTCTAACTTCCTAACCCCAAAACATTTTGTTTCAGAAATTGCGCTAATGTAAAGTAGACATGTGGGAAATGTTATTTATTAACTGTTTTGTGTGACATAACTCTCTGGGTTAAGGGCATAAAAATTAAAAGTTTGAAAATTGCAAAATTTTCAAAATTTTCATCAAATTTCCGATTTTTTCACAAATAAAAGCAAAAAATATCGTTCTAAATTTATAACTATCATGAAGTACAATATGTCACGAAAAAACAATGTCAGAATCACCGGGATCTGTTGAAGCGTTCCAGAGTTATAACCTCATAAAGGGACACTGGTCAGAATTGCAAAAAATGGCCTGGGCATTAAGGACAAAACTGGCTTCGTCCTTAAGGGGTTAATGCCAAAATGGATGTGTTCTTCTATTCAAGCAAAGTCTATGGGAATTTGGGTTTCTTGTTCACACTATGTTGTTCAAAATGCTGCCTTTTTGTGGCAGAACTTTGGTCAAAAACTCAGCTTTTCAAGGAAGCAACATGTCAATTGTTTTTGCCATTTGGGTTTTGCACTGCAAAGCTGAGTTTTTGACCAAAGTTCTGCCACAAAAAGGCAGCATTTTGAACAACAATAGTGTGAACAAGAAACCCAAATTCCCATAGACTTTGCTTGAATAGAAGAACACATCCATTTTGGCATTAAACAGCGCAGAAGAAAAAGCAGCAAAAAAGCAGGTAAAAAGCAACGTGCGCACATACCCTAATAGTGTTTGGGGACATGGCAGGTTTGAAGTCGAAAGCATAATGAGATGGCCCTTTCCTCACCTGATATGAACTCTATTGAGAACTTGTTGGCCCTTCTTGAACTGGAGATGAAGGAAAACAGTCACCTATCTGAGCAGTGTCTGGGAGGCTGTGGTTGATGCTGCCCAAAAGTTGATCATCAACAGATTAAGAAACTGACAGACTCCCTGGATGAAAGGATTATGACTCGTATTGATAAAAAGGGTGGCTGTGTTGGTTACTGATAATTTTGAAATGTCAGAAATGTGTTTTTGTAGATTGTGAGTTGCTTGGTTTTTATTCTCACTTTAACAGATGAAAGTAAACAATTGAAATGGTAGAATTTAATTTTTTGTTTAGTTGCATAGTGATCCTGCACAGATAGATGTTTTCCTAAGAAAGAGAAAACCTCAATTTTACTTTCGTAAATATTCAGGTTTCAGGTTTATTAACCTTTTGGATTGGCCAACACCACTGTAGTTGTTCAATAAGAAAATTAATCATCAAAAATACAAATTGCCTAAAATTTGTGTATAAAGTATAGTGTGATGCCTTAACAAAACCAGGTAGTCACAGATGACTGTACTCCCCACCAAGGGTACAGGAATCACCTCCTCCTTGGGAATTAACACCACACACCCCACACATAGGAACACCAGCCACAAATCCTAGTCGCCCCCCCATGGCAGCCAGGACACACCAGTGGGCGGGACCAGGCAGATGGGAACGCCCACCTAGGGGTCTTGAGGTGACAAGGGGTGGGAACCAGAGAGTTTTTTAGTTGAGTTTTGAGTGCAGTTGGAGTTGGAGTCTGGAGGCAGACAGAGTGAGCAGTCGGTGAGAGGAGCTGAAGTGCAGTGTGGTCAGGGTTGGAGCCCTTGGAGCCCTTGGAGGACCGACTAGGTGGCAGACGGCATTGTAGGGCCACAGGCGACGGAGATCCGGTTGCGGGAGACCTGAAGTGGACCAGGGCAGGGTTGTAGCCCACCGGTACCGACAATGGGAATCCAGTTCGGAGGCCGTGCACAGGCAGGGTACCTGGACCCTAGGACGAGGCAAACTTCAAGCCCCTTGTTAATTGACCTGTGGGACAAGGTGCCAGGCTTTGTTTCCGAGGAGATAAGCTTAGATAGAGCAGACCGGCAGCCCAACGCGGGGGATAGGGTGTCCGCCAAGAACCCACTGAGATCCCACGGGAGCAGAGTCTGCGGGCAACGGCTTCCTCTGCGTACAAAGCTGCAGGGGAGCGGATTTCTCCCATTCCAAGCGGGTTTAATCAACACACAGCAAGACACAAGTGCAGGAGGAAGGGTCCCTACATTGTCAACCCGTGTGCGGGACCAGCACACCCCTCCAGAGGCAACTGGCATCCGGCCTTGGTTTACAATACAGACTCTGTGCGAATCCTTCCTAATTGTGAGTACACCGGTGTCATCCGGTCCGACCTGCCGACAGAGCCCCAGCACTGCTCCTTACATACACCTGGGCCCTGGGACTACACCTCCCCCTACCCATGGAGGGGATACCACTTTGCTGCCCTCACACCATCGGTCCCGGACGCTGGCCCCGAGAGGCAGCGGCGGTGCCACCATCCCATCACCGCAACCCACGGGTGGCGTCACAGACAATCTTCCCTGTAAATACCCCCTTTTTTCACAGTTGCGAGGACGGGCAGTTGCACGAACCCCGGGTCCGGTCACCACTTGAGCCCCAGACACGATCCCGGATCTGAGCGCCACTCGAGCAGCCCCGTTGCCGTAGCGGAGGCGGCACCCATCCGTGACAATAGTACCCCTCAAATCTGTGTCAAAAGCATCTCATTCATCACCGCTTCAACCTACATAATGCTCTGTGTCGATAAGGGACAAGAATAGCTAATGGATGTTAGGTTTGGCCAACGTGAGACATGTTTAATCCTTCTGGAGGTAAGCTAATTCAGTTAGAAAAACACATCTACTGTCTCTATGTCACTAGGAATTTTGCACAAAACTCACTAGTTATCATAGCGGCATCAGACTCTGTTCACATTACAGATCTTGACACTTCATCTTATGGTTTCTCTTGTGCTTCTGACCTACACAGGCAGGTTCGGGCATCAACCAGCTGGGGTCTCATTATTGATCAGGCTAGCAAGAGTTAACCTCTGTTAGCCTGCTTTTCATTTCTTTGATCACATGTTGTTGGAAGCCTATCACATCCTATTCTAGATGGTGGAATCTGTCCTTTCACGCCGACTATAGTTTATTGCTGTGTTGGTCTGTGTGCTGTTGTGTCTAAATGCTGATGATGATTGTATTGCTTTGTGCTTGGAATTGTTGTGGAATTCTCCCGTTGCCTTGTTTCCTCCCTGCTCTTATTTTGCTCCTAATCTCTTTTTGTCTTAAGGCCCCTTTACACACTGCAACATCGCTAGCGATATCGCTGTAACGTCACCGGTTTTGTGACGTAATAGCGACATCCCCAGCGACATTGCAGTGTGTGACACGCATCAGTGACCTGGCCCCCACTGTGAGGTCGCTGATCGCTCCAAATTGTTCAGGACCATTTTTTGGTCCTTTGTTTCCTGCTGCGCAGCATGCATCGGTGTGTTTGACACCGTTACAATGACATTGTTAGCGAGTTAGAAGCCAGCCCTTAGGCGTGCTATAGTATTTCCTTTTCCGCCCCCTTACCTCCGATTGGGCGGCTTTCACTGAAAAGAAGGCAACTTTAGCACCTCCGTCCTTTGTTTCAAAGCTACCTTGTTCCTGAGCGTGCTGGTTTGCAGATCATTAGAGAGTTCTCCAGTCTGCAATACCGCACAGAGGACTCTACAAAGATCCGCTAAGCAACAGAAGCTCAGGAACAAAGGATATACAAGCGCGACTTTTGCCAATCTTTCCAAGCTCGGGGTCGCCAATAAGAACACACTAGCGATTACCAATCGGAGCTGAGGGGGCGTGTAAAAAGGACACCTATCTGGCTTCAGCGCCAAACACCACGCCCCTAACATAGGTGTGAGTCGTCAATTAGCTGCTGTGTGACACGTCCCCAACGACCAGCGAAGTCATTCTGCAGGTCCGTATCGCTGCTGCATCGTTGGCCAGATCTGCCTTTTTGACAGCTCACCAGCGACTGTTAGAGACTTTTCAGAGATCCCAGCCAGGTCGGGATCGCTGGTGGGATCGCTAGAAAGTCTTAGTGTGTAAAGGGGCCTTTATACCTCTATGTGTGTGCCAAGAGATAGAGTTTTGGTTTCCCCTGTTTATCTATTTCTGTTGGCTTCACCACTCCTGCTCTGGCCCTCCCAAGGGTTGAGGGGAGAGGTATAAGATCAGGGCTGGTCATGAGCAGGGCCAAGAAGGCGGCTCAGACATCCTCACCTTCAGAGGTAACTCTGATATCAGGGATTGCTAGGGTCCCCTAACCTGATGGCCAGTTTAGGAGCCCCTGTCCCCTGCTTTCTCCCCATTCACTATGACATTCTTCTTATGGAACATTTCCTCCAGGGAAGACTGCACTGAATTCCAGAGACACCATAGGACATGAAGTGCTGGTGTGCCCAAGATGTAGACCTGATATCTCTTTATTATGAGTCCTAAAAAACCCAGCTTTTCCATTATGTAACAGAAGATGGAATATTGTGCCAGGATAATAGACTGATCCTTTTCTTGCAAATAAAGCTCAAAGCAAAACCAATTTGCAAGCAAAAAGACAAACAAGCTAATGTGATAGAGATGGGGCTGCTGGGTGAGTTCATGAAAGAATAGGAATCTTTGATGGAACAATCGCATTTTCATAGTACACTATTAAAAATGTTTTTTTCTTCTCAAGATGTAAAAATGGCTATTTTTGCTATTTATATGCTCTGTTAGGAAAATTAGACATTTTATAGTCATTCTTAGTTATGTTCAGACACATTTTCAGACAGTTCTCTGTTTTAGAGAGAAGAGTTGACTCAGTTTAACAAAAATAGGAAATAACTGGAAAATCTATTGTATTAAAGTGGTATAGTTTTGGATACGTGTACAATATAATTCCTTTAATATGACATTACCAGGTGGTAATTAGTGCTAGATAATTATAATTTTAGAGATTACCAGGAAAGTATTTAAAACTTTCATGCCGAATCGGCATGAGAAAAAAATCGCTGTGCCTCATTGACTTAAATTGGTCAGAGTGGAATGAGAGATTCCCTTCTGAGCCCTGCCGTGCGCCCAAACAGTAGTTTTCCACCACATGTGGGGTGTCGGTGTACTCAGGAGAAATTGCACTACAAATTTTATGGTCCATTTTTTTTTCTTTTGCCCTTGTAAAAATGAAAAAAATGGGGCTAACGCAACATTTTTGTGGTTAAAATGTATGTGTTTCATGGCTTAACATTATAAAATTCTGTGAAGCACCTGTGGGTATATATATTCAACAAATTAAATGGACACTGTCATTTCAACAAACTGCGTAAATTTATGGTAAAAGTAAATGTCGCACCCACGGGGAAAGGGGTTAACTTGATACTCGTCGGTGGGCCTGATTACGTCGGATCTGGGGATGTCACGGGTGGCACTTGCCTGGCTTTGTGGGTCGAGGTGTACAATAAAAGGTGTTAGGGTGATGGAGGATGGATGGTGGATGGGATATTGGGGGTGGTTGAGGATTTGTCTCGTGACGCCACCTGCGGTACGCGGCCAGGGAATTAGGCGCTGCTGCTGTCCTCCGAGGTGGATGGTTATAGTAGCCAAGATGGTTCTGCTCTCACAGGTGGAGCGGACCCCGGGGAGGATGATGAGGGCATACCTCCCAACCGTCCCGGATTCTGCGTGACTGCCCCAATTTTAGAGGTGTGTCCCGCGGCTCACAGCTGATGTCTTGGCTCCTCCCCTCAGTGCAGTGAATAAATTAAATTATATTCTCATTGGCTCTGGATTTTTGGGTCAGCCAGGACTCAAACCCATGAACCGTGAGCTCATAGTTCCATAGGCAGCAGCTCTAACCACTGAGCCACTGCCTGTAGTGAAAAGCATAGAAAGATTTGGTAATCTTGACCTCTATATTGCAGGTGAGACACCAGAAGCAGATTATTCAGCAGCAAAGATGGATGGAGGGATGGATGAATGAATGGATGATAGAGGGATGGATAAATGATAGAGGGATGAATGGATGATAGAGGGATGGATGGATGATATAGGGATATATAGATACATGACAGATAATAGATAGATACATACATAATAGATAGCTAGAATCATAGATAGATGGATAGATTGATAGATAGATAAAATCATAGATAGATAGATAGATAGATAGATAGATAGATAGAATCATAGATAGATAGACAGAGGGATAGATAGAGGGATAGATAGATGGATAGATAGATGGATAGATAAATAGATAGATAAATAGATAGAGAGATAGATAGATAGATGGATAGAGGGATAGATAGAGGGATAGATAGATGGATAGATAGATAGAATCATAGATAGCTAGAATCATAGATAGATAGAATCATAGATAGATAGAATCATAGATAGATGGATGGATGGATGGATGGATGGATGGATGGATGGATGGATAGATAGATAGATAGATAAATTTGGCATCTCTTTGTAGGTGAAGGAAAGAGTCAGATTCATTTGTTCCCATAAAACTACTATAAAGAAATGAGGAAAAAAAAAACAAATACATTTTTTTTTCTTTCTTATTTTCACCAACTTGGATTCAAGCCAGCAGCCTCCTAGCTTTCTACCTGATCTAAGCTGTTGAGCCACCGGGAATCGATGATGTTAGATGCAGGATTTTACATAAATGAACCTACAATGCAGCCTCTGATTACACAGGACACAGAGCTACATTGTATTCTACAGGGAGAGGAAAAGAGGGTTTTTTTTGTCTTCTAATAAAATTACTAAAAATAATAAAAACAAAATAGAACAATGTCATTTTATTACACTTTTTTTTATAAAATAATAGACATCACAAATCAGCAAATAGCATGGACATATTTGGTGTCCCTGTAATCGTAACGACCCGAACAACACAGCGATCAGACTATTTATGGGGATCGGTAAATGGCGGAAACAAAATGGCGCAATTTATTATTTTTCTTTATTAAAACCCATAAAAAATGTAATAAAAATGTATCACTGAGGCCGTGTTCACACATAGCATAAATGCTGCGTTTTTTCTGCAGGTGTCCGCACCACGATCACAATAACATTCTTCTCTGATTATTGCGTGTTTGCGGTATTTTTTATGCATTGTCCTCTTATTTGATACATGTTTGTTGCAGATGTGAATCCTGAAGATTATAAAGAAAAAAAACACCAAATCCGCAGAGTTCAGCAGTATCTTTACATGCACCAGGGGCGGAGATTTCATGACGTCTCATCCACTTTGCTTGGACAATTAGTCTGTGTTCACATGTAGTGTGAATGCTGCATTTTTTTCTGTAGTGTAAGGGTATGTGCGCACGTTGCTTTTTACCTGCTTTTTTGCTGCTTTTTCTTCTGCGCTGTTTAATGCCAAAATGGATGTGTTCTTCTATTCAAGCAAAGTCTATGGGAATTTGGGTTTCTTGTTCACACTATGTTGTTCAAAATGCTGCCTTTTTGTGGCAGAACTTTGGTCAAAAACTCAGCTTTGCAGTGCAAAACCCAAATGGCAAAAACAAGTGACATGTTGCTTCTTTGAAAAGCTGAGTTTTTGACCAAAGTTCTGCCACAAAAAGGCAGCATTTTGAACAACATAGTGTGAACAAGAAACCCAAATTCCCATAGACTTTGCTTGAATAGAAGAACACATCCATTTTGGCATTAAACAGCGCAGAAGAAAAAGCAGCAAAAAAGCAGGTAAAAAGCAGGTAAAAAGCAACGTGCGGACATAGCCTTAATGCATTTTTTTCTGCTGTTTTTTGCACATTTATTCCGCTGTGTTTAATTATCCAAGCAAAGTGGATGTGATTCCATGATTCCAAAAAATGCAGGAATAAGCTTCTCTGTACAATAAAAACACTTAAAAACGCAGATTCACACTGAACCAAAAATACATTAAATAATGGAGAAAAGGAGAAAAAATGCAGCAAAAATGGAAAACCCAGAGAAGATTGTTATTGTGTAGCTTGGTGCAGACAGCGGCAGAACAAAAATAAACAGGATTTATGCAACGTGTGAATACGGCCTTATAGGCACAAATAAGCAACATGTCATATAGTGACACATAGAAATATAAGAAAATTCTGACTGCTATGAATATGTATGAACAGTCTGGGGAATCTGCTGAATGACCCTTACTGACAAATGGGTGTGACTAGGGGTGTGGCTAGGGGCGTGGCAAAAATTTGCCACGGCGCACTGCACGCGCCGCATACTTTGTCCCTCTTTCCTTTCTTCAAAAGTTGGGAGTTATGTGAGGGGGGTCGTGGCCATTGGCGCCGAAGCGTGGGGCGACAGCGTCAGGAAGGAGAAGCGGACACAGTCTCTGTGGTTCCAGGTGTTTTACTCACAGTTCTTTAGATAATCCGATTGCCGCTCCCGGAGTACCGGTCACCGCCGTGATGGGCTCAAGTCGATCCTTAGCAATTCGAGGTCACCACCGGTGTTCCCACTGTGAGTCCTTTCTGGTCAGGGTCCCTCCAATCCCTGTGTATGAGAATGTGGAACGGGCTGCGGGTGTCTCCTGCACTCTCCGCAGACCCAAGAATCCCGTGTAGCTGTAGAGAACCCAGGCTGAGCTACCTGCTCCAAGCCGCGGTCCTTTGGCGCTCCAAGAAATGTGAGGTAAAGTAGAGTGGACCGAAGTCCTGACTGTGCTCCTCACCCCAAGCTGTGCCCGGGGCAATCTGACTATGTATGAAGATGCTTCTTCCCTTTTCACCAAGTGGTGCCCACCCCACAGGTGGTGGTCCTAGTTACCGGGAAAGTCCCATGTTTCGTGATGGCCACCCCCTATCTACCCTAGGCCAACCCCTGGTGGGAAAGCACCTAACTGTGTGTGGTGTGTGAATGTGAGAAACACCAGCGATTAACCTCTTCTTACCCAGGATAGGTGGTATACCTTAAGGGAGGTGCAGTATCTTGTGGCGACTGAAGCCTCAGGGGCGCCACAGAAACATATATACTTTGCAATTATTTCTGCACTTACGGGCCATTTTTCCCTAATCTGTGGGAGGGCTTCACTCTGAAAAGCTGCTTGGGCTGTCAGCCTACTATGGCATTAGATTACAACTGCCTATTGAAGTCTATGGAGAGAGGAAGAGGAAGAAAAGGCAAGCGCAGAGTGAGAAGCAGATGGAGAGAGAGAGGCACAGACACACAAAGACCACTGCTGCTGTTTGTCTAGCAGGTAGGTTTGCCAACTTGATTTTTTAATTTTTCTAAACAGCTTATCGAAAAATCACAGACAGTTAACATTTTTTACATGCTCACTGGTAAATCATAATAAATCCTTCAGATTCTAAGTGATATGTGTCTACAGCATGTAATTCTGATATAAAGACATTAGCTGTTTTTTCTGTGAACTGTTATATGACAATTACAGTCACAACAATCTGTACAGGCTTTTCCAAAAAAATCAGACACATCATTTTTTTTTTTTACCAGTGGTGGAAAAGGTAACTTTTTTGTGATGAGCGAATGGATTTGACACTATTCGCACAAATATTAAGGTATTCGGGATATTCGTTACTCGACAAGTATATTGGTATTTGAGTAGATGTGCCAATTCTGGCACTTTGCTCTGCTCTTCCCAATTGCCCTAATTCGGTCACAATTGGGGTAATATTTTTGGGGTTGATGTCAGCTGTGTAATGTCAGCTGGCATCGAACCCTAGTGTTAGTAATGGAGAGGCGTTTATCAGACACCTCCATTACTAACGCAGTAATCCCCTCAAAAACACATACATGGATACTTAAGGTCCTGCAATGCCCTGCACATGAGGTAACAGACATAGTGAATCAGAAGAACTGTACTACATTGCTAATTGGGGGTATTTGCTATGCTATTATCATTATTATTATGCTAACTGCATATCGGGATAGGATCCTGGAGATGGGGACACCCCTTTAATCTCTTACAGGACCATTTACAGTTTCCCATCTTACAGAATTGTAATGTATCAGTAAATATCGGATACCATACTGATGGGCTGTCTGGCATACAGTTTTCATCTCGCACTGTACTGATTTCAGAATCAAATTGCAGCATGGTGAATACATCTGATTAAATCCCATATCTGCACTGCCTCATTGAATAATAACATGGGTCCGAATGCAGTCCCTTTTTATATTGGATTGCACTTGATGTATACACTGGTGTGAGTGAGTCCTAAGAAGTACTACAATATCCCGCTGTAATATCTGTTAGGCTAGGTTCACATTTCCGTCAATTTGTATCAGTCACAACCCGTTTGGCGGATTCCGTTGTTTCCCATAGACTTGTATCGCTGATAAGTACTGGACAGTCAGTTTCCAGCAGCGATGCAAAGTCCAGCGTCCCACAGATATCACTTTATAGGGTTTACCTTGCTGTGATGCATATTTCTGAATGAATGCCTGATACAACTAATGGAAATCTCTAATATGTCCCAGTAGATAATCTGATGCACATTTGGAAGGCTCCGACTATTTATAGCCCTTATTTATTAATACCAGGCGTGTTCCATCCCGCCAGCGTACGCTACTACTGGAGGCGCTTCCATCTACTCTTTATGTATGATAATGTATACGCCAGGATCTCTTCAAAGCCGCTGCTGAAATTGGTTCCTGACACTGTTTTATCTTTCGCTTTAGGTGAACATCTTGGCAGACCCTTCTGGTAGCACTGGGGTTAAGGGCAAGTAAAGCATTTCCTTCTATTGTCAATTGAACGAGCCATAGATCCCTCCTGTAGGGGTCCTCCCCTTCCCTCCTCTCCTCACTCTTCTGTTCTTCTGGCCGCTTCTACTCTCACTCTCTCCGACTGCAAAGAGTGGATCTTGTGATGTTTCAAAGGATCTTTGCAGAACAACATCCCCTCACTATGGTTTCCCAGCTGTAGGATTGTCCGCATAGGCACCCACCACTGGTGAGTCTCTCCATGCCTCCTATGCATGGCCATCGCTCTGTCTTTTCTCCTACACCATATCCAAGGGCACTGAATTCAATTTCCCCCTTCTTGACTCATTTCCAGTTATTTTTGTTGTGTTCTTGCAGAAGCCAAAAAAAAAAAATCTTTGTCCCGCAGCCAATTTCTGTGGAAAATAAATGACAACGCACTCCTTTATACACAAACCATAAATGTAATCCATATCTCGGGGAGGTTTTCATACTCCAAAAGTTTGTATATGGGCTTATCAGTTTATACACGTTTCCAGCTCGATGGATGGATTCCCATTACACAACAGAGAAGGTTAATTTAGTTCAGATTCTTCCGCTAAGAGGCTTTTCCGCAAGGAATTTGTTTATATTCTTGTAAAATAATCCGGCATTTTTTGTTTAACCTGCAAATGCTTTCTAGGAATTCCAGGCAGTGAGATTTCTCTAATCATTACTTGGTAAAAAAAAACAAAACAATATCCACTAGAACTAAATTTAGGGGATGACGTTTGAGAGATGTGATGGGGGCTGCGATTATACGAGATGATGTATTTATATACAGAAATCACTATTATTATTAGGAAAATATTACCCAAGACCCTATAAGTGACGGAAGATAATGGAAATATTCACACTGGCATTATTATGTTTCTAAAATTTGGGAAATAACAAGTTAGAAAGTCTGTTAGTGGTGGATGAGATATATTCAGATGATATATGGAATAAAGTAGAAGCAGAGCTGAGCTTGTTGAGATGACAAACTGTTCTCTGGATTTTTATTAGGGCTCATTCACATGTGACTTTTTCATGTACTATATGAATTGGCTGAGTTTCATCAGAGATTAATCAGTTTGGTCTGAGTTTTATCATCTTTTTTTGTATGTAAAAAAATCCCATTCTCTACCGTCTAACAGTCCGTGTAAATTGGACCGCACTGAGATGGTATCCGACTGCTGTCCAGTTTTTTCACCGACCCATAAAATTACTATACTTTCTCACTTGGGTCCACAATTTTGCACAGACTGCACAGACTGCATAGACTGCACAGACTGCATAGACTGCACAGACTGCACAGACTGCATAGACTGCACAGACTGCATAGACTGCATAGACTGCATAGACTGCACAGACTGCATAGACTGCATAGACTGCATAGACTGCACAGACTGCATAGACTGCATAAACTGCATAGACTGCATAAACTGCATAGACTGCACAGACTGCATAGACTGCATAGACTGCACAGACTGCACAGACTGCATAGACTGCACAGACTGCACAGACTGCACAGACTGCATAGACTGCATAGACTGCACAGACTGCATAAACTGCATAGACTGCATAAACTGCATAAACTGCATAGACTGCATAGACTGCATAGACTGCACAGACTGCATAGACTGCATAGACTGCACAGACTGCACAGTCTGCACAGACTGCATAAACTGCATAAACTGCATAGACTGCACAGACTGCACAGACTGCATAGACTGTACAGACTGCATAAACTGCATAGACTGCATAGACTGCACAGACTGCACAGACTGCACAGACTGCATAGACTGCACAGACTGCATAGACTGCATAGACTGCATAGACTGCACAGACTGCACAGACTGCACAGACTGCATAGACTGCACAGACTGCATAGACTGCATAGACTGCATAGACTGCACAGACTGCACAGACTGCATAGACTGCACAGACTGCATAGACTGCACAGACTGCATAGACTGCATAGACTGCATAAACTGCATAAACTGCATAAACTGCATAGACTGCATAGACTGCATAGACTGCATGGACATGTGAACAGCCCCATTCATTATAAGGCTGAGTTCACATGTCCTATAATCATCCATTAGGCTGGAGTCACACTTGCAAGAGACTCGCGAGAGTCTCGCATTGCATCACCCGGCGTAGCCCTCCGCTCTCCGGACAGGAGAATCTCAGCTGCATAGAAATACATGCAGCCAACCCGCTCCTGTTAGAGAGTGCGGCCGTGCCGGGTGTTGCAATGCAAGACTCGCGTGAGTCTCTCGCAAGTGTGACTCCAGTCTTAGAGGGGATCCTGCAGAGATCCGTTTGCAAAATGATTTCTGCTGGATCTGGTTTTTTTAACATCGGAGTCATGGAGAATGGATGTGTTAACGGATTGCTAGATATCTTCCATTTCAAACGGATCCTGTAGGGAAAAAACAGATCCATTAAAAATGCCAGAAAAACGGTTGACTAAGTATCACTCCGTTAATGAATCCGTTCTCCATAGACTCCAATATTAAAAAAACGGATGCGGCAGACATCAGTTATTTAACAACAGACAAAAAAAAAGATGTGTTTGCAGAACTTTGTTCCCAACAAATTTCTCCAGGACTGGACATGTGAAGTCAGTCTATGTACAAGGGATCTCTGTACAAAACACGGAAAGCACTCGCACACCAAAAACTGATGTCAATGAGCCTTAAGACTGCAGTAAACCTTCCTAATGTATCAGTTAATTATCAAGGTGCAAAAATATGGAATAAAACTTTTACTTCATTCATTTTAAAGGGAATCTGTCAGCAGGTTTTTGTCACCTAATTGGAGAGCAGCATAATGTAGGGGGAGAGACCCTTATTCCAGCGATGTGTCACTTAGGTTGCTTTCACACTTGCGTTGATCTGCATCAGTTGCAATCCGTCGCCTTGAGGAAATACGGTATCCTGCAAAATATTTAGCAGGATTACGTTTTTTCCCCATAGACTTGTATGGACGACAGATTGCGACTGATGGCCTTGCATTGCATACACCGCTTGACGGATCAATCGTGGAACAACTGACCATCAAGCGGCAGGAACACCACATGTAACGTTTTTTGAGCGGCGGAATCCTTATGTTTTCACTGCACTTGCTCAGCTCTTGTGTTTAATCATTGAAATCAACCTCTCTCTCTCGGCAGCCGAACGATCAGCTGATCGGCGGGCGGCGGATTTTGTGAATGATCAGCTGATCGGCCGGCGGCGGATTTTGTCAACGATCAGCTGATCGGCCGGCGGCGGATTTTGTGAACGATCAGCTGATCGACCGGTGGCGGATTTTGTCAACGATCAGCTGAACGGCCGGCGGCGGATTTTGTGAACGATCAGCTGATCGGCCGGTGGCGGATTTTGTCAACGATCAGCTGATCGGCCGGCGGCGGATTTTGTGAACGATCAGCTGATCGGCGGGTGGCGGATTTTGTCAACGATCAGCTGATCGGCCGGCGGCGGATTTTGTGAACGATCAGCTGATCGCTCGGTAAAACAGTAAAAAAACAAACAAACAACAGATCGTTTTTTTTGCAGTATCAGTCACATCAGTTGTGCCACTATCTGCAACGCATCCATTGCATTAGTCACACAACGGATTGCAACTGATGCAAAACGACGCAAGTGTGAAAACAGCCTAGTGTAGTTTTGATAAAATCACTGTTTAATCAGAAGGAGCTTATCATTAGAGGACTACTTGGTGTGCTGCCAGGTAGTCCAGCATATTCATGATCTGTATAACTGCTAGAGCTGCAGCAGAGAAAACATTGATTTTATCAAAATAACAGCAAACAGCTCAGTAATTGACACATCGCTGGAATCTGGGTCTCTGTCTCTACATTATGCTGCGCTTAGATGGGGAAGCAAAAACCTGGTGACAGATTCCCTTTTACTGTGCTACCTTGATCTGAAGTTATCACCTTGATGTGACACTAGGGCTATGTTCACAAGATGTTTGTTAAGGAGTTAGTGTAAATCCGCTCCAAAGTCTTCCAGATCAGCTCCAAACAACGCCTGGAAAGTTTTTCCCAATCATTTCTACTGAAAATCTACTCTGTTATTCATAGGAAGAGATTTGGAGAGTTATTTTTTTCCTCTGAACAGGTGTTGAAAAATGTCTGGTTCTCACAAAAAGTGCATGTCACTTCCTCGACATCGATTTTGATGGAATATGCTCCAAACTGGGCACTGTCAAATTAATAGTAAAAACACTTCCTGAAAAAAACTGTTCAAAACTTCTTCAGGAAAAATAAAAAAAATTGCCAAAAACTCCTCAAATAGAGAGCATGTCTGGAAGCGGATGTTACTTGAAAAACTACACAATAAATTCCAGTGGGCACAGGCCTAGAGATCACGGCTTTAGAATAGTAAGACATGATTGCAGAATGTGACTGCGGACTATAACACTAGAATGTTCTACATAACTGGTTTACATTTCTATGCAAAATAGTATTTTTTATGAGTTAAGGCCGATGTTATATTTATTTCTTAGTATTTATAGCTCTAACATATTCCAAAGTGCTGTACAAATAATATACTCGAGTCCTTGTACCCAGCGGTGCTCACAATCTGCTTGTATCACATAGATGTAACAACACCCCAGGGTCAGGTACAATTGTTTTTGTTTATATACTGCTCCACTACAATATACAGTATATATTCCACAGATAATAAGTGGTGTATGTAGCTGACATGTCAGATGCCATACATTTGAGTTTGTCATTTCATTGTGGAGACTGAGTCCTCAAATAATGAAATGTTTTTGCAATTTCTTACATTTATGATATAGCCACAGTAGATGCCACAAATTCTTGTTTGATGCTGGACCCTTAAGGCCCTAACACACATAGCCAACTCATTCTGCTGATTTGGGCAAGATCGGCTAACCATCTGCTGCTGTTGAAGGAATTAAAGGGGTTGTCCAGTAAAAAATGACAAGTGTACACTCACTCTGTGTGTCACTCTATGTGATTTCAGACTTATGAATCCTCACATCGCGCACACTGTGCACTGTCAGGGTTCTCCGGTGTCAACACCGATATTCATCTTCCTTAACAGAGTCCAGCTCGAATTTTTCCGGCAAGCTCAATGTAAATGTGGTACCCCTGAGGCTTCAGTCGCCACAGAGTATTGCACCCAACATTGGGTGTAATGCTAAATCCGGTTCCTCAGGAGTCCCGGTTTTACCACATTACACACTCAAATACATACCAGGTTACCCTGTTCCCACTGGGGACTGGGCTAGGGTCGGGTAAATATGGGGTCGCTGACAGAGAGGCATTTACAGGATGCCCTTAACAGGGGCCCCAGTCCCACCAGCTTAGGACCTAGGAGGGGGGAAGTGCAGCCAGTAGGGGGAATCAGGAGCCAACACAACAGTTAGAGAGTTCTCCAGCAGGAGAGCAAGGGAGCAGTCGCATCTTACAGGTGCTCCGGAGGGAAGAAGTTCTCAACTGTTGCCACGGGAGAGGGATCTCTGCTCCCCACAGAACCAACGCCACACAGGGTGGCAAGACCCTAGGGAAGATCATACTTCACGTTGGTTTTCCAGAATCTGCCTGGTCGGAGAAAGTTTCAAGCTTCCCTGACCACACAGGGCCTGACAGCACAGTGCCATATAGGATCCGGGGCCTCGCTTCAAGCCGGACCCCACATCGGAACTGTGGCACCTGCAGATATGGGACAAGAGTACATGTCGTGAAACCCAGGGTCCCCTCGCAGCTTCAAGCCAGGGGATCCACAGACAGGCGTGACAAGGAGAAACCCACTAAACACCAAACCAGACTGATCTTTAAGGGGATTCGGGTTCAACGGAGCCCATCATAGCAAGTGACCGGTATTACCTGGGTGAGTGGCATCGTACAAAAGTGAGTAAATAACCTGGAACCGCAGCCATAGACACTGACTCTTTATTTCCCGCACTGCCGCTCCCCACCACCATTACTGCTCCCCTTATCATCCTCCCCGGAGCCCGCTCTACCTGTGGAGAGCAATACCATCCCTGGCTGCTACTATCATCTGCCCCGGAGGACAGCGACAGCAGCGGCGGCCCATTTCCTGGCTGCATACCACAGGTGGCATCACGACAAACATTCCTCACTACTACCCCCAACATCCTTCCTTCAGCCATCCTCTATGCACCTCGGGGCAACAGAGCCAGGCCAGGCCGCCTGTGGTATCGATGGTCGACGGTCCGGCGACTAGTGGGTTAAACGCACCTGCCCCGTGGGGCGCTACACAAGTGTGCGAGGCTAGCAACAGTCAAGTTGGAGTCTAGCCGGGAGTCTGCATATCGTATACTTAAAGTCACGTGACCACCTTTCCCGGCGTTGACACCGGATAATCCTCACAGTGCACAGTGCGCGATGTGAGGATCATAAGTCTGCAGTCAACCCCTTTAAGGAGAAGGCAGTTGGAATTTCAACGCCTGATCCTTTTGTTTTGGGGGAGATAATGTCTGGAAGTGGCTTTGTCCTCTCTTCTTCCGTTAAAACAGTTGAATGCTCAGCCGAGCTGAGTGCAGATGTATGAGTGTTGAAAGAGACAGTTGTCTACTATCTCATGTGTATGGCTGGCTTTAGCTGGGCGTTCTCAAGAGATGAGCCCAATCTCATGCTCCCTTCACTTGTCCGTGATTCCGGTACGTATGACATCCGTTTTCATACATACCAAAGACACGGACATACGTACACCAATTAAAATCAATGGGTCTGCGCACACATCCGTGTTTTCTCATGGACGTGTCCATGGGGAGTACTCATGTGTACGTGTGTTCCACATGGAGACAAGTCCGTTTTTAACCGGCAGCATGGATGTTTAAGTTCAATAGTGTGACGCCCTGGACTAGCCAGGTTGTCACAGGTAGGCCCTTACACAAACACCTCCCCATTTATTAAGGTGACAGCAGCCAACCTACAAAAACCTTGTCACCTCTCCCAGGGGGCGGAGCCAGGTGGTGGCACCGCCCACCGAGGAGTTCACAAGCCCTGAGGCAGGAAAAACAGTGAAGCTCCCCGTGGGGAGCAGAGTTGAAGGGTGTAGATGAGCTTTGACTGTGAAGTGGAGTGAAGTTCAAGGGCAGACTTGCGTTCAGGTCTGCCATAGTCTACGACAGGTGTCTGGGTTGGAGCCGAGTCACCTCTGGCAAGGAGGCAGATGGTGGTGGCCGCCTGCAGGAGCTGGGATTACAGCCAGTGGAACCGTAGGGACTGGGGACGGGTGGTGGCCCGCCGGTACCAAACCGGGGAACCGATCGGAAACCGGAGCACCAGGAGGGGTACTCAGACCCAGTACGAGGCCCAAAAACAACTGAGCTGAGTCAAATCAACTGATTGAGGATTGGACTTTAGGCCCCTTCCCACCTAAGACCCGACTGAAGACAACAACCCAACCATTAGGGTAAAGCCACCGCCCAGGCATAGAGACCCGACGGGCCAGCATCTGCGGGCAAAAAGGGCTCTCCCAGCACACACCAGGCTGGGGAGCAGACTACCATTGCTCAGGCATAGGAGTTGTCATTTTCTACACAAGTGAGGTGCAGAAGAAAGGCGGAAACCACCAACCTGAAAAGGGAAAAAGCGCAGCCGGCTGCGGGCACCGTTCACCATCTTGTTTACAACAGTGCCTTTGGGCCGCGCGCCGCACCGCACCGACACACCAGTACCATCCAGTCCCCTGCCTCAGCATCTCCCTCGGGCCCCCGGGACCATCATTCCCCCTACCCACGGAGGGGGTCAACACCAAGCTGCGCAACACCGTCCCCGGGAGCCTAGTCAACGGCAGCGGTGGTGTCCATCCATTCACCACAACCTGTGGGTGGCGTCACAAACTCAAATCCCCTACAAACAACCGCGGCTCCGGCCGTGGACCTCCCCACTGAAGTCTCTACGTGTAGCGGCAACCCCCTTGCAGAGCGACGTGACCCCCGGGTCCGTGAGAAGCTCGAGCCACCCACCGACGAGCACGGATCCGAGCGGCTCGGCAGCCGGCTGAGCCCCGGGGCGGTACAATAGAAATCAATGGGTTTTGGAAAATCACGGGTGGAACACGGATGTCATCCTTGTATCGTCCATGTGTCATCTGTGCGTGTTTTTTTATTGTACCAAGAAGAATAATTTTGTGCAGCCCCTTTTTTTATATTTGATTACAATCTGGTGTGTGCACTTTCTGTGTGGAGTGTTGGAGTTTGGTAGAGAAGGTGTTTGTATTTGTGCTGATTTTGCTTGAAAGAATGGCCCCCTCGTGGACACAGATCTTTAAGCACTAATTCCTAATTTGGCACACATTTTCACATAAAAACCCTTGATTAAAACATTTTCCATTTTTTTCTAGCATTGTTCACACGAATGTTAGACAGACGTAAAAAATGGATGCACGGATAGTCACGCAGATGTACAAAACGGACCATGAAAAATGTGCGTTTTTATCATGGACATGTGAAGGGTGCCTAAGGGTGCTTCAATTTGAGCACAACCTGCACCTATCTGAAATAGGAATCCAATTTAAAGGGAACCTGTCAGGTCCAATATGCACCCAGGACCACGAGCAGTTCTGGGTACATATTGCTAATCCCTGCCTAACTGCCCCTGTATCTAGTACCAAAGATAAAGAGATCTTTAGAAAAAGTGACTCGCCCACCCCAGGGCTATGGGACACCCGGTGCCGGACCGGACTAGTCCGGTGGTAGTCAGTGGTGGCTGGGCCCGGCTCCGTGGCCCTGGTGGGTGTCAGTTGAATATGTGGCTTAAGTTAAAGTTTGTGTTCGTGACGCCACCTGTGGTATGCGGCTAATAAGCCGCCGCTGCTGTGTGAGGCCTCCGGGATGATGTTATAGCAGCAATGGTAGTACTGCTCCCCACAGGTGGAGCAATGCCCGGGGCACGGTTGGTGCTTGTAAGTGTCTATGCAGATGAAATAACTGAGGCAACTTCAGAGGTGCAGTTCAAGTTCTTTTACTCACAGTTCTTGTCAGGGCAGGCAGAACCCTTGGACTGCTGGGACCGCTGTCAGGGACCTCCGTCTTCTGGTTGATTCAGAGTGTGAAATCCGGTACCCTCTCTCTTAGTGTCTCTTTCTCTGCTGTCTTCACTAGCCTTGCCTTGTTAAGATGGACTTGGCTTGGCCTCCATTACAGTCTCCAGGCTGGGGGGTCACCTGTCGGCTGATTACCCCTTTTCTGAAGGGCTGCTCTGGGTTCTGGCCCTGGGAGCTTGCAACGTCCCTGGGCCTCGGTTTTTACTGTTTGGAGATTGTCTTTTCACTCCTCCAGTTTCTAGGGACCGTCCCCTGTCGCAGCTAATCACTCCACCGATGTCACTGTGGACCAGGCCACCGCAGCCTGCAGCTACTCGTAGCGCCTCTGGGCCCTCGGCTTCGGTACCCAACAAGGACAGCTCGTGGTACCTACAGGACTACCCGCAGCCCTGCGACCCTTTCTTTCCTTCTCTTCTTTCTCCTCCTTGCCTGCCTCAGCAGGCCTCCTCCTCCCTCCTTTCTCTCGTTCTTCTCCTCCAACTACATGCTGCTTCTCTCACTCCCTGAGGTAAACTGAAACTAACTTGACCTTCCTTTCTCTATCTGCTCTCTGGTCTCCTCCCACCTCCCCAGTTGCTAAGCTACCACCCTATGGGAGCAGGGATGGGTCTTACAGCCCCTCTCAGCATGCAGCATGGGAGGGTTGCCTGCCACTTTCCCTGGTCCTGTGTGTCCCTAGCAATGGGTGTAGTGTGGATTTACCAGGGGACCGGAGTTCACTCTCTTCCTCTCCCAGAATGGGGCATCACACCGCTGATGGGGTGCAATGACCTGTGGCGACGGAAGCCTCAGGGGCGCCACAAAAGTATCATGCGCACTATGAAGCTTCGGAGAGGTCTAGTGCGCATGTCCGGAAGTGGTGGGGACTTATGATCATGCGCATGACCCTATACCTGGCATCAGAAATGGTGACAACAAATCCAGGTATGTGCGTCACTGCTGATGATGCTGGGCAATGGGCATTGAATAGTATGGTAGCACGTCCTTGTGGTCGTGCTAACATACTTAGAGGGCGGACTAGCCGGATTAGCAGGGATTAGCAATATGTACCCAGAACTGCTCGTGGCTCTGGGTGCATATTACACCTGACAGGTTCACTTTAAAGTCATTTTACCTGTAGCCCCATAGAAAATCCTAGATCTCATTATATCAGGACACATTATCAATAGTGATGAGCGAGCATGCTTGTTACTACTCGGTACTCGCACGAGTATCACTGTACTCGGGCTACTCGGCGGGGACCGAGTAATCTCGCGATACTCGTGCTGTACTTGTGGTCTTCATGTTGGCGCTCTTTTTACAGCCATCCCTTATGCAGGGATTGGCTGGCAGACCACTGCAATGCCACAGCCCTGTTACTTGTGGAATTACAGTGATTGGCCGGCCCTCATAGCATGACCGTGCCTTTAGCCCGACACTTCCCCGCTCGGCTACGGCCCCTCCCGCACTCCACTCCGCGTGTATATATATATGCACGCTTACACACACACGCACGTTTTTTTTTTAAATTTAAAGTTTTATGGTTTCTACATGCTGCCGGGGATCATTTCAGAATAATACTCGGGTCTCCCATAGGATAACATTGGGCTCGGTGCTCGGGCCGAGTACACGAGTATTTTTAGATGCTCGGCCCGAGCCTCGAGCACCCGAGCATTTTAGTACTCGCTCATCACTAATTATCAAATGTTATCTATATATATAATTGCCTTATTCTGTCTGTCTGTCTGTCTGTCATGCTCCAAAATTGTGTCCTTACGGTGACATGTCCTTACGGTGACACAAAGCTGATTGGCCGCTGGGCTCGCCATGGCCCCGCCCCCCCCGCACGGATTGGCCGCTCGCCTCGCCTCGGGTCCGCCCCCCCGCACGGATTGGCCGCCACTCAGACTCAGACTCAGACTCACGCTCACACTCACGCTCACGCTCACGCTCAGGCTCACGCTCAGGCTCACGCTCACGCTCAGACTCACGCTCAGACTCACGCTCACACTCAGACTCACACTCAGACTCACACTCAGACTCAGACTCAGACTCACGCTCAGACTCACGCACAGACTCACACGCACACTCACACGTACACTCACACGTACACTCACACTCAGACTCACGCACACTCAGACTCACATGCACACTCAGACTCACATGCACACTCAGACTCACGCTCAGACTCACGCACAGACTCACACACAGACTCACGCACAGACTCAGACTCACACTCAGACTCACACTCAGACTCAGACTCACGCTCAGACTCACGCTCAGACTCACGCTCAGACTCACGCACAGACTCACGCACAGACTCAGACTCAGACTCACACTCAGACTCAGACTCAGACTCACGCTCAGACTCAGACTCACGCACAGACTCACGCACAGACTCACGCACAGACTCACGCACAGACTCACGCACAGACTCAGACTCACACTCAGACTCACACTCAGACTCAGACTCACACTCAGACTCAGACTCACGCTCAGACTCACGCACAGACTCACGCACAGACTCAGACTCACACTCAGACTCAGACTCAGACTCAGACTCACGCTCAGACTCAGACTCAGACTCAGACTCACACTCAGACTCAGACTCAGACTCAGACTCAGACTCACGCTCAGACTCACGCTCAGACTCACGCACAGACTCACGCACAGACTCACGCACAGACTCAGACTCACACTCAGACTCAGACTCACGCTCAGACTCACGCTCAGACTCACGCACAGACTCACGCACAGACTCACGCACAGACTCAGACTCACACTCAGACTCAGACTCAGACTCACGCTCAGACTCAGACTCACGCTCAGACTCACGCTCAGACTCACGCACAGACTCACGCACAGACTCACGCACAGACTCAGACTCACACTCAGACTCAGACTCAGACTCACGCTCAGACTCAGACTCAGACTCACACTCAGACTCAGACTCACGCTCAGACTCACGCACAGACTCACGCACAGACTCACGCACAGACTCAGACTCACACTCAGACTCAGACTCAGACTCACGCTCAGACTCAGACTCAGACTCAGACTCACACTCAGACTCAGACTCACGCTCAGACTCACGCACAGACTCACGCACAGACTCACGCACAGACTCAGACTCACACTCAGACTCAGACTCAGACTCACACTCAGACTCACACTCAGACTCACACTCAGACTCACACTCACACGCACACTCACACGCACACTCACACTCAGACTCACACGCACACTCAGACTCACATGCACACTCACACTCACACTCACACGCACACTCACACGCACACTCACACTCAGACTCACGCACACTCAGACTCACACGCACACTCAGACTCACACGCACACTCAGACTCACACGCACACTCAGACTCACACGCACACTCAGACTCACACTCAGACTCACACGCACACTCAGACTCCCACGCACACTCAGACTCAGACTCACACATACTCATACTCAGACTCACACGCACACTCAGACTCACACGCACACTCAGACTCACACTCAGACTCACACGCACACTCAGACTCCCACGCACACTCAGACTCAGACTCACACGCACACATACTCATACTCACACTCACACTCACACTCACACTCACACGCACACTCACACTCACACGCACACTCACACTCACACTCACACTCAGACTCACACGCACACTCAGACTCACACGTACACTCACACGCACACTCACACGATGGAGCACGATGGGGAGTGCGCAGCATGGGGGATGGAGCACGATGGGGAATGCGCAGCATCGGGGATGGAGCACGATGGGGAATGCACAGCATGGGGGATGGAGCACGATGGGGAATGCGCAGCATGGAGGATGGAGCACAATGGGGAGTGGGGATGGAGCACGATGGGGGGTGTGCAGCATGGGGGATGGAGCACGATGGGGGGTGCGCAGCATGGGGGATGGAGCACGATGGGGGGTGGACCACGATTGGGGGTGCACACCTTCCCCCAAAACACACACACACACACACACACTGCCACACACGCATTGCACAACACACCACACACACACTGGGAACCACAAACACCGCCCTACACAGACACCCACACACACAGACAACGCCGCAGACACACAACACCCAACACACAACACCCAACACACAAACACCGCGGCACACACAAATATATGCACATACCGCACAACACACACATTGCACAAAACATACCTCCCCCCAAAACACACACACACATACACAAACCGCGCAACACACATACACACAACGATACAGACACACAGCGCTCCACAAATAACGACACACAACACAACACACAAACAACACCGCTCTCACCCCCCGCTACACCCAGACAACACCCAGAACATGTACAGCCCCTACACAAACACTTGGTAACTACACACAACAACATCTATATATATAACAAAAATCATACATTAACTACACAATTCTAGAATACCCGATGCGTAGAATCGGGCCACCTTCTAGTCTAATATATAAAGCTGAATGTGTGTATGTACGTCCGGGATTGGTATCTGCACCGTCGCAGCTACAGCCACAAAATTTTGTACACTCACACGTCTGGACCCCGAGAGCGTCATAGGCTATGTTGTGGGGCGAAATTTTAACCCCGCACGTTCCAATTTACCAATCAATTTGCCCCTATCTACATAATGGGGAAAAGGTGAAACGAAAAGTGTATCCACACCGTCGCATTTACAATCACAAAACTTTGCACAGACACCTCATGTGACCCAGGAAACGTTGTAGACTATGTTTTGACAGGAAAATTTAACCCTGCGCTTTACAGCTACTCTCCAAAAAACATGCCTTCATTAAAGTAAATGGAGCCTGGAACTACAGGTTATTAGTAGGAGCTGTGATTGGTTGCTATAGCAACAAAATACATTCATAGTATAAGAAGCTTATATGTGAGGTAATAAGATGTCGGTGGGGAGATGGATAGAGAGAGACAGACAGGGAAGGAGACTGAGAGATAGAGACAGACAGGGAAAGAGACAGACAGAGACAGACGGTGAAAAAGAGAGACAGACCTAGAAAGAGACAGACCTAGAAAGAGACAGACCTGGAAAGAGACAGACCTGGAAAGAGACAGATGGGGAAAGAGACAGACAGACATGCAGACAGGGACAGAGACAGGCAGACAGGGAAGGAGGAGACAGCCAGAGAGATATACAAAGATAGATGAGGAAAGACACAGACCTTGATAGAGACAGACGGGGAAAGAGACCGAGAAATAGAGACTGGCAGACAGGGAAAGAGACAGACAGGAAAAGACACAGACAAAGAGACGTGGAGACAGACCTGGGAAAGAGACAGACCTGGAAAGAGACAGAGAGATAGAGACAGACAAAGAAAGAGACAGAGACAGGCAGACGAGGAAAGAGGCAGACCTGGAAAGAGACAGACAGGGAAAGAGACAGACAGAGACAGACGGGGAAAGAGACAGATCTGGAAAGAGACAGATGGAGAACATTACTTGGCCAATTTAGTTAAATCTGTGTGGAATATCTGTGGTGTTGAAATATATGTTGTGAAATGCTTATATTAGCTTAGTTTTTGCCTTTTAATAATTACATTTCTATCTATTTGTTTTGTGTTTTTTGTGTGCAGAATAAATTTTTGTTAATACATTCTATTTTGTTAACAGCAGTTATTAACCCGGGCGAAGCCGGGTAGTACAGCTAGTTATATTATAAACTGGGGTGTTACAAAGGCTTCAGGTTAACCTATTGCATTATTTATTGCCCTGTAGCCATTACATGACTGATTCAGCTTTGCTGTATTTCTATAAAGGTGTCACCTTGATTTACAATGTATGTATTTGATTTTTTTGAAGACTTTTGTTCCAGTGATGACTGAACCATTTGGATGCCGCATGTGACTGGTCTACTTTATCATGAAATCACGTTTTTTGTTATTTTCATCTTATATATCTTATTGATAAAGCACCAATATATTTGATTGTGGTCTCATTTCCGAACTTATAGCTCATGATGTAATAATATTGTATTATTATCTGCAGTTTTACACAGGACTGTAGGCAGACATACAGCTTTAGTGAAATCTGAAAGTTATGATTTGCAAAAGAAGGAACCTGCCACATGGCACATGCAGACTGATCTGTAGGCAGCATGGCCCTGGAAAGAGGCAGACCAGGAAAGAGACAGATCTAGAAACAGACAGCCGGGCATAGAGACAGCCGGGTAAAAAGACAGCCGGGTAAAAAGACAGCCGGGTAAAAAGACAGCCAGGCAAAAAGACAGCCGGAGAAAGAGACAGACGGGCAAAGAGACAGAGAGAGAGACAGACAGACAGATACCGAGATTGAGACAGATAGACTGATGTAAATACAGACAGAGAGATAGAAACAGACAGACAAGGAAAGAGACAGACAGCGAGACAGATAGACAGCGACACACAGACAAAGACTGGGAGAGAGACAGAGAGACAGTTACTATCCCGGGCAACGCTACTACAGCTAGTATATATATATATATATATATATATATATATATATATATATATATTGTGAGATAGCATCCACCAATGTTGTAAATGGTCGCTATGTGTTGCTGCAGTGCAGAAGGTTCCCTGCGAAATGAACCTGAAAATGTTACTATAAGACCTGTAGTTCCACAAGTCTTGGTGTTGTATTTAAGGGTCAGGTTTAATTTAAGAATAGGCAGTGTGCTGGACAGGTCTGGATAATCACATACCCTGCCCATGGGTGTGTTTGACATGTGGTTGACAAGCCACATGGCTCTTTAATGGAGTCTGTTGTTTGGCACATGGCAGACTGTGTGGAGTCTGTGAGCAGTGTGTGGTGCCACACTGTAGGAGAAGCAGCCTGACACAGGTTGCTAATCTCTGAGAGCCAGGAGCCTCTGTATGGAGCACAGCTGAGGGACATCAGCCTCTGTTGAGAGACTGCCAGGAGGCAGAGTGTGTAAGGAAGCTGCCAGGCTTCCATGAAGAAATCTCATGGAGAGGTGTGTGGACTCACTTAAGTGAATGTGTGCAGAGACTGCTAAATTTCCTGAGAGGAATGGACTTAGAATCTGTGCATTAATCAAGACTGGGGTGCGTGTGATCACTGGGTGAGTCCACAGTTACACAGACTGTAATACCGTGTATATTCCTTTTAAGCCAGAAGAGGCTTTTTGTGTTTAAGTTGCAAGTGTGGTTTATGTAGCTTTAAATAAACCAACTAGACTTTTAAATGGGAAAGTGTTCCTGTGTGCCTCAGTTATAGCAGCCAAGTGAGTGTCCCCCAATACATTCAGTGAGCGCAGCCTCACAATATCAATTGGATCATCTCCTCCTGTTCTATAACATACAGCCTGCAGATCAGAGACCATTTTCCACATGACAGGTTCCCTCTAACTAAAGAGTTAATTATCAATGTCTGCATTCTGTCTTATAATAGTAGATGTGAGTACTGGATGTCGTCTGCAGGTCTCTGTGTTGTGTCTGCTCCACGGGTTCAGGATCGGCAATGGGAATTTAAGATAGTTTTTCTTGAAAAAAACAGCAGAACGTCGGGAAGAAAAGTGAGGTAATTAACGTCTGTTTGTGGAAATGTCTTGCTAGCCCTCTGGCATTAGACTTGAGAGAGTCATAACCCAGGACCATGGCTCTCAAGCATCTCTGACTCATTTTTGCTGAGGAAGCAGACAATACTTATGTCAGCGAGGCGGAGTCTGTAATAAGACGCTCGTACAATTCATGGTCTATTTTTCATTTTTAATATCGGAAACACAGGTTTCACTGTCTGTGATCCCGATGACCAATGTTATTAGGGTCTAAAATGCAGGAATTGTCAATAGATGTGGAGGCAGTAGACGTACGTCAGTAGAAAAATGGATGACTGATGTCTGTGTATCTGGCTCACATACAAACACACAGCCAAGAGAATATTAAAGCACTTTCCAAACTTTATATCATACAGTATCGAATAAGGTCTGGTTTGGCTCATTAACTCCAGTTATAGTGTTTACAGTTTAGATATAATTCTGATTCCATTGACACAATTTTATGTGCGTACTTCACTAAAGCCTACTCCATCTGTATGCTGTATTAGGGAGAAAAAGTTATAAGCAACTTGGAAGATATGTGAGAAAAAACATTTCTTTTACCTTCAATTGCCCATCATACAAGTAAAATAGGCCATAGACCAGGGGTCTCAAACACGCGGCCCGCGGGCCGCATGCGGCCCTTCAGGTGGCTTCTTGCGGTCCGCTGGCCCGTGGACCCGGTAAAGATGGCGACCGGTGCAAGGGGCCGCAGCCGCCAGCTATTTACTTCAGTTTACAGTTTGGCCTTTGCCGCGCACAGTGAAGTTCTCGCTGCAGAACGCAATAACAGCCGCCTGCCAATCAGAGGCAAGCACCTGCTGCATATGACCTCAGATGCTTGCCTGTGATTGGCCAGTGGCTGTTGTGCAGTGAGAACTGCTCTGCACGCGCCGGCAGAAAGTACAGCGGTGACAGCAGCTGTGATCATTACCGGGTCCACGTGCCTGCGTGCTGCCGACGGAGGATAGGTGAGCAGAATGTTTGTGTGTGTGTGTTTTTCTGTTGCTGGCTGAGGCTGCAGTGTGTGTGTGTGTGTGTGTGTGTGTGATTCTGTTGCTGGCTGAGGCTGCACAGGGTGTGTATATGTGTGTGTGTGTGTGTGTGTGTGTGTGATTCTGTTGCTGGCTGAGGCTGCACAGGGTGTGTATATGTGTGTGTGTGTGTGTGTGTGTGTGTGTGATTCTGTTGCTGGCTGAGGCTGCACAGGGTGTGTGTGTGTGTGTGTGTGTGTGTGTGTGATTCTGTTGCTGGCTGAGGCTGCACAGGGTGTGTGTGTGTGTGTGTGTATGTGTGTGTGTGATTCTGTTGCTGGCTGAGGCTGCACAGGGTGTGTGTGTGTGTGTGTGTGTGTATGTGTGTGTGTGATTCTGTTCCTGGCTGAGGCTGCACAGGGTGTGTGTGTGTGTGTGTGTGTGTGTGTGTGTGTGTGTGTGTGTGTGTGTGTGTGTGTGATTCTGTTGCTGGCGGAGGCTGCACAGAGTGTGTTTGTGTGTGTGTGTGTGTGTGTGATTCTGTTGCTGGCTGAGGCTGCACAGGGTGTGTGTACGTGTGGGGACATGCATGGGGCACATTACCACAAGAAGGGGGCCTGCATGAAGCACATTACCACAAGAAGGGGATCTGCATATGGGGCACATTACCACAAGAAGGGGACCTGCATGGGGCACATTATTATAAGAAGGGGACCTGAATGAAGCACATTACCACAAGAAGGGGACCTGCATATGGGGCACATTACCACAAGAATGGGACCTGAATGAGGGTACATTACCACAAGAAGGGGTCCTGCATGGGGCACATTGCTACAAGGTGGGACCAGGATGTGCACATTACTACAAGAAGGAGTCCTGCATGAAGCACATTACCACAAGAAGGGGACCTGCATATGGGGCACATTACCACAAGAAGGGGACCTGCATGGGGCACAATATTATAAGAAGGGGACCTGAATGAGGACACATTACTACAAGAAGGAGTCCTGCATGGGGCACATTGCTACAAGGGGACAAGGATGCGCACATTTTTACAGAATGGGGAACAGGAGGGGCACATTACTACAAGATGTTGGCCAAAATTACTATGCGGTGCTTATTGTAAAACTGTATTACTTACAAAAAGGGGAAAAAATCTAAATAAAAAAAGTGTTTTATAATATATATTATACACACATACAAAAAAGTACACATTTGTTATAATAGTCAAATGAAAAATGTTCAAAAACAGTGATCCAAGGGTGTATAGAAAGAAAAAATGGTACCACTAACAATGTCACTTTGTCCTGAAAAAAATTCGGCCCCTCAAATTTTGTGTGTGCGGCCCGTACACCCGGCCGAGTTTGAGACCCCTGCCATAGACAATGATGATTTCAGTGCTACAGACAATTCACAGCCATAGTTACTGAATAACCGGCTGTAATTAGGGATCTATTTTACCAGTCATCGTTACGCTCGTCTCATACTACGTTAGTGAATTCTTTACTGTGCCGTCAGTGGCTCTTAACTTTTGCCTGAGACTTTGGACTCCTTTTGCCTCCTTATATGAGTATTCTATGATTGCATGGTTCCATCTCAATTCCATTTTTTTTGGCTTCAGATGAAAGCCCCTGACCTATACAACAAAGAAGGCAAAAATGTATTCTAGTCTTAGGGCGGCTTTGCACGGTGCAACATCGCACATGCGATGTCGGTGGGGTCAAATCGAAAGTGATGCACTTCCGGCGTCACTTTCGAGATCGTAGTGTGTAAATGCTAGATGATACGATTAACGAGCGCAAAAGCGTCATTATTGTATCATTGTTGCAGGCTCCGACTTTTTCATAATTATGCTGCAGCGACAGGTTCGATGTAGTTCCTCGCTCCTGCGGCTGCACACATCGCTGTGTGTAACGCCGCAGGAGCAAGGAACATCAGCTTACCTGCCGCCGGTGGCTATGCGGAAGGAAGGAGGTGGGCTGGATGTTTACATCCTGCTCATCTCCGCCCCTCCACCGCTATTGGCCGCCTGCCGTGTGACGTCTCTATGACGCCGCACGACCCCCCCCTTAGGAAGGAGGCGGGTCACCGGCCAGAGCGACGGTCGCAGGGCAGGTGAGTGCATGTGAAGCTGGCGTAGCGATAATTTTCGCTACGCCAGCTATCACAAGATATCGTACCTGCGACGGGGGCGGGGACTATCGCGTGCGACATCGCAGCATCGGCTTGCGATGTCGCAACGTGCAAAGCCCGCCTTAGGCTTCATGCACACGTCCATGTGATATATCCTGATATATCCTTGTCTTGTTTGATTTTTAGCAAACATCACTCAAAGCCAAGGAGTAGAATGGATGTATTTATACACTCGTTAAAATTACGGATTCGAGAGTGAAATCCGTAAAACTCAGAGCAGGTCCTGATTTTATCTGTTTTGTGGATCAGACTTGGCCATTAAAGGGGTTGTTCATTACTCGGATACACCTTCTCAGTCACCATGTGAAATACTAACCGCTATAGTCACCTTTGATGCCATTTCTGCTATATTGGCGCCTTGTCGCCCAAGGCTTGTGTGTCATTGTTATGACAAGCGAGCCTTGTAGACAATGTGCAACCACTTCCCTCCCTCTCAGGAGACTGAAAGCCAGAAGAAGTGAGAGGTGGTGCTGCTCTCTAACCTCCTCCTGTTAACATTTTTTTCCAAAGAAGGTAAGAGTGAAGCCGCCTCTAATAAGCTGCGGGGCTCCACTTTGTGCTTTAGAATTCCATCCGAGTTTTTAAAGAGCTTGTCCACTACTTTTACATTGATGGCCTATCCTTAGGATAGGTCATCAATGTGTGATTGGCCATGGTCTGAGACCCGGTACTCCCACCGATCAGCTGTACTCAGTGCCGACGGCAGCAGGTGGCCAGAAATGCTCTGTTCCAGAGCTTTCCCATCAACTGATAGTGGCCGGAACTAGGTACGGCACATCTGCCTTCCAATCAAATCAATAGGAGAATGTGCAGTACCCGTCCACAGCCGCTATCAAAAGAGAGGGCAGTTCCAGAACCAAGTATTTTCCACTGCTTGCTGCTGCCGCCAGCACCAGAAACGGCTGATCGGAGGGAGTGTCAGGTGTCGGATCCCGGCCGATCAGACATTGAAGACCTATCCTATGTAAATGCCATCAATGTAAAAGACAACATCTTTAACTTATTCATTGCTAAGAGTCAATTGCTAAAGAAAAGGTTCAGGCAGTCTACCTACGTCAGTGAAAAAAATGGAGAGAAAAAACGAATGCACCTACAATAACACTTGAGAAAAAAAAAATGGTCCGTTTCTCTGAGATGGTAACACTGATATGGATGTGTGAATGCAGCCTAAATAGTAGAAAAATGGTCTGTGTTGCTTATAGCAACCAATCACAAAACAGCTCTAATTTCTTTTATTGCTCTCGAAAAATGAAAGCTGTGCTGTGATTTGTTGCTATGGACAACAAAGATTTTTTTTTCATCTAGACGATTTCTGACCTTTAGTGTTCTACTTTTATATGCATGTGGTTTTAAGAAAACGTTCCAGTAATTGACAGTGGTCACATATGTGTATTTATGGCCAAGCCATAATCATATATATCAGAGACCTAGCCAGAACATAGCGAGCTGCAGCTTTCTTTCACCCGGAGCACAATGTACTGTGCCCTGAAGGCTATGGCAAGTGAGTTGCATGTGACTTATGACTGCTGAAAAAAATCCAAAACATATGGAAACATTTGCCACTCTGTGTTGCAGTACGTCACAGCTCACAATGCATATTTGTTCCAAGTCCTATATCAGTCCTCCATCTTGAACCCCTCCCATGTATATATGTTCACCATTCTGGTACATATGTTCCCCATCCTGGGCCTTTACTGGTATAATTGTTCCCCAAACTGGAATATATACCCCCCTTACTGGACCCCTTCCAGGTATATATGCCCACAATCCTAGGCACTTTTAAGGTATATATGTCCCCCAGTCTAGGTCCCATCCTGGGTTCCTTCCTGGTATGTCCCCCCTCTTGGACCCCTTCCACGTATATATGTTCACCATCCTGGTAGATATGTCCCCCATTCTGGGCCTACCTGGAATATATGTCCCCCTTCCTGGTTTATATGTTCCCCATCCTGGTTGATATGTTCCCTATCCTGGGCCTTTACTGGTATATTTGTTCCCCAAACTGGTATTTATATCTTCATACTAGGCCACTTCTAGGTACATATGTCCACAATCCTGGGCACTTTTCAGGTATATATGTTCCAAAGTCTTGGCCCCATCCTGTTATATGTTCCTCATCCTGGGTTCCTTTCTAGTATATATGTCCCCCCTCTTGGACCCCTTCCACATATATATGTTCACCATCCTGGTATATATGTCCCCCATCCTGGGCCTATCCTGGAATATATGTCCCCCGTCCTGGTTTATATGTTCCCCCCATCCTGGTTTATATATTCCCCATCCTGGGCTCTTACTAGTATATTCCCCAAACTAGTATATATATCCCCCATAATGGGCCCCTTCCTGGTATATATGTCCCCAATCCTGGGCATTTTTCAACTATATATGTCCCCCATTCTTGGCCCCATCCTGGTATATGTTCTTCATCCTGGGTTTCTTCCTGTTATGTATCTCTCCCGTTCTGCCACTATTCTATAACACACTGAAAAAACCCAAAACATTTTACTTACCTTACCCCACCCCCCAGCCGCGGCGTCCTTTATTATAGCTGGCAGAGGAGTCAGAAACTTTCATGGTGGATGATGTCACTGCCATGCGACCCCAGTCATGGGCACGCCCCTGCAGCATGGGCCCAGTTGCGGTTATGATCTCTGTGACCGGGATTGCTACGGCATGTCAGTGCCGTTTCTGTTTTTACGGCTCTCCCACTAGTGAGTAGTAGCATAACTGTGAATGAATTCTATGCAGTATGTTTCTATTAAAACTGATATTTCATTGACTTCAGAGTGACCTAAAGCAAAGCTGCCCCTCCACCTGTTTATCACTCTGTTCTCTGCCTTTGAGGGATTAGTTACTGTATAGAGTATGATATGATTTATTTAATCGTAAAAATAGAAAAGTCAAGTATTTTGCTCCTCTGGACAAATCTTTCCCCGAATCTGAGATGCCCCTGAGATTTCCTAACTAGATGATCCAGTTCCCTATTCACTTCTTCACAGGGGTCTGTATCACTCAAACGTTTAATGCAAACCAGATGGGCTTGAAAACTGCAACAAACACTGCAAGGGGCCACGACTTACCTTGAGGCCATGCTGTGTGCATTCCTTATATTCCTGCAAGCCTCTGGTGAAAGTGATATAATATACATTTCATCCTTAATCTGGACAAAAACAATTATTTAATGTTTTCTTAATATGCAACTAATTTCTTTCCTATGACGAGTTCATACATCTTATTGTAGTATGTTCTTTATTGTGGAAATTGTAAATGTTCATTAAACAATATACTCATTTCCGATTATATACCTTCTATGCAGGGCCATAATAAAACCACAAGGTAAAACTTACATTAGTTTAATTTTTTTTAACTTTTTTTAAGTCAGCGAAAATAACATTGTGAGGTATAGAGAACATAGGAAGGCCAAAAAATGAAAGCATAGCTCCAGGTTTCATTAATATTTTAGATTTTATATGCAGAATTAAGCTGTTACTGAATGGCAACAATGTCGCACAACAACAAATATCAGCCACATGACGAAAAACAGCACAATTACAGTAGTAGTGCAGTGTATAAGTTTTTAAGAGATCTCATACATAGGCTGCTTTCACACATCCGGTTTTTCCTGTGCGGCACAATCCGGCGCTTTGCAGAAAAACTGCAACCGTTTTTTTTTGCCACTGGTTGCGTTTTTTTGCATAGACTTTCATTAGTGCCGGATTATGCCGCCTGGGCTTGCGTTCCGTCCGGTTTTTTGCCGCATGGGGCATATTTAGCCGATGCGACGGCCGGATGGAACGTTGCCTGGCACGTTTTTTTGTCCGGAAAAAAAAAAACGCATCGCACCGCATCCGGTCGATATGGCGCGATTTGCAATGCATGCCTATGGAGGCCGCATGCGTTTTTTTCCACTGCGCATGCTCAGCAGCGTGCCGCAAGCGCCAAAAACCGGAGGGGCTGCATGTCAAAAACGTATGCAAAGGATGCGGTTTTGTCGCCGCATCTGTTGCATAGGTTTTAGAGCCGGATTGGCCGGCTCTGCAAAACCGGAGGTGTGAAAGCAGCCATAGACTTCGGAGGATATCCAAAGCCCAAAAATTGACTATTGACTAGCACTGTGGATTGGAAATCTGCAGAATATGTTGCATATGTTAGCGTGGACTTCACCCTTTGCAATGCAAAAAGTGAACATTGAAATTGCAACACCAAAAAGAAAAAAATATGGAGTTACGGAAATCACAGGATCAACATGCATGTTAATGATATGGTAATAATTAAAAAATGGAAACAAAATGTTCAAAACATCTTTATTTGTTTAATAACAAATATGAGCACCAGGAGCACAAATATACAAACTTACAAAACTTGGCTGCTATCAATGAGGTTATTAATGGTTGAGTAATATTGTGTCATGCTGAATACACTTGTGCATGCGAATCATCAAGATCCACTGCTGGCAGCTGCCTTTGCAGTTACCGACCAATGACATCACAGATGTGCTGATGGGAGACGAGTCCAAAGACGCTAAAGGCCATGGTAGCACTATTGGGCCATGCAGGCTGCTCACTTTAGCACAAACAAAATGCAGTCTGATGTTGTTTTTGAAAAATGGGACATTTTGGAGTAATGAACATAACACTGATTCCATGACCAAATCAATGTAACACTAAGCTGCTCATGTTCCTAGAATGAAGACGATAGGTGTCTGGCTATCGTATTTTATGCCACCATACACCATAACCCTGGGAGTAGGACCAGTGCAACGTTCACTTGTGAACCCTACTTCATCGCATTGCCCAGATGGTATCTAATTGGAGACTAAGGCTATGTGCGCACTAGAGCAAAATACCCGCGGATTTACCCGCGGATTTGCCGCGGAAATTTCTTGAGAAATGTCTGCAATCTTTGTGCAGACATTTCCCATGAAATTCTATGAGAAAAAAAAAAAGCTGTGCGCACTGGTGCGGATTTTTCTCAAGAAAGTTTCGGTGCGGAAATTTCTCGAGAAACTTTCTTGAGAAAATGAACATGTCCATTAAGGCTCTGTGCGCACTAGTGCGTTTTACCCGCGGATTTACCCGCGGATTTGCCGCAGAAATTTCTTGAGAAATGTCTGCAATCTTTGTGCAGACATTTCCCAGCAAATTCTATGAGAAAAAAAAATAGCTGTGCGCACGCTACAGATTTTTCTCAAGAAATTTCCTTGAGAAGAATTTCTCGAGAAAATTTCTTGAGAAAATGAGCATGTCAATTCTTTTCCGCAGGTACCCTGCGGATTTCGGCAGTACAGCCTGCAAAATCCGCAGGAAACCACCCGCGGGAAAATCGCGGCAAATTCGCGGCTATTCCGCGGCTAATCCGCGGCAAATCCGCGGCAAATCCGCATGCGGATTTGGTGCGGATTTTTTCCGGAGGTCCGGAAATCTTTCACTCCCAGAAGTTTCTCAAGAAATTTTCTTGAGAAACTTCACATTTCTAGTGCGCACATAGCCTTAATCCGCAGGTATCCCGCGGATTTCTGCAGTACAGCCTGCAAAAATCCGCAGGGAACCACCCGCGGGAAAATCGCGGCAATTTCGCGGCAATTCCGCGGCAAATCCGCGGCAAATCCGCATGCGGTTTTGCCGCGGATTTTTTCCGGAGTTCAGCAAATCTTCACTCCCAGAAGTTTCTCGAGAAGATTTTCTCGAGAAACTTCACATCTCTAGTGCGCACATAGCCTAAAAGCTGGAATGGAGGTTTATCATCTTCAGTGATAATAATAATATTTATTCATTTATATAGCGCTGTTACATACAATGGTAACACTGTCCCCATTGGGGCTCACAATCTAGGTTCCCTATGAGTATGTTTTTGGAGTGTGGGAGGAAACCAGGGTACCTAAAGGAAACCCACGCAAACACGGGGAGAACATACAAACTCCTTGCATATGGTGTTCTTATTGGGATTTGAACCCAGGACCCCAGCGCTGCAAGACTGCAGTGCTAACCACTGAGCCACCGTGCCGCCCCATGATAAGTCCCAATCTTGTCAAATGATAGCCGGAGATTAGTTTGGAGACTAAATAGGCAATACCAAGAAAAGGCTTTTACAAGGGAATATCTGTCACAGCGATCTCCCTGCATTAAGAGACTAGTGACAGATTGAGGGCTAGAGAGCCATTTACATGTAAGGCTCTCAAAATTAAATGTAGTTTCCTTTATATTGGCATGTAATGGATTAATGTCAGTTTCTCCTTGCCAGGAGCTTACTCATTACCTCTCCTCAGGCGCTTGCAGTTTGGGACCATTCCCAGTCCCTATATTTATTATGTACTCACTGTAGAGGGTGAAAGTTATACTGAACCCTTAGTCTGAGACTTGGCCTGGAGGTGGAAGGAGCTGTTGGAATCCTTCCTGTCTGTTGTGGTGTAGGCTACAGTCATGGTGCCTGACTGTAGCCAAGAAGTTGATGTTTATCCTTTGTTGATTCCCCTGTATATCTTTCTTCCCTGAAGTGTTGCTTTAGTGCAGCGGTGGGACTAGTGATCCATACCTGCCCATTCACTAGTCAGGACTATTGTAGGGTCTCTCAGAGCTTCAGGTTCCTGCTCGGTGACAGGTGAGGAACCTGTTTAGGGACTGGTTAGGAGTGCAAGGTACAGTTGCAGGTAAGTGGAGACAGTGTTCATCTTCCCTTTCACTAGCACTAGGGTCCACCATTGTTAACGTGCCCCTGGTGTATCCCATGTTTGCTGAAACAAACTGTGTGTTTTGCCCCACGCTTGACTTTCCCCAAGTCCGTGTGTTACAATATCACACTGGTCCTATTTCCAGAATTATGGTGCGGGATTGCATGGAGTACGGTAGCTGGACCCCCTAGTTTTCATTTCAGGTACACGAACAGCTCACCAATACATTGATTTAATCATAGAACCTGTTATATGACTATTTCTCCAAAGTGTTCCAGGAACCGCTTTTCAAAATGACAAAGCCAGGTCACATGCTGGTCACACTACAATGAGCAGGCAGTGTGGCCTAAATGTGATACCATGGTCTACAGTGTCTCCAGACTTACCTCCCAACAAGCACATCTGGGATGTTATTGGTTGGCAATTGCAAAGAGAGCTGCAACTTAGATGATTTGAGAGCCCAAATGCGTTTGGCAAGGCAGAACATTCCTCAGACAACCATTAATAACCTCATTGATAGCAGCCAACTCTTATAATTGTGTTTTCCTGTGGCGCTCATACTCAGCACTGAATAAATTAAGATGTTTTGAAAATTTTGTTTCCTTTTTTTCATCATTTACATATCATTGACATGTCTATCTATCCTGTGATTTCCGTAACTCCAAGACTTTTCTTTATAAATATTGAAATTTTTATGTTGAGTAGTATATATGGTTTGACCTAACAACTTTTGCAAGAAATAGGCAGAAGTAATTATCATTGTTTTTTTTTATTGTCGTCTTTCGACTTTAGAAGGTCCGCAACAGCAATGTATCATTTACACATACCACGATAAAGCATTTTGCAATCATACTTTTTGAGTTGTTGATGTAGGCATCAACAATCTGAAACATGATTGCAGTGATCTTAAGCGGGCTTTACACGCTGTGACATCGCTAATGCGGAGTCGTTGGGGTCACGGATTTTGTGACGCACATCCGGCCGCATTAGCGATGCCGTTGCGTGTGACACCGATAAGCGATTTTGAATCGTTGCAAAACCGTGCAAAATTGCTAATCGGCGACACGGGGGTCCATTCTCAATTATCGTTACTGCAGCAGTAACGAGGTTGTTCCTCGTTCCTGCGGCAGCACACATCGCTGCGTGTGACGCCGCAGGAGCGAGGAAGCTCTCCCTACCTGCCTCCCGGCCGCTATGAGGAAGGAAGGAGGTGGGCGGGATGTTACGTCCCGCTCATCTCCGCCCCTCCGCTGCTATTGGGCGGCGGTTCGGTGACGTTTCAGTGACGTCGCTGTGACGCCGCACGGACCGCCCCCCTTAGAAAGGAGGCGGTTCGCCCGTCACAGCGACGTCGCTGAACAGGTAAGTATGTGTGACGGCTCTGGGCGATGTTGTGCGGCACGGGCAGCGATATGCCCGTGTCGCGCAACAGATGGGGGCGGGTACCCACACTAGCGATATCGGGACCGATATCGCAGTGTGTAAAGTAGCCTTAAGGCGATATGCACACGTTGAGTAATTGGTTTCAGAAATTTCTGCACCAAATCTGCATCTCTTGACAAAAAAAACATGTGTTATTGCAGTGATTTTGATGTGTTTTTTCCATGTGTTTTCTATTCACTCAGGGGTGGTAAAGCTAGTTTCCATAAGGAGACTGACATAAGCATTCCACCATGCCAGTGGTGAGGAGACTTTAAGCCGCAATGCTCCTCTGGGAAATATGCAAATTGTCTCTTCAGTGAGGAAGTAGACAAACTCTAGTGCCACCTATTAGAGGTAGCAATCTTAAAAGTCAAAAGTGACCCTTCAATGAGCTTTGTCATATGACTTAAGATTTGTGCCAGATCAGAACTTCAATTTGCAGACATGTTGTCCCTCGTCAGAGCAAAGTATGAGATTTGATCTGGCTGTATGAGAGGCTAAGACAGGGTCTAAAGGGGAAGCTATTCTCCTTGTGAAGACTGACACACCATTCCAGCATGTCAGTGGTGAGGAGACTTTAAGTTGCAATCCTCCTCTGTGAAATATACAAATTGTCTTTTCAGTGAGGAAGTAGATGAATTCTAGTGCCACCTATTGAAGGTAGCAATCCTAAAAGGCAAAAGTGACCCTTTAAACAACCTGTGGTGGAAAAACACTGCAAAAAAACTGAAAGAATTGACTGCTGCAGATTTATTTGTCCACCAAATCTACAAGATACAATTTGGTGCCAATGAGTCTCATTCCCGGTAAATGCCAATCTTTATTTACTCCTTTATGGCCATTCTTCATATTCGTTTAGCTTTCCTGCTCTGAGCACAAAAATAAAGGGTGCTTTACACGCTGCGACATCGCTAGCGATTGCTAGCGATGTCGCAAGCGATAGCACCCGCCCCCGTCGTTGGTGCGATATGTGGTGATCGCTACCGTAGCGAACATTAGCGCTACGGCAGCGTCACACGCACATACCTGTTCTGCGATGTCGCTGTGCCCGCTGAACAATCCCTCCTTCAAGGGGAAGGTGCATTCGGCGTCACAGCGACGTCACAAAACAGCCGTCCAATAGCAGAGGAGGGGCAGAGATGAGCGGCCAGAACATGCCGCCCACCTCCTTCCTTCCTCATAGCCGGTGGACGCAGGTAAGGAGATGATCATCGCTCCTGCGGTGTCACATGTAGCGATGTGTGATGCCGCAGGAACGAGGAACAACCTCGATATGTACGAGACAACAATTTTTGGTAAATGAACGACCTCTCACATACCAACGATTTTTGTCTCTTTTGCGATCGTTCAAGGTCACTCCTGCCTGTCACACGCTGCGATGTCGCTAACGGCGCCGGATGACGTCACAAACACCGTGACCCCGATGATATATCGTTAGCGATGTCGCAACGTGTAAATGGCCCTTAAGTTTGATACGATGATTTCAGTAATAAGTTAATCATTGGATAAGAACCACAGATGAATGAGCTTTTGAGAATTGTTGGAAAGACAACCAAGGGCTGACAGCTTCACTGTATGACTTTTGCCTACAAATGGAAACAATTACATTTGCTAAAAGAGGACTCAGCACTGCAATACATTAAATTCACAGATTGTGATTAATTACTTGTGTATGCATTCACAATTCTTTCAAATTAAAGATAAATGAGCTAAATGGATACAAATTATAAAGTGACTGATTTTTCATGAATTGCTTATTACAAGGATTAACATCCAATGTGGTACCTAGTCTATGATGCTATAGGGCCAGTGATGGCGAACCTGTGGCACTCCAGCTGTTGCAAAACTACAATTCCCATCATGTCTTCACAGCCAAAGCTTTTGCTTTGAATGGCCAGGCATGATGGGAATTGTAGTTTTGCAACAGCTGGAGTGCCACAGGTTCGCCATCGCTGCATAGGCCATAGCAATCAACCAGATTCTTGTTTTCATCAGTATCCCTATTACTAAACAGAGCAAACCCAAATGCTCTTTATGGGTCACTGTGCTGTGCAAATCTTTGTCAAGCCCCAATTATCCCCCCGTGTATATCCCTATGCACCAATGAAGCCATCATACTCCTGTAATCCTTAGGATATTATTTCAATTAATTACATATAAATACAACATGGAGATCATGTTTGCTTGGCTTGTGGTTTCTTTTAGACTTTGGTTTTACAATATTTAGTGATTAAACAATATATTAGTAAGGGTAATATTAGATATTTTAGTTAAGTTGCTATATAGTTCAATTAAGGGACATAAGTATAGCAGACAAGTTTTCCCAGGCGAAGCTGCTTTGGAAAAACGCTGGCAGTTGAAACTCTATAATATGACATAGAGAGTATAGAAGAATGGGCCAAAAGGTGCCCAGCAATGTTGTGCATTTTGTTTATATTATAATGCACTTTGCAGTGGTTTTTTTCATGTGGAATCTAGCTGAAAAAGACATAATCTCCCAGAGGAAACCCAATGCGAAACGCGCGTTGGGGCCCGGTGGACCGCGCCTACCTTAGGACGGGATAATATGGGTAAGCTGGATCATAGTTAAATGTAGCATGTTTATTGCATGAGGTGATTAGCCCTATAGCGGCTGATGGATTTATTGCAGTTTTGAACTTCCATGTCTGGCCTATTTATTATTGGATAGTCTATATATATATATACATATATACATATATATATATATATATATATATATATATATATATATATATATATATATATATATATATATATATTTATATATAAGATTTCACTTAATTACTGTTGATAGGTGTGTTTCTACCTGTATTCACATTATGGGCTATTATTACTGTTAAACTGACTTGATGATACATGTGAATTAGTATGAAACACAGATCAACAAAGGTCACACGTATTGTAGGTTTTTCTGCTGCTATCTGCCCCATCAGAACATTGTGCTATTGTGTCTGTGCAGTATATTGCAGAGTGGGCATAGTGCAATACTTGTACAGATATATATTATTTGCATATTTAGAATTTTTTTGCATTAATCGTTCCCGGCTAATTTTGCAACATACGGGCATTGTGCAATTTTTATACAAATTTATATCTTACTTCGATCCCTGCTGATGTACCGATCCCTTACTTTGTCCTTGGCTAGGCGCTTTCCGTCTTTTCTGCACCTGTGGTCTTCTCCTCATTATTGATTAATTTTTATGCGTGTTCTTGTGTCTAAATAAAAATTACTCATATTATCGTATTATGGAATTTGACTCCAGTTTTTCTTGGATATTCTGTGCTCAGTTTTACTAAAAAAATTGTCTTTGATGTTATTATGGTGTCTCAGATGATATTGATCTCACGTACGTTTAGTGGTAGCATAGTTATTTTCAGCCATTTCCCAAATCTTTACTATTCTCCATTGTGGACTACTTTAAATTTCAAAATAAAAATTGGCCACAGATAGAAAATGCTTCAAAATAACTTAGTTTTAGCGGCTATATCTTGACTGCAACATGTGACTACTGCAGCCATTAAGAGGGTTTGTGCTATGTACTCTGGCATGACCATTGATACTAGTAATTAGCTACAATGGCCATTGGCCACATATTGTAGACAAAAAAGTCACCAAATAGAGAACCCCTAGAGAAAGAAGTCTGGAGTGCATTGAAGAGATAAAATTGGAGTGGCTGCATCTTCACCCTTGATTTTTTATTAAAAAAGAGCCAATATCCCCAGAAGTAAGTTAATTTATATCAACTATGAATTATTATAAGGTATATGGAGGTAGAAAAAAGAAAAAGCACTCACCGATTGTTGCTGTGCAATAGAAGAGTATTTATTCACATGTGTGGATTACATGCTGTGGCAAGCGGGGAGGGGTTAGGACGGAGCAGCATGTCAGACGACGGCCGTTTCGCACTCTATAGTAGTGCTTCGACGGGTCTAACTTTAGACCCGCCGAAGCACTACTATAGAGAGCGAAATGGCCGTTGTCTGACATGCTGCTCCGTCCTACCCCCTCCCCACTTGCCACAGCATGTAACCCGCACATGTGAATAAATACTCTTCTATTGCACAGCAACAATCGGCGAGTGCTTTTTCTCTTTTCTACCTCCATATACCTTGGACTATGCTGCTTCTTTTTTAAATAAGCACCCCGTAGCTGTTTAATTCTTTTTCACTGCCCGTTTTCCTGCTGCCAGAAGTTTGCTGCAGATAGCGGTAAAGCGCCAAGTGTGATTGATAGCTGATGCCAGAAAAATAGCCATGAATTGAGTAGTGCCCTGTCCTTATCATTTTTCTGAACTTATGAATTATTATAATATTTTAGTAGTATACCCTAATACCCTTAACATAGGAGTTGACTTGTCACCAAATATGCAATCAATTTAAAATAGAAATAAAGAAACATAATATATGATATGGACAGGGTTAATGCCAACCTACCCTACGTTGTTCGACAACCTTTGGCAGCGATAACAGGCTCCTGCAGCCATCTGTGATCTTCTTGCACCTGTTTGCTGGTAGTCTCATCAACCGCAAGTCTCTCGAGCTCTTCAACGATTGTAAGGTTCCATTTCCCAGTAACAGATTTCAGTGTTCTACAAAAATGTTCAATTGGATGAAGATCAGGAAGGATTCATTATTTGCAAGTGTAACATAGTAAATTTTTCCATCCTAATCTTTCTTGTGTACTTTTGGATGAGTGCTTTTGGTCATTAGCTTTCTGTAAGACATTCCACTCCAACCTAGTCAAAGGTACAACAAAGCAGCCCCTAAACTTTATGGGTCCTCCGTTAGTTTTCACTGTAGTTAGGCTTCACAGGCTATATTTTTGTCATCTGTAAACACGTCACTGGTATGTATTGCTAAAGAGCAGTGATGGGCGCATTGTAACTATTTGTATTTGTATTATACATCCCCAAAGTACTATTCCAGTATTTGTCACAAATAACGAACCTAATGCAAGTCAACGGGGAACCTGAGCATTTTTCTTGTCGTGACGAATACTGGAATAGTACTGGGTATTTGGTAAGCATTATCTGAACACGAATAGTTACTATTCACCCATCACTACTAAAGAGCTTTAGTATGATTTTATCTGACCATAGAATATTTTCTCAGAAGGATTGTGATTTCTCCTTGTAGTTTTTTGCACTGTTCAGTCTTTTTTATGTCTTTATTTGATCAGTCGGGTCCTCTTTGTCTTTTGCCAGTAGAGACCTGTTTTGGTCTGTGTGGTATATGGTACAGTTTGAAAATGGTTTTAGCTCAACCTGAAGTTTTTAAAGGGAACCTGTCAGGTGTAATATGCACCCAGAATCACGAGCAGTTCTGGGTGCATATAGCTAATCCCTGCCTAACTGTCCCTGTATACACTAGCATAGATAAAGAGATCTTTAGAAAAAAAAATTCTAAATATCGTTTATTATATGCTAATGAGCGTAGGGACTAGTCCCGATGGCGTTTTTCCCCTTAGCTGGTTGGCCTACAGAGCATGCTAGCACGCACCTGTGGGCGTACTAACATGCTAATGAATGCGCAGCGTCGCCGCACATACCTCAGTCTTGACGGCCACCGGAGGACGATAGATGCGCATGATCCGGAGTCCAGAAGCGCTTCCAGTCATGCGCACAGTATCTCACTGAAGCCAGGAAGCTTACATCCAGCATCAGGTTAGTGCGCATGATTGGGTACTCTGATCCCGGGTACTCCAGATCATGCCCAGTGCACATCATCCTCCGCTGACCACCATGAACAGTGAGGTATCTGCGGCGTCGCTGCACATTCATTAGCATGTTAGTGCGTCCACAGGGGCGTGCTAGCATGCTATATGGGCCGACTAGCTAAGGGAACTAATGCCCTTGGGACTAGTCCCTGCGCTCATTAGCATATAATAAACGATCTTTACAAGTACTTTTTCTAAAGATTCCTTTATCTATACTAGTGTACACAGGGACGGTTAGGTAGGGATTAGAAATATGCACCCATAACTGCTCGTGGTTCTGGGTGCATATTGCATCTGACAGGTTCCCATTAAGATGTTGTACTTGATTTCATTGCTACTTTTTAAACCAACTATTTTAGGGTTCAGAAACTTAAGCGGGCTTTACACGCTGCGATCGTACCCGCCCCCGTCGATTGTGCGACACGGGCAAATCGCTGCCCGTCGCGCACAACCTCGCTTACCCCTGTCACAAGGACTTATCTGTCCTACAACGTTGCTGGGTCGTGCGGCGTCACAGCGAAGTCACACGGCAGCCGTCCAATAGAAGTATCCCGCCCACCTCCTTCCTTCCTCATTGCTGGTGGAGGCAGGTAAGGAGATGTTCCTCGCTCCTGCTGTGTCACACATATCGATGTGTGCTGCCGCAGGAACGAGCTACAACATCGCTAATTAGAAGAGAACGATTTTTTGTTTTAGGACGACCTCTACGCTGCAAACGATTTTGGCCACTTTTGCGATCGTTTTAGGTCGCACATAAGTGTCACACATACAGCCGGCTTTACAAAACGTTCAGCAATGCAGAGATAATCCAATAAGACTTAACATTTATTTATTCATTCATGTTTAAAACAAGGTATAAAAAAATACAGGAGCCTTTGATGAGTGATTGATCCTTGGAGGATCAAATGTTAGTCAAATTTCCTGAAATTAGTGGTTTTAAGTGAATTTGTCAATTTTGAGATTTAATTTGCTGTTTGAAAAAAACCCAAAACAAAACTTGCCCGGCCCCATTTCCCACAGTGCTGAAGCATCAGTGAGCAGGCTAACATCAGCTTCTGTGGCCGATCGGACCTCCCCATAATTACCTGCAACTACGACATCTTATGAATTATCAAACCGCATACAGTAGTTGTCATTTCTGGAGCCATCAGAGATTAGTGTTTCCCAGTGGAGCACAATTTGTACAGTAGTCATTTTCTATCTCCAATGTCACAGGGTAAAGGGAGCTTTACACGCTACGATATCGTTAATGAATTATCATCGGGGTCACGGTGTTTGTGACGCACATCCAGCGTCATTAACGATATCGCAGTGTGTGACACTTATGAGCGACCGTAAACGATCGCAAAAGCGGTCAAAATTGTTTGCCGCCGAGAGGTCGTCCTGAAACAAAAAATCGTTTTCTGCTTATTAGCAATGTTGTTTGTCGCTCCTGCGGCAGCACACATCACTATGTGTGACACCGCAGGAGAGACGAACATCTCCTTACCTGCCTCCACCGGCAATGAGGAAGGAAGGAGATGGATGTTACGTCATCTCCGCCCCTCCACTTCTATTGGACGCCTGCCATGTGACGTCGCTGTGACACTGCACGAACCGCTCCCTTAGAAAGGAGGCGGTTCACCGACCAGAGCGACGTCGCAGAGCAGGTAAGTGCATGTGACGCCGCCGTAGCGATAATGTTCGCTACGGCAGCGATCACCACATATCGGCCATACGACGGGGGCGGGTGCTATTGTACCGCCCCGTGCTCGGCAGCTGAGCCACTCGGATCTGGACCTTCAGTGGGTGGCTCGAGGGTCTCCGGACCTGGGGGTCCTGCGGTCACTCCAATCAAAAGGGGGTTTGTGGTTTGGGGACGTAGTTGTACGGCCGTAGCCGTGTTAAGTTCGTGACGCCACCCACGGGATGTGGTGAAGGTGGACACCATCGCTGCAGTTACGGGGCACCCAGGGGAGATGTTGCACAGCAAGTTGTTAACCCCTCCATGGGCAGGGATGGTGGCCCCGGGACACGTTGGGGGGTGTTTGGTGGTGCAGGGAGATGGGTGGCCGGAGGGCACTGATGTACTCACTATTAGTAAACACATGAGTCTCTGGTAAACCAAGGTGATGGTGGTCGGTGCCCGCAGCCGGCTGCAGTCTGGTCCCCTACCCGGCTGGTGGTCTGTCTTTCTCCCGCACCTGTGTTGTGATGGTGGACTACCTGCGCTTGCAACTTCAGGAGTCCGCTCCTGGCTTGTGGTAGCTTGCGGAGCCCTTTGCCTGAAGACGCTGGCCCGTGGGATCTCTAAGCCGTGGCGGTGGCTTTCTATCCCCCTCGTTGGGCTGTTGCCTTCAGTCGGGACTTTGGGTGGGACAGGACCTCTAGTCCTGGCCGCAATCAGTTAATTAGCTAGCCCCCAGTAGCTTGTAGACCTAGCTTCAGGGTCTGAGTACCCCCCTTTGTGCTCCGGTTTCTGAGTCGGTTCCCCAGGTCGGTACCGGTGGGCTATAACCCTGTCCCGGTCCTCCTCGGTTCCACCGAGCCGTCTTCCCGACTCCTGCAAAAGAAGACTGCCGTCTGCCTCCTAGCCAGATGTACCAGGGCTCCTACCCTGGCACCTGCTCAAATTGGGTTTTCTCTCCTCTGCTGGAGCTGCACACAGCTCCAGCCCACACACCTCTCCAACTTGAACTCTGAAACTGTTCTCCCCTTACTATCCCACCTCAGGCTCTCTGAACTCCTCGTGAGCGTCTTCCAACTGCCTGGTTCTGCCCCCTGGTGTGTCCATCCAGCTCTGACGGGGGTGACTAGGTTTTTATGTGTTTGGCTGTATGTTACCTATGAGGGACAGGTGTAATGCGGGGCCCTATTTGTGACTACCTGGCCCGGCCAGGGCATCACACTATCACGCTCGACATCGCTAGCAAATGCTAGCGATGTCGCAGCGTTTAAAGTCTGCTTAAGTCTCTTTCTCCTGTAGAGTGTATGCTCTTATGGTGGTTGGCGTTGTGCTCTCTCTTTCTCTTCTGTAGTTTGTAAGTCCTTACAGTCAGCTGAATTCTCTCTTTGTAATAGCAGGTAGAAGGAAAAAATCTGGGCACTGCTTACCATCTATTAGGACCTGCCGGTGGCGTTTTCTTAATCCAAAATGTCCTTAGTATAGGAGCCGCTTGCGCTTATGCTATCCTGCAGCAGGATCTTTCTGACCCCACACCTATAGATACACGACTAAGGGAAGACTGGCAGCCACCGTGCCTGCTATTGCCAAGCAATAGAAACATCCATCCAAAAAAGTAAGATTGGCAGCACTTTGCGGTGTGAGAAGTTTTAATGTTGCTTCATGCAAACAGGTGAGACAATGAAGGGGAGGTGAGGGGAGGGAGCACAAAGGACGACGGTACTGTTTCGCATCTCTAGGGGTGCTTTCACGGGTTCATGACGGTGGACACAACAACAACTGCTCTCACTTTTTCACCTTCCCCTATCAACCCCCCAAGTGGGCGTCCCTATTCCCTTCACGCCCCCCAATGGTGTGTCTGTTGGGTATGGTGTAAAGTGTTCCTAGGCTTTTGACTGTCTCTGATTTTAGCAACACCAAAGGACAAGGATCCTTAACCAAGGAGGATTGGATACTGTGCAGAAGGGCAGCTTGCACAATACCCTGTGACCACCTGATAGGCCAGGGCATCACAGATGTGTGATATGAAAGACAAGGCAGAGTCAAAGGTCACTCCGAGGCATCGAACATTGGGTACTGGGGAAAGCGTGATGTTATTTATAGTCATAGATAGATCAGGTAGAGAGTGTAGGTGAGTTAGAGGAAAGATGATCAGTTCAGTTTTGGCCACATTGAGCTTTAGGAAGCGAGAGGAGAAGAAGGAAGATATAGCCGAGAGACACTCTGGGATTCTGGACAGCAGAGATGTGACATCTGGACCAGAGAGGTAGATCTGAGTGTCATCGGCATATAGGTGGTACTGGAAGCCATGGGACTTTATGAGTTGTCCCAGGTCAAATGTATAGATGGAAAAGAGTAAGGGTCCCAGGACAGAACCTTGAGGGACGCCAACAGAGAGAGGGCAAGAAGAAGAGGTTGTGTGGGAGTGAGATACACTAAAAGTGCAGTTGGAAAGGTATGAAGAGATCCAAGAGAGGGCAAGGTCTCTGACACCAAGGGAAGAAAGACTCTGTAATAGGAGGGAGTGGTCGACAGTGTCAAAGGCTGAGGACAGGTCTAGAAGTAAGAGTATAGAGAAGTGATTGTTAGCTTTGGCAGTAAGTAAAGGTGGTGTCACACACAGCGACGACGACAACAACATCGCTGCTAAGTCACCATTTTCTGTGACGTAGCAACGACCTCAACAGCGACGTCGCTGTGTGTGACACATAACAACGATCAGACCCCTGCTGCGAAATCGCTGCTCGCTCCTGAATATTCCAGGTCATTTTTTGATCGCTGCTATCCCGCTGTGCCATGATGATAAGCTCAGCATCCTTGTGTTTGACACCGCAGCAGCGACGGTCGCGACGACGCTGAAGGCAATGACGTAGGACTGAAAGCAGGACAAGGGCGTGTTTTTGCGGTGTATTTTGCAACGCCCCTATGACTCTGATTGGTGGTTACAACAGCGTTCCGATTGGGTACCTTGCCGAAGGCGTTACAGTGATTTCATTCTTTAAGTTTCATTCCTTGTTCCACGTAGTAGATTCAAACTGCATGTTGAAAAAGCTCAGGTAGAATGAATGAAAGCACTACTGCGTCTCCCTTTGTTTGGCACGGTCACCCAATCAGGCGCCGCTGTAGCGATCACCAATCGGAACAGAGGGGCGTGAAAAGAGGCAACGCAAAACATGTCTAGGGGTAAACACCACGCCTCTATCAAGGTCTGAGTTGTCGCATAGCGACGCGTGTGACACCGCACAACGACCGTCGAGGTCGCTATGATCGCTGCTCCGTCGCTGCTTAAAATTACATGTTTGACAGCTTACTAGCAATCATCTAAGGTCGCTGTTACGTCACAGGAAATGGTGACGTAACAGCGACGTCGTTGTCGCTGTCGTTATGTGTGAACCCAGCTTTAGTCATTTGTGATTTTAGCCAGGGCACTTTCAGTAGAATGATGTGGACGGAAGCTGGACTGTAGGTTGTCAATATGAGAGTTAAGCCCGCTTTACACGCTTCAATATATCTCACAATCCGTCGTTGGGGTCAAGTTGTAAGTGACGCACATCCGGCATTGTTTGTGAGGTATCTGCGTGTGACACCTACGTGCGATCAGGATTGAACGCAAAACCGTTGATCTCAAACACATCGTATCTTTGTCTAGAATTGAACGTTTTGTTGCACGAACCTAGTCAATTGAAACGTGTGACATCCCTCATACGACTTTGATGTCTGAGGCTATGTGCACAGGTGTGCGCTCTGCACCGCAGCTTAAAAAAGGTCCGCTTCAGAGCGCAGCTGAAAAGCTGCGTTCTGAAGCGCCTCACAATGTCTGTGATTCACTAATCTCTGTCAGTCGGTCACTATCTCTGTCCCTCTCTCTCTTTGCATGTCAGTCTATCCCTCTTACCCCCTCTCTCATACTCACCGATCCCCGATCACCGGCGCGGCGCTGCACGGCATTCACACTGCTCCGGCGGCTTTTACTATTTTGAAAAAGCCGGCCGCTCATTAAACAATCTCGTATTCCCTGCTTTCCCCGCCCACCGGCGCCTATGATTGGTTGCAGTGAGACACGCCCCCACGCTGAGTGACAGGTGTCTCACTGCACCCAATCACAGCAGCCGGTGGGCGTGTCTATACTGTGCAGTGAAAAAATCCTTTATTAGAAATAAAAAACACAAACATATACCCTCGTTCACCACTTTAATAAGCCCGAAAAAGCCCTCCATGTCCGGCGTAATGCAGGATGGTCCAGCGTCGCTTCCACCTCTGCTGCATGAAGGTGACCGGAGCTGCAGAATACACCGCCGCTCCTGTCAGCTCCACGCAGCTAATGAAGGGAATAGCGCAATCAGCTGAGCTGTCACTGAGGTTACCCGCTGCCACTGGATACAGCGGTGGCTGCGGGTAACCTCAGTTACAGCTCAGCTGATCGCGCGGCTGTCTTCAGTTGCTGCGTGGAGCTGACAGGAGCGGCTGTGTCTTCTGCAGCTCCAGTCACCTCCATGCAGCAGAGCTGGAAGCGACGCTGGACCATCCTGGATTACGCCAGACATGGAGGGCTTTTTCGGGCTTATTAAAGTGGTGAACGAGGGTATATGTTTGTGTTTTTTATTTCTAATAAAGGATTTTTTCGTGTGTGTGTGTTTATTTACTGTCACTTACAGATTAATCATGGAAGGTATCTCGGGGAGATTCCTGACATGATTAATCTAGGATTTAGTGGCAGCTATGGGCTGCCAATAACTCCTTATTACCCAGATTGCCAACGCACCAGGGCAAATCGAGAAGAGCCAGTCCCAGAACTATCGCATCTAATGTATGCGGCAATTCTGGGCGGCTGCTGGCTGATATTGTTAGGCTGGGGGGCTCCCCATAACATGGAGCTCCCCATCCTGAGAATACCAGCCTTCAGCCGTATGGCTTTATCTGGCTGGTTTTAAAATTGGGGGGGACCGCACGCCGGTTTTTTTAATTATTTAATTATTTATTTCACTGCACAGTATAGACACGCCCACCGGCTGCTGTGATTGGGTGCAGTGAGACACCTGTCACTCAGCATGGGGGCGTGTCTCACTGCAACCAATCATAGGGGCCGTTGAGCGGGGAAAGCAGGGAATATGAGATTGTTTAATGAGCGGCCGGCTTTTTCAAAATAGTAAAAGCCGCCGGAGCAGTGTGAATGCCGTGCAGCGCCGCGCCGGAGATCGGGGATCGGTGAGTATGAGAGAGGGCTGCTTAATTCAGTTACTCAGGAGTTTAGCGGTCACCGGTGAGTCCTTCACGGGTGACCGCTAATCAGGACGCGACACAGACAGAGCCGCACCATGACAATGAAGTCGGGTGAAGTTAACCCGAGTTCATTCTGACAGTGCGGCTCTGTCTGTGTCTGCTGTCATCTGCCATTCCGCTCTGCTACATGGCTGTCTGTGTCTGCTGTTAGCGGCCATGTAGCAGAGCTGAATGGCAGATGACATAGTAAGAACGCATCCCTACACATTACACACGCTTGGCATGTCAATAAATAAAAAAAAAAGGGTGCCCAATGCATACGTCACAGAACACATGATCTAAAGGATCGCACACAAAATTGATCAATTTAACATAGACTACTAACGCACGTGTGACAGCAAATGAACGACCAACGTGCAATCGCATAAGATCCCGTATGCAACCTGGGCGTGTCACATCGCAAATGCGATTGTACAACTAATTGCAACGTGTAAAGCAGGCTTTAGAGGAGAGGTGGGAGGAAAGCTCAGCATGGACGTGCTGTTCCAGGAGTAATACTTATTCATGGAACACTCATCCGGACACATAAGGACCGATACTTTAACATTGGCGCTATATACACCAGTCTTAGGTGCTTAGTGGAATAGTATGGGTCAAATTTATTAAGGGGCATACTCCGCCTAATGAATTCAGAAAATCTCAGTAGCATACGCTTCCATGCCACAGAGGACTGGAGTAAGAATTCTGGTATTAGTAATGGCATAATTTTTAAAGAATTTGGCCCTCAGATTTTTCCCATTTTGTCCAGTTGTACAGAACTGTCATGAAAAAGATTTCTGACGTAAACACTTTGTGAATCAGCCCCATAATGAGAATATGGATAATAAGACATCGTTCAATCATAATTCTAGCACACTAAAAATATATAGTGTGAATACGCACCAAAGCACAAAGATGGTCATAATATGACATTTTGAGAAGTATGAATAATTTCCATTATAGAAAAGTTGAATAATCATATTTATTATTTGATATTTATTACTAACATATATTTATCATTATTACTAACAAATACAGTATCCACCCAAACACATAGGACACACAGCAACAATCTGCAGGAAAAAATGATGTCAGGCCGATCCACCCAACACATAGCCATCTAAAAGACAACAATTGTAGGGTTCCCGCATCAGTTTTCCTCTTTCACTGCATCCAGAAAAGCTCTTGAATCTTGAATAGTAAACTTATGGATAATATTTCATTTCAAATTGTTGACGCCATAATACTATGGTCTTTTGCTAAGACAGAGTTTTTATGAACAAGGAACAGGGAATGAAATGTTAGTTTTAAAGGGAACCTGTCACCAGGATTTTCCCTTATGAGCTGCGGCCACCACCAGTGAGCTCTTATATACCACATTCTAGAATACTGTATATAAGAGACCAGGCCGCTCTGTAGAATGTAAAAAACAGTTTTATAATACTCACCTGCAGGGTGGTTGGGTCTAATGGGTGTCGCTGCTCTTGATCCAGAGCCTTCTCTCTTCCTTCCATCGCCGTCCTCCTTCCCAGCCCCATGTGGATGACGTGTCCTACGTCATCCACACAGAGGCCTCCATTGTGCTCCTGCGCATGTGCACTGTGATTTGCCATGCTAATGTGCCGCCCAGAGCTATGGGGTACTCGGTCCCGGGCCGTTTATTTATGGGGATGCTGTGTCACGGTTATGTAATGGTCGATGCCCGGTTCCGTGACCCTGGGGACACTTTTTAAAAGGGAATATCTACAAGGGAATGAAAGAGTTTGTATTGTGACGCCACTTGCGGGTTGCGGTTATGGCGATGGAACTGCCGCTGCACAGTCTGTTACCTCTGGGGCTGATGGTGGTGGCATAAGTAGGGCTGGGCCCCGGGGAGTGAATGTAGGGGTCCGTCGCAGAAAGAAGGAAGACCAGACGATGGGGATGCAGTGCAACTTCTGTTTACTCACAGTGATGTTGAGCTGTGGCACTGAGGACAGCTGGTTCAGACCCCTGGTCTGTTTTGTCCCAGTGCCGGTATGGTGACCTGGTAGTCTCTTTCCCCGGCATCCCTCACTGGTTGGTGGGACCTCATAGCCTGGAGCGTCGGACTGTCTGTCAGCAGTCTCTCGTCCGTACGGCGGGCAGTGCGAACCCTGTAGGGTCGGTGTTCTATTCCGGTCCCTGGCTCAATCTTTACTGCTTGGGTCAGTGAGGTCCGTGAAGGTCCCCTCACTGTGCAGGTATTTGTCAGGTTGCCTGAAGCTGTCGCCTGACCTAGGGCCCTGTGCTCCGTCGGTGCTCTGGTTCCAGAGGTACCTGGCTGTACCGTCCCTGGCAACCACTCTCCTTGCCACCTAGGTCACTGTTACATGACCCCGTCTGGATACACGTCCTTCCCCTCCAACTGTCACTACCGGACTCCACTGTCTGAGTGTCTGTCTATGTCTGTTTGACCCCTCCCACTGAGCTGCCTTCTAGTGGATTGGACTGGCTCCACCTCTGAGTGGCCATCCATTGGGTCCTGGACTAGTCAGTCATCCTGAATGGGGAGTGGGAAACTGGGGATGTTATGTGTTTTGGTGGTACCAGCACTGGTCTTCCAGGTCCCTGGGGGTAGGCCCTGCATCTTTGTCAGGATGTAATAACGAGTAGTGCCCTGAGGGGTTCAGGGGCGCTACACTAAGGGCAGAGTAAAGTACTGTAATGGAGGGAAAGGTCAAAGAATGGCCACGCATGCGCACGAGCTACAGTACTTTGATCTGCCCTTAGCAGGACAGATCAAAGTGCGGATGTGCAGCAGCGCAATGGTGGCCTCTGTATGGATGACATAGGACATGTCACCCACACGGGGCTGAGAAGGAGGCCAGCGACTGCACAAGATGGAAGAGCCGCAAGACTCGAGAGCAGCGACACCCATCAGACTGGACTACCCCCTAACTGAGTATATAAAGGGTCTTTTTTACATTCTACAGAGCAGCCTGGGCTCTTATATACAGTATTCTAGAATGCAGTATATAAGGTCTTGGAAAAGGTATAACAACCAGCATACCATTACTCTAAAAATTTCTTCTTTATTTCATCATAAAAATTCAATGTAAAATTTCATATTCCGGGCATCAGCCCCACCTTACATGTTTTGGACTTAGTCCTTACTCATAGGCATCATATATAAGGCCTTACTTAAGTAATCACTGGTTTGTCTGATTTTTGTCCAGATTGCACAAAGCATTCCATTAATTGTGTACTTACATTATTTTTCTGGTCAAGTGTTTTATTTCATTATTTTAATTTCTTGTACATTTGTGTATCAAACATATGAGTTTACATATATCCAAACAGTCTCACTAAACACTTTATTTCAGGATATATTTTACATGGTGTTGTTAATATTCAGGGCTGCCAATAATGTTGACCACAACTGTATCTGTCCTGACGAACTAATTCATGTGAATGGTATACCGCCATTTTATTGAATTACCAAAATCTATGTCCTCTGTTGTGTAGTGCAGATAAAATGACAGCACATTTCTCCAACGTCCTAATCTGCTGATCTGATACCTTGTAATACTCTATTCTTGAGTATCAATATGACCTCTTGTCCGCCAGACTGCAAGTTTAGAAAGAATTGGGAGGATACAGAAGAACACAAAGGAATCTTTCAAGTAGATCCAGGTTTTTCATGAGATACAAGATTGGCAGGGAACGCGGAAGCCGGGTCATGTTCTGAAAGCAGAAAGATACGAAACTAATACAGAAGGCAACATCTTTTCATCCATTGTGAAGGGAAACACATATGAGAGGGAAGGTAATATTCTTTATGCTGCTATGAATTAGGCTTATTTATGCCCCACATAGGTTTTACTTTACTAAATAAATAGATATGTAGACTAACTTTCCAACAAATATGCCAATGACTAATAAAGCATCAATGGTCTCTGATTTTATATACGACACTAGAGATGAGCAGACCTTTTCAAACTTTAATTAACATAATTTTCCCCCCAAAATTGATTTGCTGTGGATATATTTGTGCAAATATCAATAATAGAATTGTAATTGCTTGGAAAATACATATGAGGAAAGAAGAGAGAGAACCTGCTGACCATAAGAGCTTACATTCTACTGGAAAGAGAGAGAGAAACAGGACCCTGCTGATGATAAGAGCTTACACTCTACAGGAAAGAAAGAGGACCCTCCTGATGCTAAGAGCTTAAACTCTACAAGAGAGAGAGGACTCTGTTGACCATAAGAGCTTACAGTCTATAGCTGATCGAGAGGACCCCACTGACTATAAGAGCTTACACTGCGGGAGACAGAGAGAGAGAGAGAACCCAGCTAACCATAAGGGGGGCTTTACACGTTGCGATATCGCTTCCGAAATATTGTTGAGGTCATGTCGTTAGTGACGCACATCCGGCGCCGTAAATCCTAGATGCGCCGATAAACGATCGCAAAAGCGTCAAATTAGTGTAGTGTGGCGTCGGTCATTTTCATAATGATGGGTCGACCGCAGATACGGCAGCACAAATCGCTGCGTGTAAACCCGCAGGAGCGACAAACATCACTTTACCTGCATCCCGACGGCAATCCGGAAGGGAGAAGGTGGGCGGGATGTTATGTCCCACTCATCTCCGCCCCTCCGCTTCTATTGGCCGGCCGATTAGTGACGTCGCGGTGACGTCGCTGTGATGCCGAACGCACCTCCCCCTTGAAGGAGGGATAGTTAGGCAGTCACAGCGACGTCGCCAAGCAGGTATGTGCGTGTGAAGCTGCCGTAGCGATTTGTTCGCTATGGCAGCAATCACCCCATATCACAAGTGCGACGGGAGCGGGTACTATCGCGCTCGGCATCGCTAGCGATGTCGCAACGTGTAAAGTACCCCTAAGAGCTTACACTCTACAGGAAAAAGAGAAGACCCTGCTGGCCATAAGAGATGATAACAGCTTATGTAACGCCCTGGTCTATCAGGTCGTCACAAGGGTGCCGTGCAATCAGCCCTTCTGCATGGTACCCGCTCCTCCTTGGTTACGAGTCCTGTCACTTTGGTGTTGCTACCAACAGGTGTACACAAATCCTGAGGAACACTCTGCACCACACCCACCAAACACCCATTGGGCAGCCTGAGGGGAATAGGGCCACCCAGATGGAGGGCTGGTGGAAGGAGGGCAGAAGTGTCAGTGCAGTTGTAGAGTTGTAGAGTGGAAGTTGGAGGAGAGAGACAGTGGTGACAGTGTAGGTCACGCTGTGGAGCTGGGCTCCTGTACCCGTCCCAGGTGCCAGACGTTGGCCTGGCCAGAAGGAGCTGGAACCCCGGTCGCAGGGGGTAGTGGCAGGGAGCACGGTGCTGCTACAGAGAGCAGGCCGGCTGCCTTGTGCTACAACCGGGCAGGGACCAGGGCACGATGGGGTATGTGGACCATAGGCTGGGAAGAGCTTCATGCAGCCCAGTAATTCACCCGACGGGAACGGAATCTTCAGGAACCGTTCCCCTCCCGTTCCAGAATCGGGGTACTAGCGCAATGCGGGGGATAGGACTTCCCACAACCGTCCAGGAAATCCCAAGCGTGAACCCTGAGAGCAAGCTCACCCTGCTAGCCACGCAGGTGAGCGGGACCTGAAACGCTTCAAGTGTAAGGGATCCACACGTAGGACACACAGTGCCAAGGGACAAGGCTTCAGGTCAACAGGTAACACCAAGAGGACACGGACCCAGCGTGTCCACCGAAGGACCACAGAGTGCTCAAGAGTTTGGTTTACCTGGTGTCAGCGTCAGTGACTTTGGACTGTGTGAGTACACGTTACTCTCCTTGCACCCAGCGGGTTCCCCACACCATTCATCACCGGACCCCGGGACACCACTTCCCTGCCCATGGAGGGGTTAACAACTTAAGCTGCCACACACCTGCGTCCCCAGGCTCCCCAAACCGGCAGCGGTGGTCCCTCACGTTACCACACACCGTGGGTGGCGTCACGAACATTATCCCAAAACCACAAACAATTCCCCCCTTTATTTACGTGGGTGCCGCGCGACGCTGCCTCGGATCTGGAGACCCCTCTAGCCAATGCGGATCCGGGTCCGAGCAGCCCGTCGGCTGTCACGGGGGTGGCACACTTACACTTTACAGCAGAGCTGGCTGGAAAAAGGAAGTACAATGAGTACTACCCAGGTATACAGGTGAACATACAAACCTATATTCTCACATTAAGGTTTCTGCAATTGGGCATGTAAACGATGGCTACTACAGTGCCCTGGGCTTCACAAGCCAAGAGATCAATCAAAGGGAAAATGTGTGCTGACTTGTGCTGCCATCAAAAGGATGGAGTTATTCAGTTCAAAAATAGCTGTTTCAGCCATTGCATTTCAAAATCTCCGACTACTTTTTCAGGATTTGCCCTTTCTCTCTGTCACTTGCTGCCTCAATAAACAGCCATTTTTAAATCACATGGCTCCATCCTTTTGACAGAAGGACAGGTCAATGCACACATTTTCCCTCAGATCGATCATACATTCTACAGGAGAAAAAGAGAGGATTCTGCTGACCATAAGTGCTTACACTCTACAGGAGAGAGAGAGATATAACCCTTCAGACCATAAGAGCATACGCTCTATTGGAGAGGGCATAGGAACTTACACTCTACAGGAGAGAGTTCCCTGCTGACCATAAGAACTTACACTCTACAGACGAGAGAGAGGACCCAGCTGACTATAAGAGCTTATACTCTACAGCAGGGGTCCACAATCTGTTGTTCAGGAGCCACATGTGGCTCGTGGGTCCATGATGTGTGGCTCAAGGCTGTCTGCCAGCTAGATGCATTTACACCAGGTCTTGCAAACAGCTATGAAGAGCAGGTCTCCAGATGGTGACATTTTTGAGTAGCACTGCACAGAAGAGCAGATCTCAATGGAGGTAGTAACCTCTGGATATTGGTATACTGTCTTGGTGTGCTGATTTCTGTGGATGATCTTTAGCTGTCATTATACTGGTAATGGCGACTCTGGGTATCACTACTGTGACGGGGTGGGAGCTAAATGTTGCTTAGTACCCTCTCTCAGAGCTGAATGTGGCTCTAAAGGTCAGATAGTTTGGGGACCACTGCTCTACATGAAAGAGAGAGAACCCTGCTGACCATAAGAGTTTACACTCTACATCAGCGAGAAAGAGAGGACCCCATTGACTATAAGAGCTTACATTGTACAGGAGAGAGAGAGAGAGGACCCTGCTGACCACAAGAGCCTATACTCTACAGGAAAGAGAGAGAGGACCCTGCTGGCCATAAAAGCATACACTCTACAGGAGAGGACCCTGCTGACCATAAGAGCTTACACTTTACAGGAAAGAGAGAGGACCCTGCTCACCATAAGAGCTTACACTCTATAGTAGAAAGAGAGAGGACCCTGCTGACCATAATGCGGGCGTCACACGAGACGATCTATCGTGCGATATGTCGTAGGGGTCACAGTTTTCGTGACACACATCCGGCATTGTTCACGACGTCGTCTCGTGTGACACATAAGAGCGACTCTTAACGTTCGCAAAATGGTTGTAAATCGTGTACACGTCGCTCATTTTTAAAAAATCGTTTAATCTTATTTGCGCAGATTGTTCATCGTACCCGGGGCAGCACACATCGCTCCGTGTGACACCCCGGGAACGATGAACACAGCTTACCTGCATCCTGCCAGTAATGCTGAAGGAAGGAGCTGGACAGGATGTTTACGTCCCGCACATCTCCGCCCCTCCGCTTCTATTGGGTGGCCGCTGTGTGACGTCGTAGTGACGCCGAACAACCCACCCCCTTCAGGAAGTGGATGTTTGCGGCCCACAGCGACGTCGCTCAGCAGGTAAGTACGTGTGACGGGGGTTTAACGACTTTATGCGACACGGGCAGCGATTTGCCCGTGATGCACAAACGACGGGGGTGGGTACGATCGCTCGTGCGATCGCACGATAGATCGTATCGTGTGACGCCCGTGAGGCGCCCTGGACTAGCCAGGTATCCACAGACAAAACACACACACCCCCACCCACGGACAGTTACATTAGTCAGACACAAAACCCTTGTTGCCTCCCTCCAGGGTCTGATGTCCACACCAGGTGGGGCGGAGCCAGGCGGTTGGTCCCACCCACTGAGGAGTTCACAGGCCTGGAGGCGGGAAAAGTGACAGATTAGTCTTGGAGGTGAAAGAGAGAGGTCACGTACTCCAGGTATCTGGGTCGAAGCCCAGGCACTGACAGCAAGGTTGGCAGATGGTGGTGGCCATCTGCAGGAGTTGGTGGAACTCCACAGAGCCGTAAGGACCGGGGCTGGGCGGTGGGCCACCGGTACCAGACCGGGGAACGGAGTGAAGCTAAGCACAACCAGGCAGGGCCATCGGACCCCGACCAGGCTTGGAGCCGCTAATAATAGTCAAATCCGAATATGATAGGAACCCCCGGGGTTCCCTAACAACCAAGTCCCGATTGAAGGCAACCGCTCACATCGTGAGGATATACAGCCACCGCCAAGGCTAGAAATCCAAGGGCCAGCGCCTGCGGGCAAAATGGGCTCCTTCGGTATCTGTACACCGGGGAGCGGACTACCATTGGGAAGCCATTGTGGTCGACACAGTACACAAAGGTGCAGGGAGAGACAGCCACCATCACCTGTCCGGGGAGAGACACAGCAGCCGGCTGCGGGACCCGTCCATCCAGCCATTTGGTTTACCGGAGACTTTGTGCATCTCTTGCTGAGTGAGTACACCCGTGCCATCCGGCACCGCGCCGCGCTGTCCCTGCAACCCTGCACCTCACCGACCCTGCCTCCCCGTCACACCACCGGGCCCCGGGACCACCAACCCCTACCCACGGAGGGGGAAAACAACATCCCAGCTGCTCCCTACCATCGCTCCCGGGATCCCCGTCACCAGCAGCGGTGGTGCCCATCTTCACCACAACCCGTGGGTGGCGTCACGGACTAAATCCCCAAACAAACCACCCCCTTTTCACTCACGGGCGAGGAGCGCTGCTCGGGTCCCCGGATCCGGCCCACCGCTCGAGCCACCGAGCAGCAGCAGCGCCGTTAGCGAGCGCAGCGCCCCGCCGCCCGCGACACCCGCATAAGAGCTTACACTGTACAGGAAAGAGAGAGACTTACCCAGAGACTCTAGACATGGAAAACTTACAAACGGTTCCACTGGTTACCAGTGATCTATGATGGCCTAGGTACTGACCAGTGACCACCACTGTACAAAGTATGATAAATAATTGATAAGATGTCATAGCTGCAGGACATTATATTGAGCCCTCCTTGGTAATGCAAAATATTGAGAGCCTGATCTCTGAAGCCTGAGCAGTGTGGGAAATGCTGCTAAGGAAGAGGGTTTTTTTGCAAACTGTGAATTAAATTTCAAAATGTTTAAATTTGTGTGAAGCTAAGAATTTCAGGAAATTCTACTCAAACTTGATCCTCCGCTCATCTTTATAAGATACCAATTCTTGCGTCTCCAAATATTCTTTCTCTTTACCAGATGTCCCAAGATCATATCACATAAACATGGTAAATACCAGATAATGATCTGTACAGAGACCTCATGTTTGTAAAGAACTAGAATATGACTGCTGCAAAACCAAGCAAAAGGCTCACTGATAGAGGGCACAGCCATTAGTCTATGGTTCTGTTCACTTTTCTGTGGAGAAATGTTCATTTTTGATCCAAGTCATGGAACTAAATCATCTGTAAAAGTCTTCGTCAAAATCATAGACATCAATTGGATGCCATCCATGTGCAACCTGTGCTGTCCGTTATTAACATTGCAATTGGTAGGAGAAGGTTTACAATTTTATTCAGCATATGAGCAAATTAATAATAGTAAAAATTGACATACTGACCAAATACTGATGAAAAAAATGGAGGTGTGATTAAGCTTAATAAGGAGAGAAAAATTAGAGAATGTGTGAACATGGTCTTATACTGAGAAAATAGAGACAACAAGCTATTTTATTAGAAGCAAAAGAATTTTTACTAATCGCTATATTACAAAATAAGTGTACATACTTGCACCGCCAGTAAGATGGATTAGATATGTTGATCTGGTCTACATCTGCAAAGCCTGTTCTGAGGCCATAGGTACTGTACTTTGTATATTGATTTAGTCTTAAGGCCACTTTACACACTGCAGTCTTGCTAGCGAGATCGCTAGCGAGCGTACCCGCCCCCGTCGGTTGTGCGTCACGGGCAAATCGCTGCCCATGGCACACAACATCGCTCGGACCCGTCACACTACTTACCTGCCTAGCGACGTCGCTGTGACCGGCGAACCGCTTCCTTTCTAAGGGGGCGGTACGTTCGGCGTCACAGCAACGTCACTAAGCGGCCGCCCAATTGAAGCGGAGGGGCGGAGATGAGCAGGACATCCATCCCGCCCACCTCCTTCCTTCCTCATTGCGGGCGGCCGCAGGTAAGGTGAGATTCCTCGTTCCAGCGGTGTCACACATAGTGATGTGTGCTGCCGCAGGAACGACGAACAACATTTTACCTGCAACAGCAACGATATTTGGGAAATGGACAGCGTGTCAAAGATCAACGTCGGCGGTCGCTCGTACATGTCACACGCAACAACGTCGCTAACGAGAACGGATGTGCGTCACGAATTCCGTGACCCCCTCCGTTGTGTGTAAAGCTGCCTTTAGACCCCCAAACACATTAGCCTAAAGTCGATCAAACTCACCAATATTGGTAGTTTCGGAGAGCAGTCTAGTGTGTATGGAGGCCTCCTGGATCTTCCATGACAGATGATGTTGAGGTACAAAATGATCCGGCTGTTAACATGAGTTCAGATCCTTTTTTTTAGCAACTAGATAAGGGTTCTGGGGTTGGTTCTCTCATAGAACATACTGAAACATTCGGCCCAGTTGAGTCGGTCTATATATAGTGGAGTCATGAGAGATGGCTGTTGGGCAACAGTTCTCTAATGGGTATGGCGGTCTTTACACCCTTTTCACATTAGTATCATGACTTTCTTCCAGCATATCCATGATAGGTAACTATAGATCTATTCATTGTTCTATAATGTGTTCATCAGGTTTCCATTGGAATTGTGGTAAGAGTGGTACTCCAGATCATGCTTTGTCCCTTACGTCAAAAATAATGGATCTCCTGTAATGAACCTAAAACTTTCTGCTTCTAGTTCTGTGGCATAGGTGGTGATAACAGAGGCGGACACAGATAGAAAACGGGCATGAACAGTACATAAGCCCTTTGCAGTACAATAGTTCTGTCTATGATCTTCACTATGTGCTGATATGGAGGTAGAAAAGAGCCCCTTTACTTCTTGGTCCCCTATGTGACTACATTGACTGCACCAATGATATGTTTGCCCTTGGGTGATAACTTAGCATGATATTGTGACGCCCTGGCAAAGCCAGGTTGTCACAGAAAGAGTTAATCCTCCTTGGTAATCTGATCCCACACCGGTGCTGCAAGACAAACCAGTGTTTGGAGAGACAGAGAGAAGAGGAGTCTGGAGTTGTAGCTCCCAGGCTGAAAAGTGAAGCGTGCTCCGAGAGGGCCGGGACAGGCTGCGAGTGAGGAAGGGGCCAGAGATAGCCGGGCAGGGTAGTGGCCCCCCGGTACCTGGGTGACCCGGATCACTGCAGGGGAGTGTATTCCCCGTTCCCAGCTGAGGAGAAAGAGGAAGAGAGTGGAGAGAAAGGCACCTGGCTTCAGGGAAAGAACAGGAGCTGCTGCACCGTGTGTGGGACACTAACACCCCCGTACCGAAGGCTGCGGACACCGGCAATTCCTAGTTTACCAGTGACTCCGTGTGAATTACTTGTGAGTACGCCCGTGCCCCTGGGCACCGCACCGCAGCACTGCGCCCTGCTCCCTGCTTACCCCATCACCGGGCCCCGGGACAACCAGCCCCCTGCCCACGGAGGGGAGAAATAACAACTAAGCTGCTCCCTGTCACCGCTTCCGGGATCCCCATAAAGAGCAGCGGTGGTGTCCACAATCACCACAACCGTGGGTGGCGTCACGGACAATCTCCCTTACCAAATCCCCTATTACTGTGGAGCCTGGGATCACAGACCGGGTCACGCCACCGTGATACCCACAGAAGTGACCTCGTGGCCCGGATCTGAGTACCCCTTGTCCCCGGGCGACACAATATCAATCTCTTCTGATATATTCTACCTGTGCTTCTCTGTCTTGCTTCTTAGAGTGAATTAGTATCTTGATATATGGGCTATTAATTTATATCGCCAATGCAAGTGGTCTAGTGGGAATTTCAGGATCATTCTGAAAATTACAAAAGTGATTTCCTTTTATTTATTTAGGTCTTACCACCTGAGTTTGATGCGGCTATGTTCACATAGCGTTTTACCCTATTTTCAGCGGCTCTGTCAGGGCTTATGTCCAAACTCCCCAAAAAACAGGATTCGGTCGTATGCTCTGACAGGGCCACCAACTATAATGATGCAGACGAAGTCACCATGTACATAGTTTTCGGCCATATATGCCTGTTGCGGGTGGGAATCTAGACATAGTAGACAACATCTTGCTACCCACCTCAACTAAGGCATGTACAATCAATAATGAAGTTGGGTTAGACCAGCTTTACCAATCATGGACTGCTGGCTATCCTTTCAGTGTACTGCAAGTTGAGTGGATTGTGCTATAGTTGTCCAGATTGGTCCTATAAGGCTTCAGTTCCACTTGCACATAGCTTTCAATGTGAGAGCATCGGAAGCGATATGCTAATGACCCTCTGCTGCAAATATCAGCTGAGGCTCATGTGACTGTGATCCAATCATGCAATCGGATCACAGTTGCGGAGAAGAAGCAGGGAGCACTTTTTCCCTCTCCTCCGCTGCCTGTCTTTGCGTACATCCCACTGCGGTCGGATGACATGCTAGTGCAGTACGATGTTTCACACTCTCCCATAGACTTGTATGTTGTATGGGGGGTGGGGGGGGTGAGCCGAGACTCGCTGCTAAACACAGCATGCTGCGATTCATTGCTAATGCCGATATGGCATGAGAAATTAATCGCAGGATGGTCACTGCCTCATAGTTTTGCAGTGGTGCAAGTGCAATCTGATGTTTTATTGGACTGCACTCGGCTGTGTTAATCGCAAGTGGAACCGAGAGCTAAGTCCTAGTATTTTGTACTTCAAAGTTGGAGGCGATTGTCCATATACTGTATATACAAAGATAGATATCATTACAGTATATTTTATTACCATGAATGAAAGCTGAAGAAAAAGCAATACTAAATTTAACAGGTTTTGCGTGTTTTTCATTTGAGCCCTATTATTCATTTCATTTTTGCCTTTTTTAAATTTATTTTATATGCGTTTTCCTGTTTATTTTTATGTTCGCCATTGTTGATATGATTTGTGGTTTCCAGATGTTTGCAGCTGATTCATCATTAGCAACTTTTCAAAAAATGACAATTTTTTGTGTAAATGTATGTCAGCTCTTTTGGTATTATTTTATTTGTTCGTTATTTTATTGGAACATGTGACTTTTTGCTCTATAATGTATAAAATAAGGAGATTTTATTTATTTTGCACATACGCCATTTTGAAATATTTAAAAAAAAAGAAAAAAAAAGAAAAGTATTATTTGAGTTTTGGGATAAGAAGTAGAACCGCCATAGAACCCATGTAAGTTATTCTGACCACAGTCCCCGTGTTGTGTATTCAGGCCAGTTTTGCATAGCTCACTGGGATCTTCTCTTCTGGCCAAACAAAGCTTATACATATTTTTCTGCTCTTTCACAACTATTTGGGAACTGGATTTTTAAACATACCTCAAATGGGTGTATTACAATATAACTTAATTCCTCAGTCTCTGGCATCTGAGTGATGTTAATGTTCCACTAAATTACATATTGTGCCTAAAAAAATATGAAATCACTAGCGCTAATGCTATGAAAAAGTCAATGCGACAGGAAAACATAGCACACAGTGGTCCTGGTGGTTGAGCTGTGGCTGCATCTCATCCAGCTGTTTCCAGGGGTTTAATTTTGTGCAGCTGGGGTGACCTCACCACGCTCACAATCCCTGGAGGCCTCGAAAAAGTCATAATCTACCAGCACGGAGCCAGCAACTCGAAATGCGTAAATGAACATCCAAAAATGTATGCACACATTTCCCAGCCCTTGACACATATCCTAAGAGTTTCTCCATGTTGTATGTTACTATGCAGCAGACTTTACAACTTAAACCATTGAGTTACATAAGATGTTCCATTGCTAATGCCCTACATTGTGCATGCTTGTGCGTCTTTATCTACGTTTCATACAAGTATTGTGTATATATATATATATATATATATATATATATATATTTATATATATATACTGTATGTGTATGTATGTATTCTGTTTATATATATATATATATATATATATAAAAATATATGTTGGTTTGTATTTCAATTACCGTATTTTTCAGATTATCTCCCAAAAAATTGGGAGGAAAGTGAAAGGTGAGTCTTATAATCTGAATGTTGCGAGGGTGGTGGAGAGGGGTCGCAGGAGGCCGGAGGAATGCTGCGGCAGCTGTGCAGGATCTGCGGCGGTTGGGTTGGTTCTGCGGCAGCTGGGCTGGTGCTGCGGCGGCTGTGTGTGGTCTGCAGTGGCCTGCGTTGGTGCTGGGGCCGCTGTGCAAGGTCTGTGGTGGCTGATGATGGGGCGGCTGGCGCTGCAGCGGCTGTGTGGGGGTTTGGGTGGCTGGTGCTGGGGCTTCGGCAGCTGGGCTGATGGTGAGGACTTCAAATAATGGTATCCGGAGTCGTGCGCAGATGGAGCTCTCGGCTCAAGATCTCAAGATCGTCTTAAAAATTTAAAAATATGGTATGTTTTCAAGTGATTGTTCTGTCGGTTCATTTGGACAAGCACCTTATGGCAAATGTACTGGGACTTAATAACTCTTCTGCCTCTGTTTCACACATTTGTAACTAAATTGTTCTACCATTTTTCTTCTCATCTGCTTTAGCATGTTAACTTGTCACTGTCCTATCAACAATCTCATAACTCAGTAATACAGGAGAATATAAGAATCTCTGTAATATATCGTATCAGAGAAATCGGTCTCTTTCTCCACTTATGAGCAATTTCTCCTAATCTCATCATCCAATTTGAAAAACAGCTGATTGCCAGAACAGTGAGGTGTCAGGTTACAGCTCCTATTATACTCTATTGAGAGGGAAGCGTAAAGGAGGAGTTAAGATCGTTAAACAGTGAAAGGCAAACAGAGCGGGACAGAGACAGGAAGATCTAGCTGGTTAAGGGAACCTGTCACCAGATTTCTCCTCTATTACCTGCGGCCACCACCAGTGAGCCCTTATATGCAACATTCTAGAACACTGTATATAAGTTTCCAAGGCAACTTGTATAATATAAAAAACACCTTTTGTTATACTTATCTTTGGGGTGGTCCAGTCTGATGTCTTAAAATCATGATCACAGTGGGGGGTGACACATCAAAGGAAATCGGACATGTTTCGGCTAGTAGCGTCTTACTTCTGGAGTAAGGCGCTATTAGCCGAAGCATGTCGGATTGCCTTTGATGTGTTACCCCCCCCACTGTGATCATGATTTTTGGACTTTTTTAAACGAATCTCCATAAATAGTTTTTAACCTTTTGAATTGCTGGAGACCTTATTCTATATTGCCTGGAAGTGTTCTGCCTGAGCCCAGGGCAGCTCCGTGCACCAGCATCGATCCTGACTTCGGACTATTGAGAGGGTTAGCTGAATCAATTTTCCTATTTGGTCTGATGTCTTGGTCTGGCTCCTCCTATCTTCTTGCAGTCGCAGTCATCCTCCTTGGTTCATGTGGATGACACGTTTTACGTTGTCCACACAGAGGCTTCCATTGCGCTCCTGTAATGCGTAGAAGCAGGGAAAAAAGCAGGGAAAGGTCAAAGACTGCCCGCGCATGTGTACTACAATATCTTGCTCTGCCTTCACCAATGCAAAGAGGAGTGCACGTGCATGGGAGCGAAATGGAGGATACTGTGTAGATGACATAGGATGTGTCATCCAAATGGAGCCGAAAAGGAGGTCAGCAACCGCAATAAGAGAGGAGTCACCAGATCGAGACCAGTGATGCCCATCGGAATGGACCGCCCCGCAGGTGAGTATAATAAAGGTGTTTTTTTACGTTGTATAGATTGGCCTGGGCACGTATATAAAGTATTCTAGAACACTGTATATAAGGGTTGACTAGTGGTGGCCGTATCTTATAGGGGACAGGTTTCTTTTAACTATTTTACCTCACTGCTGGATTCACAGCCACACAGCTTAGGATTCCTGCATAATATCCTCCATGCTGCTTCTGCCTAAATGCTACAGAAAAAGAAGAGAAGGAAATTATCTCTCTGAGTGTACTGTGTATGGGAGACATCAAAGCAACTAGTTTCTATCTACTAGCTCTGAGATAACTGAAAAATAGAGACAGGGCACATGAGGTGGATGGATTATCTCGGCAAAGGAGAAGTGCTTACTAAGGGTACCATCTTACTAAACGACGTACCAGCGATTCCGACTACGATATCACCTGGTCAGGAACGCTGGTGCGTCACTACATGGTCGCTGATGAGCTGTCAATCAGGCAGATCTCACCAGCGACCAGTGACCAGCCATCAGCCAGCAGCGATTCGTGGAAACGATGCTGCGCTTGGAAACCAGGGTATATATCGGGTAACCAAGCAAAATGCTTTGCTTGGTTACCTGATATTTACCCTGGTTACCAGCGCACACCGCTTAGCGCTGGCTCCCTGCACTCGTAGCCAGGGTACACATTGGGTTACTAAGCAAAGTGCTTCGCTTAGTTACCCGATGTGTACTCTGGCTACGTGTGCAGGGAGCCAGCACTGGCAGCCTGAGAGCGGTGTACGCTAGTAACCAAGGTAAATATCGGGTAACCAAGCAAAGCGCTTCGCTTGGTTACCTGATATGTACCTTGGTTACCAGTGTCCACAGCTTCCAGACGCTGGCTCCTGCTCCCTGCACATTCAGATCGTTGCTCTCTCGCTGTCAAAAACAGCGATGTGTGCTTCACAGCGGGAGAGCAACGAGCAAAAAATGAACCAGCACTGTGTGTAACGATCAGCGATTTCACAGCAGGGGCCAGGTCGCTGCTCAGTGTCACACACAGCGAGATCGCTGATGAGGTCACTGGTACGTCACAAAACCTGTGACTCAGCAGCGATCTCGCTAGCGATCTCGCTATGTGAGAAGTACCCCTAAGACAGAGTTAGACAAATTTTGTGAACAATGACGATATGTCGTCGGGGTCACAGTGTTCGTGACGCACATCCGGCGCCGTTAGCAATATCGTTGTGTGTGACTGAAAGGAGCGACGATCAACGATAGCAAAAATGTCAAAAATCGTTGATTGTTGACACGTCACTCCTTTTCATAATATCGTTGGTGGTGCATGCCGCTGGTTGTTCGTCGTTCCTGCGGCAGCACATCACTATGTGTGACACCACAGGAACGACAAACAGATCCTTACCTGCGTCCACCGGCAATGAGGAAGAAAGGAGGTGGGCTGCATTTTCCGGCTGCTCATCTCCGCCCCTCCTCTACTATTGGTGACTTAGTGACGCCGCTGTGACGCCGAACGAACCGCCCCCTTAAAGGAGAGATTGTTCGGTGTCTCCAGCAACATCGCTAAGCAGGTATGTGCGTGTGACACTGCCGTAGCAATATTGTTCGCTACAGCAGCGATCACATCATGACGAAACAGCGATGTGGGCGGGTGCTATCGCTAGCGATGTCACAGCGTGTAAAGCCCCCTTTAGATCTTTGAGTTCAGCTCATGAAAAATGAGATCAAAAACAAAAGTTTTATGTTTATATTTGTGTTCAGTGCATTTTACATGTCTACACACACTTATTAGAATTGATAGTAGGTATATCAATAAAGATAGGTGAAGTCATAGGAGATGATGTTTTATTATGCCTTATTATTATTATTATTATTATTATTATTATTATTATTATTTATTTATAGAGCACCATTAGTTCCATGGTGCTGTACATGAGAAGGGGGTTACATACAAAATACATATACAAGTTACAGTAGACAGACTAGTACAGAGGGAAGAGGGCCCTGCCCTTGCAGGCTTACATTCTATAGGATTATGGGGAGGAGACAGTAGGTGGGGTGTAGATGGGGCGGCAGCTCCGCACGGTGGTGGGGCGGCAGCTCCGCACGGTGGTGGGGCGGCAGCTCCGCACGGTGGTGGGGCGGCAGCTCCGCATGGTGGTGGGGCGGCAGCTCAGCACAGTGGTGAAGCAGTGAGGTCATTGAAGGTTATAGACTTATGGCTCTTTTCTTCCCCTCCTCCACACTATCGTATTTTTATATGCTATTGCATACATTTTGTAACATGATTACTATAATAGCTCCAACATATTGTACATCTGATAAAGAATACCAATTTACCAAGGAGTTTTCTAACAGAAATAAGAGGTAACACGTCTTGGCTACACACTGTTCACTATGGAATTTGGTCACAATTATTACATTGTCAGTTGTGCATTTTATATATTGATTCAATCCATTCTTTCAGATCTTAGATTGAGTCTTTATTAGATATTTACAGTAACTTATTTGTAATGTTCCTGCAGACGTGTACTAATTCAGCAATTTTTAAAACAGGGTAAATTCCACTTAAGTTTGCTGAGTGGCACGTTTGTTTCTTCCTTACTGATTAATTTATACAAAACTATGGCTATACATTAACGGCAGAACAGTGGGGGTGGTAGAGTATTTCTCAGAAGAGATATAGGAGCAATTATGTGCATCGCTGCTCAGACATGCCAAAGTACTAATTGTGTTTATTTCATTCCAGTCTTGTTTCCTTTGTTTTTGAAAACTATTGTCTACATGAGATATACAAGGGTAAGGTCTGGACAAGGCGAGGAAGGAACGGGGAGTTCAAAAGTACAAGAAGAATGCTAATGCTGATGAAGCATTTCTTACCTAAAATTTGGATAACCTGTAGATGGAATATGTACTTTAGGTTTAGGACTTATTCACATGAACTTATAGCAATCATGTTTTATGATTCACAATTTCTGGCCCATTCATGGATCTCCTTCCCCAAACTAAGTGTTATTTACTGTATATCTGTCATGACTATAGCTTGGCTCTGAAGAGGTTAAGTCAGGTTGGAGGAGTCTGTTCAGGCCTGCCTCATTCCGGGACTCTCGTCACTTTATTATTGTCTGTATACCTCCGGAACGCCGCCATTAATAGCTCTGCAGCGTGCGTCCTGGTCCCTGTAAGTTGACTCTGATCTGTCCCACTACCCAGCCTACCACTCCATGACTGCCACTCCCCTAGTCCTGTCCTCCCATCCTGTTTACCTGACCCCGGTCCCATTCTGTGTCTTGGCCTCCTTCCCCTCCTCTGTACTTACTTGATCTCCCGGCCTCCGACTTTGGCTACATTCCCTGACTACAACTCTGCTCCCCTCCGGCTCCTGACGTGATCTCTTGGCTTTCGACCCCCTTGCTTCCACTTGACTATGGCTTGCTCATTCCCTTGGTTTCATGTGACATCCCGGTTTTGTCTTTAGGCTTGTTTGACTGTCTGACGTGGTGGTGCTAGTGACCTTTTGTGGGCTTTTATTGTACTGCACTTAGAAGTCTGATCTTCTCTAGCTCCTGCGCCCCCAAGTGAAAGCTTGACAATATCTATGAGGCAGTTAGCTCAAATCAGGAGAACGGCGTCAGACTGGGAATGACGACTCTAACGGTACGTAAAATATGTCTTCTATATGGGCATGAGAATAAGCCCTTAGTTTGAATTGTGAATGATGACTATATAATGAATTCCTGTTAGGTCATATGGTTATCCTAGAGCAATAGTCCTCAACATTTCTGATTTTGAGAGCCACATTGAGCTTTGATAGACGGTCACAAGCCACATACCGCTCCTGCCCCCTCAGACATCCAGAGCCGCCTTACCGGTATAATAACGGCCAAAGCTTTTCACCAAAATCACACCAAGGCAATATACCAAGATCCTCTACCCTAATTCAGATCTACTCTTCTGTGTGAGGCTACTCACAGAAGTCCCCATCTGGAGACTGGTTCTTCCAAGTTGTTTGCTAGACCTGGTGCTTGTGCACCAAGCTGGAGGACAGCCACGAGCCACACATCACGGGCCTTTGAGCTACACGTGGCTCACAAGCCACAGGTTGGGGACCTACAATGCAGACCAAACGTTTGGACACACCTTCTCATCTCTAGAACAACTGTTAAGAGGAGACTTTGTTAAGCAGGCCTTCATGGCAAAATAGCTGCTAGGAAACCACTGCTAAGGATAGGCAACAAGCAGAAGAGACTTGTTTGGGCTAAAGAACACAAGGAATGGACATTAGACCAGTGGAAATCTGTGCTTTGGTCTGATGAGCCAAATATGAGATCTTCGGATCCAACCACCGTGTCTTTGTAGAAAAGGTGAATGGATGGACTCTACATGACTGGTTCCCACCGTGAAGCATGGAGGAGGAGGTATGAATGTGTGGGGGTGCTTTGCTGGTGACACTGTTGGGGATTTATTCAAAATTGAAGGCATACAGAAGCAGCATGCCTACCACGGCATCTTGCAGCGGTGTGCTATTCCATCCGTTTTGCGTTTAGTTGGACCATCATTTATTTTTCAACAGCACAATGACCCCACACACACCTCCAGGCTGTGTAAGGGCTATTTGACTAAGAAGGAGAGTGATGGAGTGCTACGCCAGATGACCTGGCCTCCACAGTCACCAGACCTGAACCCAAATGAAATGATTTGGGGTGAGCTGGATCGCAGAGTGAAGGCAAAAGGGCCAACAAGTGCTAAGCATCTCTGGGAACTTCTTCAAGACTGTTGGAAAACCGTTTCCGGTGATTACCTCTTGAAGCTCATTAAGAGAATGGGAAGAGTGTGCAAAGTAGCAATGAGAGCAAAAGGTGGCTACTTTGAAGAACCTAGAATATAAGACATATTTTCAGTTGTTTTACACTTTTTTTTAAGTATTTCATTCCACATGTTTTAATTCATAGTTTTGATGCCTTCAATGTGAATCTACAATTTTCAGAGTCCTGAAAATCAAGAAAACTCTTTGAATGAGAAGGTGTGTCCACACTTTTGGTCTGTACTGTATGTCCTACAGGGAGGCTGTCTGCTTGAGCCTCTCTGGCCCCTCTGCTACTCACTGCTACCCATCTGGTCCTTGTCACATCTGTGGATCGGTGTCGCTAAGGCGAGGCTCCAGATTTGCTAGGACAGGGAAGGTTTCGGCACATGCCACCTGAAAGACCTTGGCCCGTGATATGACGGCGTATTCGCATAAACCCTCCGGGCCTAGCAAACACGGAAGCTTTGGCCTAGCAACTGAGGCTCTGGAAATGTAAGCGCTGCTGATGTCAATCTGAAGATATGACAAGGATAAGATGGGTGGCAGTGAGAACCGGAGGGGCAGGAGAGGTCAAGAGTGATGTGGGTTTAGAGATTGTTAGTACTTTTTGCATATTACGTCTATTATGTACTGAGATCTGAAGAGACCCCAGAGAATAATAAGGATCATTAATTGGAATCAAATTTCTTGTGAAAAGATGCTTGAATAGGAAAATTCTAATTTTGCCTGATCCGATCATCTTTACTTGGCAATCTTGTCTGTGAATCAGCGTGGAGAGCTGCAGGATCAGCTTTATGTTTAAAAGGTGTAGTCATGATGATCCAACGAAACTGGAATAGATGGAGTAACATTCTGATTAGGCCTCCTTCACATGTCCATGTTTCCGCTACGTCTGGCATCCCTTTTTTTCCCACAGTTACCATACATACCCATTATAACCTATGGAGCTGCTCACATGTCCATGTTTTTACACGGATCATGTGTCCACGTAAAATACATGAAGACAAATCTCAGTTTTTTTTCCGGCAACAAGGATGGCAAAGGCCTATATAAATCTATGGGTCCCTAAAAAACACGTACAGCACATGGATGGCATCAGTGTATATAATCAGTGTGCTGTATGTGTTTAACATTGCAAAGTATAGGAGAAGATTTTGAATATCTTTAGTTATTTATTCATTAGTGAAAAACACTGATGGCACTGATGGCACAATGATGGAAAACTCTGATGACAGTAGAAGCGTTTTTTCACATACATGTTTTATATGGACATGTGATGAAGGCCTAAACCATATATTTTTTTTAACTGCAAATGGTATGAAAAGAAGTCAGAATTGACACATAAACGATTTATTATTGATTTATTATTGACTATTAGCAAATTACATGTTTATTCTTATTCTTTGACACTCAGAATATTATTAACAATAACGCTAATAGTCTTCAATGAGTCTCTGGGACAGTATGTACACATGATTTGTTTTACACAGATTGACAGCAAAATCATATAAAATTATATAAATACTACATAAAAAACACATTTTGGCACTTTTTTAAAAATATTTTTAAGTATGGGAAATATTTTCTGCTTCTATTTCATATACCAGGCAAATTAGGTGCCTTTTCTATGCTGAAAACACTCATAGTTACATACAGTAGGTTGAAAAAAGACCTAGATCCGTCGAGTTCAACCTTCCTCCACCAGTTCTACATTTGTCATTAAATCATTTATAACCAACAACGTTGTGTGTACTGAGGAAATCATCCAGCCCTATTTTAAAAGTTGATATAGTGTCAGCCATTACTACCTCTTGTGGTAGGGCATTCCACAGTCTGACTGCTCTAACTGTAAAGAACCCTTTCCTATTTAGCTGCCGGATTTGCCTTTCTTCCACTCAAAGTGACTGACAAAATGCTTTATTTTTTTTATAATTTTTTTTTTATTTTTCTAATCTGAAAAATACATGCAAACAATGGAATACAAGTAGATAAATCATATTTTAAGCATTTTTTACATTGATTTTGTACTGGAATTGGCACCAAAATCCACATTAAAAATGTAAGTGTTAACAAACCTGTATTGTATTTTTTTCAACAAACTAATGAGCCCTTGATATATATTTTCAATATTAACCCCTTTACCAGCCAGCAATTTTCCTTTTTTATTTTTCGGTCATTATAACCGTACGAGGACTTGTTTTTTCCGGCACGAGTTGCACTTTTGAATGAATGGAAAACGGGAAAAATATTCCAAGTCTGTTGATCACAGGCAGAGAGAGCAAAGGTGATTAAATATTGTTTTTAACCACATTAATTTGGAGTTTATAGATAATAAAGGTATTGTTAAAAGGTAAAAGACTCCTAAATAAATTTTGGGGGTAAAGCCTAATGTCAGGTTCCTTTAAAAAGAATGTATGAATTATAATGTTACACAGATATAATGGGTTTTATTGCATGGATCAGTATTATTAACTTAAGGCCGCTTTACACGCTGCGAATTTGGTACCGATATCGCTAGCATGGGTACCCTCCCCCATCTGTTGTGCGACACGGGCAAATCGCTGCCCGTGCTGCACAACATCGCCCAGACCTGTCACACGTACTTACCTGCCCGGCGACGTCGCTGTGACCGGCGAATCGCCTCCTTTCTAAGGGGGCGGTTCGTTCAGCGTCACAGCGATGTCACAGCTGCGTCAGTGAACCGCCGCCCAATAGAAGCGGAGGGGCGGAGATGAGCGGGACGTAACATCCCGCCCACCTCCTTCCTTCCGCATAGCGGCCGGGAGGCAGGTAAGGTCAGGTTCCTCGTTCCTGCAGTGTCACACAGAGCGATGTGTGCTGCCGCAGGAACGATGAACAACTTTGTTACTGCTGCAGTAACGATATTTGAGAATGGACCCCCATGTCACCGATGAGCGATTTTGCACGTTTTTGCGACGATGCAAAATCGCTCATAGGTGTCACACGCAACAGCATCGCTAATGCGGCCGGATGTGCGTCACCAATTCCGCGTCCCCAACGACTTCGCATTAGCGATGTCGTAGCATGTAAAGCCCCCTTTAGGGTAGGATTCCACTTGCGAGAGACACCAGCGTATCTCGCATCGCAGCTTCTGGGATGGCCTGCCTCTTTTCCGATGGGAGCGTCTCAGCTGCATAGAAATAGATGCAGCTGACCCACTCCTGTTGGGACAGACGCAGGCCATCCCGGGAGATGCGATGCGAGATACGCTCGAGTCTCTTGCAAGTCGAATACTACCCTTAACGTGGTTGTTTACTGGTAGGGCAACCTCTTCTGATTCCACGTTTCCCCCACGTGAAATAATAGACTATACTCATCTCCTAGACTATACTCACCTCCTGTACCGGAGCCCCTCCAGCAATGTCCTGGATCGAGGTGACGGGGTTCACATAGGGTTGTGACATCACGTGAGCCCCACATCCAATCAGTGCCGGCTTCTGTCTCCCCCGCCTTCAGACCAAACGAGTTAACATGAAGTGAGCGCTGCGGCTGCACCTCATTGACCTCATACTAAAACCTGTCACTGCAACTGAACATAGAAAGATTTCTTCATTTTCTGAATCCAAACTTGCTTCATGACTTTTTTCGCAGTATATTAGTGAAATCATGTGCTGACAGAATAGTTCTGTGCCATAAGCACAGCACACTTACATTCTGCTCCTCAGTAATGGTGCTCATCAATCACCATCCCTGACATTTCACCACATTGGATCCTTTCAGAAGCACAGCAAGTGGCCAGATTGCTGCTCAGTTTGAAGATTTTGCAGAACCACATGGACGTCTCCTTAGCAGCTACATTTTGTCAGATTACTTCATTCTGAATTAAATGGGAAGAAAGCGTTCAGCTAAAGAAGTGGTGTCATGCCGTATCCAGGTGTTCTCCATAAAGAAATAATAGTATGACTAACGGATATCATTGAAGTCAGCTGACATTACAAACATGATATTCTTTTTTCCTATAAACGCACACTATGCGTCAGCGCACTGTGATTAATGAATACATGAATTTCGCTTTTGCAGTAAATACCAAAAACATAAAGTACTTAGCGCATTTTTTTAATCAAAACATGCAAAAGCCATCCAACTGCAATACTCAACCGTGGCAACTACACAGCGAAGGGACCTTGGTTGTTTAGATCCATTTACTGATCAATCTGGTCACTGTTGGGGCAGGTAACAGTTGATCGGGCAAGGGTGTTGGATCACCAACAATCGGACATTAATGACCTATAAGGCTGGAAAACAACCTAAACCATTTATCTAATAAGGGATCATGTAATACCACATTTCCCCTCTAAAAAATGTCCAGCCACCAGTTGGTTTAAAAAGAGGTTTTCTGATGGAAAAACTCCTAAAAGGGTCTAATAAAAGGATTTGTTCGCTAATATCAGTGTTTTAGATTTATGCGATCCAACGAATAGGGAACAAATGGGTCAAATCTGTGCAGACACATAAGATAGATGTGGACAATCTGCACAGACTAAAGGGGGCTTTACATGCAGCGATATCGCTAGCGATATCGCTGGTGAAAGCACCCGTCTCCGTCATTTGTGCGTTACGGGCAAATCGCTGCCCGTGGCGCACAAAATCGTTCGGAGCTGTCACACGGACTTACCTGCCTAGCGACGTCACTGTTGCCGGCGAACCGCCTCCTTTCTAAGGGGGCGGATCGTGCAGCGTCACAGCGGCATCACTAGGCGGCCGCCCAATAGTAGAGGAGGGGCAGAGATGAGCGGCCAAAACATCCCACCCACCTCCTTCCTTCCTCATTGCTGGCGGTCGCAGGTAAGCTGTAGTTCGTCGTTTCCGAGGTGTCACACGTAGCGATGTGTGTTGCCTCGGGAATGACGAACAACCTGCACCCTCAACAATCAACGATTTTTTGAAAATGAACGACGTGTCAACGATGGACGATTCGGTGAGTATTTTCCATCATTAACGGCTGCTCGTTGGTGTCACACGCAACGACATCGCTAACGATGCCGGATGTGTGTGACGGAATCCGTGACCCCGGCGATATATCGTTAGATACATCATTGCTTGTAACGGGGCCTTTAGGCACCTTTCTGCCTTCATTGTTCATGGATAAAAGACATTATATAGAGACATGTCCGCTTTTGATTCGAGTCAGGGTACCTTGTGTACATTACATTGTGACACAATTCTCGTAAATCAAAGAAACCTACCAACATTAAAAAAAATATAAAATTAAAATATGTTTGTTATTGCTGGCACACCCCCTGTATTTTAAGGGTATATTTTTGTTGTATAACGTGTGATCTGATATATTTTTCAAGAGACAGAACATGTTCAATAAACAGAAATGTTCCCTTCCACTATTAAGCCATATAGTCTATACAACTGATTTAAAGCAATGAAGGAAATGCCATATTTACTTGGCAGAAATCCCTCGGGGCACAGAAACATGGCACAAGGTCAGTAGTAGGAGACTGGGGATAAAAGTGTTTTGTGAAGTAGGGTCAGATTCATTAACCTTCCCAGAGACAGAGGGAGGCAGGCCATGAAAGACGAGCCACTAAAGATGGAAGTCCTGGCCATTAAAGAACAAGCCCCTGCATGTTCACAGTATTGAATCAGCTCTGTAGATTATTTTTTCCATTGAAAATGAAGTACAGCATTAGGCACATAACAGATACAATCCGCAGTGTGTTAGCTGCACATTACTGTAGATCTCGATGAACAATCTCACAACTGATTCTTTATAATTGTTTCAGTAAAATATAAAATAATTTGTGGTTGGAATAAATATGTGTATAGCTATTATATTCTGTTATTTGTGTGTTTATGGTTCTGGAATATCTTCCTTTGGATCATTACTGTACCTATTGGAATTGATGAATTGGTTGGCGTCTTATTTTAGTCTTATGAACATTCATCGAATATCACAAATATCATGACCATTCAAAATGTAACCATAAGAAAAAAGTTATTCACTATGTCTTATTAACGTCATGTTACTGTTGCCTTAGTTCATAGTTAGAAAAGATCATCAGACATAATAGAGAACAAAAACCTGACCATAACTATGCAATGTGCAAACTCCCAGCCACATTCTGACCAGACATGCATGGCCTCATTCACTAAAGTCTAGTGTGAATGAGGCCGGGAGTTTGCATATTGCATAGCTGTTGTCACGATCCCTCTGTGCAGAGCATCTTGCACACTAGGAGATGCTCTGCTGTGTTTTCCTGGGCTACTGGCTGGCAGGTTGATTGACAGTGCATGCGTCCATGCTGGTTCTGGGAGGTGCTGATTGCTCAGGTGTTTCATCTTCTGGGTAATTGCTCTGCTTCTTTAGTGAGCATGCGCTCCCAGAAACTTGCCAGTCATACTTTCTTGTTCGGTTGTTGTGCTGTTGACCTGTGTTCCTGCCTGTGCTCTGATCTTTATTTCCTGACCCAGGACTATTGTTTGACTCCTCTCTGTCTACTCCCTGTTCCTGTCGTGACCTCCTGGCTTTTGACCTGAGACCTTTACCTGACCACGTCTGTTTTCTCCCTGAATCCATTACATGCCTTCTCGGAATGCTGACCCTCGTATTGTGACCTGACTACGCCTCTGTGTACTCCCTGTGTCCATACGTGTCCTCCTGTTACCAGACCCCAGCTTTCCTGACTACTCAACCGCTTGTACTACCCGTAAGTAGTGACTAGCATCAGAGCTGTGGTCACATGACCGCTCAGTCTCCCCCCGCCGCCACCAGAAAATCCTCACAGTGCTTGTTATGCACAATGTAAAGATTCCCGAGTCGCACAGAGTGATAAGCTTGGACAACCCCTTTAAAAACTGTCACAATTAGACTTATGGCCTCTCCGTATTGATTTTATAAAGTTAAGTTGATGCTGAAAGAAGACAAAGTTGTTCTAAATACTTACATTCCCATAGGGATAACATCTGTCTTCTATGTGCTCGGAGACACTGTTTGTGTATTTGTTTTATATTTTGTAAGCACAGAATTATATAACTGTTGTATCTGTAATAATAACAAAGCTGATTATTACATGGATGATGATCATGATGTTGATTATTTATGTTATTCTTGTTCTTGGTATTAAACAGCCGGGATAATATTGCTCACGGCCTGAGTTTAGCTGGGATTGCGGAACCGGTTGAGTTTGTGAAAATAACTTGATGTCCTCCTGGTATCCACAGACATTAGTACTCTCGCTGTAAAATATGGCTGCCTTGAACTTCCTGGTATTGTTTATTCTCTCTGTTTCCTAACTATAAATTCTAAACATGTCCTTAAGCCTTTATCTCTAAACAGATGCATGAAGTGTTCTCATGTGAGTACACAAATCAATTTGGTTTTAATTTAAGAAGATGCAGATCCTGAGTGCAGATACTTTGATAATGTGTAATACCACGGTAGATCTACAGTACGAAAGTATAACATGCACTCATGGGAAGGGTACACTGAAAATGTATCTACAGCTTTTAATATTCTAGTATTTTTTAGATTCCAAGTTCTGTGCAGATTCAATTCATATAAGATATAGGATAGGTGATAAATGTATCATCACCAGAGACTGAAATGCTCAAACCCCACTAATGACTATTTATTGTCTGTGGGAGAGGTGGTCAGGTCATGTATGCACACTATATGTCCCAAAGAAGAGAATGGAGGAGTGATGATCATGCACATTAAAGGGGTGGTTCACCCATATTTTTTATTTTCTAGATCGATATTATATTGAGAAACAATGTTTCTCTCAAATACCTTTTGTTTGCAATAGTGCCTGTGAGAGGCGCTATTGCAGACCACTGTTCCCGCTCCGTGACCTCGGGGATCCGGTGACGTCACGTCAAGTTCCTTACACTGCGGCCGGCCGCAGTGTCCATGAGTGATGGGCTGTGGGCGGTGTTTCACCGCTCGTCACAGCCCATCTGCTCCCTCCTCCCTCACAGCAGAGCGCTGCAAGCAGGAGACACGCTGAGCTGTGACAAGTGGTGAAACACCGCCCACAGCCCAGTGATTCAGGAAGACTGGGGCCGGCCGCGGTGATGTGACAGTTCTGGAACTTGACGTGACGTCACCGGATCCCTGAGTTCACGGAGCCCAGGGGTCACGAAGTGGGGAACAGCGGTCTACAATAGCGCCTCCCACAGGCACTATTGCCAACATAAGGGATTTGAGAGAAACATTGTTTCTTAATATAATATCGATCTAGACAATAAAAAATATGGGTGAAACACCCATTTAAAGTTCTATTTACATTGGGGACACAGTACCCCAGTTCTTGTGATAACTGGGGGTCCCAGCAATCAAACCAGCAGGAGCCAAACATTATATCGCCCATCCTTTTGTTCATAGGGTAACCCCTGTAACACAGCTTTATAGAAGTAGCTACAGTAGCTCCATCTTTCCTATTCAGTGCTAACCTTGAGATTGTTGATATTTTTCAACAATTTGAGTTCTTAAGTTCTCAGACACTTCTCTTCTCCTCTTTCTGTTCTCCGTGCTTAGTGTGGCACTCACAGATACACAATGCAATGATTGGGTCAACTTCTCCCCTTGTTATCTGGTTTTAGGTGTGATTTTCATATTGCCCACACCTGTTACTTGTCACAGGGGAGTTTGAATGAGCATCACATACAGTTGAAACCAGACGTTTACATACACTATCTAAAAAGACACATCTGCATGTTTTTCTCACTATCTGACATGAAATCAGAATAAAACATTCTAGTTGTAGGTCAATTAGGATAACAAAAAATATTTATATTTGCCAAATTCCAGAATAATGAGAGAATGCTTTAAGGCATTTTTATTATTTTCTGCAAAGTCAAAAGTTTACATTTGGTACCATTGCCCTTAAACTGTATGACTTGGGTCGAACGTTTTGGATTTCCTTCCACAAGCTTGTCACAATAGTTGGTAGGAATTTGTTCCCATTCCTCCTGACAGAACTGGTGTAACTGAGCCATGTTTCTAGGTGGCCTTGCTCGCACCGGCCTTTTCAGCTTTGCCTATACATTTTCAATAGGATTGAGATTATTATTATTATTATTTATTTATTGAGCACCATTGATTCCATGATGCTGTACATGAGAAGGGGGTTACATACAGAATACATATATAAGTTACAGTAGACAGACTAGTACAGAGGGAAGAGGGCCCTGCCCTTGCGGGCTTACATTCTATAGGATTTTGGGGAGGAGACAGTAGGTGGGGTGTAGGTTGGGCGGCAGCTCCGCACGGTGGTGGGGCGGCAGCTCCGCACGGTGGTGGTGAAGAGATAAGGGCTTTGTGGTGGCCATTCCAAAACATTGACATTGTCATGCTTAAGCCACTTTGTAACTAGTTTGGCAGTATGATTCGGGTCATTGTCCATTTGAAAGATCCATTTCCACCCAAGCTTTAAGTTCCTGGCTGATGTTTTGAGATGTTGCTTTAGATGTTGCTTCAGTTTTATCACATAATCTTCTTTCCTCATGATGCCATCTATTTTCTGAAGTGCATCAGTCCCTCCTGCAGCAAAACAACCTCACAACTTGTTGCTGCCACCCACATATTTCATAGTTGGGATGATGTTCTTAGGCTTCAAAGCGTCTCCCTTTTGCCTCCAAACATAACGATGGTCATTATGGCCAAACAGTTCAATTTTAGCTTCGTGAGACCAGAGGACATGTCTCCAAAAAGTAAGGTCTTTGTTCTCGTGTGCATTTGCAAGCATTAATCTGGCTTTTTTATGTTTCTTTTGGAGTAATGGCTTCTTCCTGGCAGAGTGGCCTTTCAGCCCATCTTGCTACAGTACACGTTTCACTGCGGATAATGACACAATCTTACAGCTTCCGGCAGCATCTTCACAAGGTCTTTTGCTTTTGTTCTTGAGTTGGTATGCACATTTCTGAGCAAAGCACATTCATCTGTGGTACACAGAACCTGTCTCCTTCCTGCGCAATATGACGGCTGGACATTCCCATGTTGTTTGTACCTGCATATAATTGTTTGTACAGATAAACGCGGCACCTTCAGGTATCTGGAAATTGCACCCAAGGAGGAACCAGACTTGTGCAAGTCCACAATTATCTTCATAAGATCTTGGCTGATTTCTTTTGACTTTCCCATGATGCTACATAAAGAAGCAGTGTGTTTAAGGTGTGCATTAAAATGAATTGGATTGGTTATTACCATCATCTGGTGAGAAATTAATGTCAATAAGCACCTTTACAAATATATTTACTTAGAAAATTGGTGATGTGATTAATATTTATTTCACCCCCCGTTTAAGATACTTTAGAGACAGGTTGACCAGAATTGTATTCTCATAGAACTAATGTTAACACTGCATTACATCTATAGGGGACTAAGTGGTCTGTTTCCATAAAAGTCATGAAGTTGAAAGTAGAGGTAACGTCAATCCAGAAATGTCACTTCATAGAGTTCTTGTCCTCACAGTTGTATGGGTGGTGGGGCCCCGTTCCAGGGATTAGTAGGGGGTCCATTTGTCAGACCCCACTAATATGACATTACCTATAAAGTGAGTAGATGAGATTTGTTTTCTTGATTGGATTAACCCTTTAAGCATGTACTTGTCACAATTGCTTAATGTGTGACAATGAGAACATGATAAACGTATGGCAAGGAATTGGAAGGTGTGTGATCTGGTTAGTACAGTAAAATTGCAGGAACTATAATCAAATTTAACAACTAAACTTTCATATTTTTTTTATTTCCGATTTTTGCATAAATAGAAGCTTGTAAGAAGTCCGTTTAGGATTTGCAATCCAAAGGGCTTTGGAGCTTTTACTATTTGGGATTATGATCAAGTTTTCACTTGTAATAGTTATTTGATACATGTATACATTTATGTCATGTTTATGAATTGCATAGTACTACGGGATAGCTGCCATTAATGCGTTCCATATTTCCTGTTATTTTAAGTGTTTGGTATAGTAAAAGCCAATATCCAATAACTAAAATATAACTTTATTGTAGCCCATGAGGGTCCTGTAAAACATCAGAAACAGATACATTCTCATGTAAACACTATGCAGATGCATTTTTCAGGTGCAAATATATAACATTTAGGGTATGTTTCAATTTAAAAACATTTTAGCAAGAGATTCATATAACATGCGGCTTCTGCAGATTTATGCCCAGAAAAAAACCTGAAAAAAATAAAGTGTGGACTTATCAATATCACATACAGTGTGTTTAGCCCCTGCCCAATGCTGCACCCCAACTACAAAGAGAAAATGTTGCCATGTTGTCATGCGGAGATTTTCTCTAACTTTGTTGATTGCCATGGTGGCATCAGGTCCTGTTCAGATTTCATATTCTGACTCTCCGTCTGAGAGATTCTCTGGTGTCTGGGAGCAACGTAGGCAGACTCAGGCATTGACCTGCTGTGTGCTGATTCATAGGCAGGCTAGCAAGATTTAATCTCTGCTACTTTGCTTGTTTGATCACCTAATGTGAGGGAGCCTATCACATCTGCTCCCTGCCTATATATACTGGCTGGGTCCTTCTTCCTATGCCAGCTATAGCTTGTCTTAGTTAGTCTGGTGTGGTGTCCCAGACTTTCTGATGCTTGTAGCTCTTGCTGCTTTGTGCGGTTGTAGAGGTTTCCCCAGTTATCTTGTGTTGTTTCTTTCCTGCTAATGTTTTCCTTCTGAATCACTTATTGTGATTGTGTGTGTGTGTGTGTGTGTGTGTGTGTGTGTGTGGTGCATCAGAGTTTTTCCCTTGTCTGTTTTCATTCATGTTTAACATCAAACTCCTCTCCCATTCCTCCCTGGTGGGAGGCGGAGTGCGGAGTCAGACTAGGTCTGGTCAGGAGAAGGGCCAGGAGCACCATTAGTAGTATCCCTGAGATTAGGGATAACCCCTAGTGTGAAGGATAGCATAGGGCCCCTATCCCTTCTTATTCAACAAGTCACATCATGGCAAATTTAGGAAAGAGCTGAGAGCTGTACTTGGGTTACTCTGGTAGCCCTAGAGATAATGAATTGATTAGAAGTTTAGCATGCACTCTGTGAGCGTGATCCAGAGTCACGGCTCTTTCAATTCTTGTGAATCTCAGCAGTTGGATCACCAGTGATCAGTAAAGTTTCCCTTAACCTAAGGATAGTGAATAACTTTCATTACTGAGAGGACTCCTTTAAATACTTGATCTGATTAATTATGTTTTGGGACTTTTCCTATAATCAGTGAAATAATACATCACATTTTATTATGGGACATAATAAACAAATCAGGATTAATTAATGCATTACTTTATATACTTCTGGATATTGGTGTGTACAACACCCCTGTGTGTGTGTGTGTGTGTGTGTGCGTGTGTGTGTGTGTGTGCGTGTGTGTGTGTGTGTGTGTGTGTGTCCGTGTGTGTGTGTGAGTGTGTGTGTCCGTGTGTGTGTGTGTGTCCGTGTGTGTGTCCGTGTGTGTGTGAGTGTGTGTGTGTGTCCGTGCATGTGTCTGTGTGTGTGTGTGTCCGTGTTTCCATGTGTGTGTGTGTGTCCGTGTGTGTGTGAGTGTGTGAGTGTGTCTGTGCGTGTCTGTGTGAGTGTGTGTGTCCATGCGTGTGTGTGTCTGTGTGTGTGTGTCCGTGTGTGTGTGTGTCCGTGTGTGTGTGTGTGTGTCCGTGTGTGTGTGTTTTCTTTCTTATTCAGTCTCATGTGATTAAATATTCAATTATGTGGGGTTGCGCCTTCACCTCTGATGATACTTTCAGTTACACGTGTTGCCTGGAGCTGTAGATCTCTGAACTCCATCTAAACTTCTGCTCTTTATCATGTTGGATATCTTCCAAAGCCTTCAAATAGATATGCAGTGTGTATGTATCGGTAAGAGTATTTACTCAAGTATGAGAGCTTCACATAGAAACAAGCATATGCATAAATAAACATATGGCACTCATTTATGGTCAGTGTTATGAGCTTAAAGTGGTTTTACACATTTATCAAAATGAAGCTTATTCATTAGATACTGAAAACGTCTGCAACTTTCAAATATACTTCATGTTTCAACTCCTCATAATCTTTAGAAAACATGAATATTCTTGTTTCCATTCAGAGGCTGAAAGTGTTGAACAGGCTTAAAGGGGTTGTGTGACCTTTAGCTGGCGCACAGCTCCCCAGGCTTACTGCCTATTTGCGCACAGCGCACTCTTGCCTAATTGACAGTTTTTACTATTGGCTTGGGATGAGCGAACCTGAACTATAAAGTTTGGTGTTTGTACTGAACACGGACGTTACCAAAAAATCATTGTTTGAGTTCAGAGTTAGGGTGCTTTATGTATGCTGACCACTCGATCGAGCATCGCTGTGCTCGGGTACACTCGGTGCTCGGGTACACTCGGTGCTCGGGTACACTCGATGCTCAGCCCAGTGTGAACCACCTGCAGGCTCTCACCGGGTAAATACATTATCACACGTAGCGGGCAAAATAAAAAAAAAAACCTGCCCGTCCCCCGGAAATGCTCTGTTTATGGCTGGCTGTATGTGGGTAGAGAGCTGGATTGCCCAGTCAGTGACTTTCCATGGGGTTCATGGCAAATCTGGGTCCCAAAACAAACTTTATCTAAAGTCTGTCTGAAACCGAATTTCAACAGGTCCGCTCATCCCTACTAGTGACATCATTGGGCAGCCGCCCTAAACTGTGTGCTCGCTAATACTGCAAGCAAAGACAGCTTGAGCTCTGTAACATAGCTCTATCAGAAAGAGCTTGTAAGCGCTGTGCATGATCAGCCACCTCTGATAGACTACAGAGGTGGCTGGTAACCCAGGTGGCAATAAGCAGTAAACAATAAAATTATATATAATAATATTTATTCACATGTATAGCTCTATTCATTCCATAGCGCTTCACATACATCAGCAACACTGTCCCAATTGGGCTCACAATCTAAATTCCCTATCAGTATAGTGTGCTTTACACGCTACGATATCGTTAATGAATTATCGTCGGGGTCACGGTGTTTGTGACGCACATCCAGCGTCATTAACAATATCACAGTGTGTGACACTTATGAGCGACCTTAAACGATCGCAAAAGCGGTCAAAATCGTTTGCCGCGGAGAGGTTGTCCTGAAACAAAAAAACGTTTTCTGCTTATTAGCAATGTTGTTCGTTGTTCCTGCGGCAGCACACATCGCTATGTGTGACACCGCAGGAACGACAAACATCTCCTTACCTGCCTCTACCAGCCAGAAGGATGTGTCGCGGGCGGCGGGGCGCTGCGCTCGCTAACGCTTGGGTCCGGCGCTGCGGCTGCTGCTCGGTGGCTCGAGTGGTGGGCCGGATCCGGGGACTCGAGCGGTGCTCCTCGCCCGTGAGTGAAAAGGGGGTGGTTTGTTTGGGGATTTAGTCCGTGACGCCACCCACGGGTTGTGGTGAAGATGGGCACCACCGCTGCTGGTGACGGGGATCCCGGGAGCGATGGTAGGGAGCAGCTGGGGGATGTTGTTTTCCCCCTCCGTGGGTAGGGGTTGGTGGTCCCGGGGCCCGGTGGTGTGACGGGGAGGCAGGGTTGGTGAGGTGCAGGGTTGCAGGGACAGCACGGCGTGGTGCCAGATGGCACGGGTGTACTCACTCAGCAATAGAGGCACAAAGTCTCCGGTAATCCAAATGGCTGGATAGACGGGTCCCGCAGCCGGCTGCCGTGTCTCTCCCCGGACAGGTGATGGTGGCTGTCTTTCCCTGCACCTTTGTGTACTGTGTTGACTCCAATGGCTTCCCAACGGTAGTCCGCTCCCCGGTGTATAGATACCGGAGGAGCCCGTTTTGCCCGCAGGCGCTGGCCCTTGGATTTCTAGCCAGTGGCGGTGGCTGTATATCCTCACGGTGTGAGCGGTTGCTTTCAATCGGGACTTGGTTGTTAGGGAACCCCGGGGGTTCCTGTCACATTCGGATGTGACTATTGACGGCGGCTCCAAGCCTGGTCGGGGTCCGATGGCCCTGCCTGTGTGCTTAGCTTCACTCCATTCCCCGGTCCGGTACCGTTGGGCCACCGCCCAGCCCCGGTCCTTATGGCTCTGCGGAGTTCCACCAACTCCTGCAGACGGCCACCACCGTCTGCCAACCTTGCTGTCAGTGCCTGGGCTCCTACCCAGACACCTGCAGTACGTGTCCTCTCACTTTCGCCTCCTAAACTAAACTGTCACTTTTCCCGCCTCCAGGCCTGTGAACTCCTCGGTGGGTGTGGCCAACCGCCTGGCTCCGCCCCACCTGGTGTGGACATCAGACCCTGGAGGGAGGCAACAAGGGTTTTTGTCTGACTAATGTAACTATCTGGGGGTGGGGGTGTGTGTGTTGTTGTGTCTGTGGCTACCTGGCTAGTCCAGGGCGCCACAGAAGGAGGTGGGTGGGATGTTACGTCCTGCTCATCTCCACCCCTCCGCTTCTATTGGACGCCTGCCGTGTGACGTCGCTGTGACGCCGCACGAACCGCTTCCATAGAAAGGAGGCGGTTCGCCGGCCAGAGCGACGTCGCAGGGCAGGTAAGTCCGTGTGATGGGGTTAAATTAGGTTGTGCGGCACAGGCAGCAATTTGTCCGTGTCGCACAACCGACGGGGGCGGGTACGATCGCTTGCGATATTGCAGCGTGTAAAGCCCGCTTATGTCTTTGGCGTGTGGGAGGAAATACACACAAAAACACAGAGAACATGTGTGGGAGAACATACAAACTCCTTGCAGATGTTGTCCTTGGTGGGATTTGAACCCAGAACCCCAGCGCTGCAAGACTGCAATGCTAACCACTGAGCCACCGTGCTTTCATATCACTCTGTCCTTGCAAATCGAGAACATTTTGAATAAATAAATTGGAACGTTGCTTAGTTTTACAAACAATTTGCAATTTTACCCAAAAATGAACATAAATAGCTCTTTAATACCTCCAACAATTAGAAGTATTAATATAACAGCATAGGGAAACCTTTGTGATCTATACAACCTGGGTTCCATACTAATACGTTTTACCTATCCTGATACATTGAAGCAAACTATAAGGATAAAAAACAGATGTTTGCAGCTGATTTATTTAGGTTGCTGGACTTGATACAATGGAAAAATGTCCATTATGAAAAGTATTATTTCTGTTCAGGTTTCCAGCCTTCCGATGTATAAAAGAATGGACAGCAAACAAGGATCCTATATAACATTTGGGAAGCCATTCTTAATACATGCTATATAATACATACATTTACAGGGGATTCCCTAATAAATAACATTTGCCCATAAAGTTTCATGAATAAATATAAAACAATGTTCTGGTAAATTCTTCTAATCATGAGGTAACTGAAACAAGATCTACAATTAATCCTTCTGGAATATTAGGCTTTACATGACATTTTCTGAATTAAACCGATATCGCCATAAAAGTCTAATTTGGTTCAGTAGAATCACAGGTGACCATAAAATCCAAACATAATACAAACAAAAGTATGGTGGGCTTAAAGGGGTTTTTCCTACGAAAACAAATTATTATAACTGGTCATCTCTGGCTGTCGCAGAGACAATAGATATCTCTCCAAAATGGCGCACTACAGAGCAGCGCTCTTGGAATCAAAAGGAGTATCCTTTCTTTTAGCAAGTTATCATCTCTTGGGGATAGGTGATAACTAGAGATGAGAGAAGCCAGAGATCGGTGTTCGGTTTTTCATTCCAAACACAGACTTTACAAAAAAAAAAAACAGAGTTTGGGTTCTTTACATCTTCCAATTACTTGCAAGAGCATCACTGTGCACGGGTACTCTCGGTGCTCAGCCCAGTACGAGCCACTTGCAGTGTTTGATTGGCTCGCACTGGGGGTAACAACAGCGTGATCGGATGTAATGTGTACATAAAAAAAAAAACAGAAAAACTCTGCTCACCCACTCCGAAAGTGTTTTGTTTATGGCTGGCTGCATGTAGGCGGAGACCCGAAATGCCCAATTAGTGACTTCCTTTGGGGGTCAGGTCAACTCTGGGTCCCAGACAGAGCTTTATCTAAAGTCCGGCTGAACCCACCAAACCGAACTTCAACCGGTTTGCTCATCTCTAGTGATAACTTGATTTTGTAGGAAACTCCTTTAAATTGAGGGAAGATGGAGGTTAGTGGTCACCCCAGGATCAGATACTTATCTCCTAACCTGTGGAAAGGTGATAAATATTCATCTTGGAAAATCCCTTCTAGGGTATATTAACACATACAGTAGTGGTTTATATAAATCTTCAAAAGCAGCATCTGAAAACCAACAAATGTTGTTTTTTTTACAAATGAAACATTTATGTTACATATTTTACCTGTAAATTCCATGCAGGCAGGTAATCATAACGTTGAAAAACTACTGTAATCAGAGTAAGGCTGTGTCCTCTTGTTCTGTAATGCAAACAGCTTTTGGATCCATTAACGGATCTGTATACTCACTATTGACTTTAATGGTGATGGATCCATTAGGATCAATCCTTTAGCCATCCATTGTTAAAGAAGGACTGCTTGTCTCCAACGAATCCAAATACGGATATCTAGTGGATCCGTTAAAGCATAAAAGGAGTCTATGGGCAACGGATCCGTTAGTAAAGCATCCAATGTTCACTCATCAGTTAACAGATCTGTTGCCATAGACTCCCATTATGCTAGAACGGATCCGTTGCCTATAAATGCTGGCTAGAATAGAATACGATAGAATAAAATAGGATAGGGTACAATCCTTTTGGATAATGAATAGATAGGATAAATTGAAAGATAAATAGAATGAATAGATAGATAGACGAATAGCTAAAAAGATACAATGAACAGAAAGAATAGAATACATAGATATATAATAGATCAAGAGAGATAGCTAGATAGCTTGGACAGCGGTTTAGCTGAATTAAAAAAAATTAGAAAAAAAATGACATGAGTTCCCTCCCAAATTTCATAGCCAGCACAGGAACAGCAGCAGCTGTGGGCTATATCCTTCAGCTGTCAGCTGTCCTTTGGCTAGTTATCCAAAATAGAGGGAATCCCATGCATACTATTTAAATTATATAAATAAATAATTTTAAAAAATGGCATGGGGTCCCCCCATTTTTCCAAAACCAGCCAAAAGACAGCAGACAACTGGGAGATGATATTATTTGGGTGGCAAGGGCCATGGTTATTTGGCCCTTCCCAGCCTAACAATAGCAGCCCGCAGCTGCTGCAGAAGTGGCGCATCCATCAGATGTGCCAATTCTGGCTCTATACTCGGCTCTTCCCGTTGCCCTGGATTGTTTTTATTAATCAGGGTTTACTTTCTGTGTGTGATACCATTTTATTTTATACTATATTGTACGTAAAAAAGTTTTAATATTATCTCACATGCTGACTTACCGGATAAATTGGTGAGATTTTTCTGGGAGCCCCCTTGCAGGCAATCAGCCTATGCCTTAAGGCTCTGTTTTTTCCTGAACTGTTGACTTACATCAAGCCCAGGGGTTAGTAATGGAGAAGTGTTTATCAGACACCCCAATTACTAACAAAGTAAATGTAAAGTTAAAAAAAACACACAGGAAAAAATTGTTTATTTGAGTAAAGACTCCCCCACACTATCCCTCGTTCACAATAAAGTGGTGCTGACACGTTCTCTTTAGTATTAAAGGGAACTTGTCAGGTTCAATATGCACCCAGAACCACGAGCAGTTCTGGGTGCATATTGCTAATCCCTGCCGAACCGTCCCTGTAGACACTAGCATAGATAACAAGATCTTTACAAAAAGTATTTCTAAAGATCTTTTATCATATGCTAATGAGCGCAGGCACTAGTCTCCTGGGCGTTGCTTCCCCTGGCAAGTCGGCTCCATTAGCATGTTAGTATGTCCCTGTGGGCGAGCTATCATGCTAATGAATGTGCAGCATCACAGTATGATCTCACTCACCTCTCTTCTGCCGTCGCCGCCCGACGTTGGATTTTGGCTCAGTGCGCATGATCCTGAAGGTTTGATCATGCACACTTCTTCAGTTTGAAGCTAGGACGCGTACACCTGGCTTCATAGTGCGCATGACCCAAACTCCAGGGTCATGTGTACTGAGCCAAAATCCAGTGTCGGACACAATGGCGGTGAGGTGAGTGACATCGTCCTCTGTCGCTGCGTATTCATTAGCATGTTAATACGTCCACAGGGGCCTACTAACATGCTAATGGAGCCGACTAGCCAGGGGAAGCAACACTCAGGGGACTAGTCCCTGCGCTCATTAACATACGATATACAGTGGAACCTCACTTAATGAGTAACCCACTTAACGAGAATTTCGCTTAACAAGCAAAGCTTTCTGTAAATTTGGAACTCGATTTACAAGAAAGCTTTGCTGTACGAACAAAATCCTCACCGCACACACTTCCGGTTCCGTACATCCACCACGCTCTGACCCGCACTTGCAGTCCACACAAACACACACATGTACGCACAAAACACACACACACACGCATACAGTATTATGCTCACCTTACCTTCCGTTCCACCGCTGGTCTCATGGTTCTTGTAGTTCCCGGCTACATTGCAACGTCCTCGCAGCGAATTACAAGACCCAGGAGGCCTGCGATGGAGCGGAGGTAAGGTGAGCGTATAATATAATATAGTGTACCTTACCTTTCATCGCCGGCCTCCTGGGTCCTGTTGTTCGCCGCTCCGCTCCACTCCAGGCTGTGCATCGGCATCCATAGCGACGAAGCAGGAACTTCCTGTCACCGCTACTCAAAGGCAGCACGCTGGCCAATCAGAGGCAAGCGGCTCTGCCTTTGACGTCAGAGCTCTGGCCACGGAAGTTCCTCCCTCATCGTTATGGTAACCCGATACAGGGCCCGGCCCCGTACCGAAGAACAGCAAGTCCCAGGAGATCGGCGATGCAATGGAAGGTAAGGTGAGCATAATATGTGCGTGTGCGTGCGTGCTTGTGTGTTTGTGTGAGTTTGTGTGTGTTTGTTCGTGTTTGTGTGTGTTTGTGCATGTGTGGAATGATAGAATAGGGGACCAGGATGGGACATTTAACAAGTTGTGGAACGAATTGTCTGCATTGCAATGATTTCCTATGGGAACTCTTGCTTTGCTGAACGAGTAACTTGGTTAACAAGCACACTCCCAGAACGGATTGTTCTCCTTAAGCAAGGTTCCACTGTATATATATATATATATATATATATATATATATATATATATATGATATATAAAGATACGATATAACATACGATATATAAAGATCTCTTTATCTATGCTAGTGTATACAGGGACGGATAGGCAGGGATTAGCAATATACACCCAGAACTGCTCGTGGTCTCGTGGTTCTGGGTGCATATTGGACCTGACAAGTTCCCTTTAATAGATTTAAGAAGTGAGTATTTATGCTCCCCTTCTCTCAAGCACCATAATAACACACTGCATTCAGATAATGTGGTAGGTAGTGATAGTATATTCCTGACAAGCTGCAATTATCATGACATATTGTGCCAAGTTCCAAATTTAGCTTTGCTATATGTGTATATTCATGAACAATCACATATAGTTGCTTGGAAATAAATCTACCTTTCTTGCACAAGCAAGGTTAATAAGCATTATAAGACAGTCTAAATCCCACTGATGAACTGTGGGAAAGATGTTGTAAGCTTGCAAAGAAGGGAGTGGTGGGATTGGATTTAATTATGGTTCCCAGAAATCTTTCCAGATAGAACGATGATTATTTAATGCAGAATGAAATAGTAATCAGCATTTTGGGTGTGTGTTAGGTGTCTTGGATACCGGCTGCGTCTCAGCCCTCCTCACTGCCAGGGCATCCCAGTTATTCATATGCATTAGGAATATAAAGTCACATCTGCTTAACTGTTTAAACAAATACTTTATTAAGTCTGACGGCAGAGAAGGACAAGGAACAAAGAGCGTTCTCCGAACGAGCCACAACGCACTGCTTCATGCAGACATCATCCACTAACGTCCTTCTGACCGTACTAATATCACTCAAGCAAATGTTGGTTCTGTTTCCTTGGAAAACCATCCTGCCAAACAGCACGTTACCGCTCCTTGTATTGCAATGAGCTTTGTGTGCCAAATGTCGTAATCCATTTTATACACTGCCATGTTATATGGGAAAGCAAAGTAGTTTACCCGTAATAAACTCTCAATTACTGGTGCAATTTATATGTTACTAACCAACCCAATATTAATATGGATACAATGTATAGGGCACTGCCAAAAGAGAGTTATTATTGTCCTATAGAAAATCGACTTAGTAAAAAACAAAGGATTGAGGTCAGAGCATGGGTGAAAGTGCAGCTCGACTGACAATTACCTATGGTACAGACAGGAGCGGATATACTATTGTTGTGGCCCAAGAGGTCAGGGGGCCACACCAACCTCCAAAGCGTCAAGAAGCTTTCATAATAGCGCGGTGGTGCAATGGTTAGCACTGTAGCCTTGCAGTGCTGGGGTCCTGGGTTCAAATCCCACCAAGAACAACATCTGTGAGGAGTTTGTATGTTCTCCCTTTGTTTGCATGGGTTTCCTCCAGGGTCTTCAGTTTCTTCCCACACTACAAAGACATACTGATAGGGATTTTTGATTGTGAGCCCCAATGGGCACAGATGATCACATCTGTGAAGCACTGGACTGACAGCTGTAAATACCCAATGACATTTAACACTTACCAAATAACTTAATAATAATAACTCACACCACAGACCGATGTTGGGTAGGCAAATGACCATAGCTTTATTACTAAACTGATACTTCCTAAACCTTTTATAACGCAATATTAGGCACTGACCTCCACCAACCACATCTTCATTCCCCATCCCTGGTTACTGCCCCAAGGCAGTGATCATGTGACTCTCTAAGGGCCCAAACAACCCACCGGCTATGACAACATACCTCGGAACCGAGTATGGACTGAAATACCAACCAACAGGGAGAGCGAGGGTGGGTGTTGATCCACGATTCAGGGGGTATGAGGCAGGGAACCTGTACCCCACTAACGTTTATACTCCATCTTTCCCTCCCCTCCTATCCCCGATCCAATCACAGCACCTGTACATACACCATATTTATAAACATGGTCATTTTGCAAAAATTTCCAGCATTTAACGCTTCGCAGTCCTTGCCCCTGTGCTAACTGCTATGGGTCCTACTGTGGAACTAATCTATATATATAATTGCCTTATTCTGTCTGTCTGTCTGTCTGTCTTGCTCCAAAATTGTGTCACGTGACAGTGTCACCGTAAGTGTCATACAAGTGACAACTGTCGGATTGGCCGCTGGGCTCGGCCTAGCCCCGCCCCCCCACGGATTGGCCGCTCTCCTCGGCCTGGCCCCGCCCCCCACATGGATTAGCTGCTCTGGGCTCGGCCTGGCTCCGCCCCCCCACGGATTGGCCGCTCGCCTCGGCCTGGCCCCGCCCCCCACATGGATTAGCCGCTCGCCCCGGACCTCCGCACGCCTCGCCCGCTCCAGCGTACACCGGCTCCCGGTACACATGTGCAGGGAGCCGGCATACGCTGATGCCTCGCCCGCTCAGCCCCGCTCCAGCGTACACCGGCTCCCGGTACACATGTGCAGGGAGACGGCATACGCTGTGGTCAATAATGAAGTGTCATGCAGCGGTGAAAGAGTTAAAGACACTGCAAGACACTTCATTATAGGCAGCGGGCACCCCCAGAAGAGAGAAGACAGAAGAAAGAAGACCCCGCAGTCATACTCACCAGACGCCGACCGGGAGCAGGTGAGCGCATCAAGGTCCTGCAGCGGCGGAACACACACACACGCACACACACAAATAAGAACAGACACACACACATCAGATCACACTCACTCACTCTCACACACACCTCACACACACATCAGATCGCATCCACACACAACAACATCCAGTGATATCGCTTACTTCTCGGCGGCGATACTGTGAGTGCAGTGACCTTCCAGGACCTGCCGGAGGATCACATGGCTGGAAGCATGTGGTATCTCCGGATGTTGTGAGTGTGTGAGTGTATATGTGCGATATCGTCAGTGTGTGTGTGCGTGTATGCGATCGGGTGTGTGCGTGTATGCGATCGGGTGTGTGCGTGTGTTCTGATGTGTGAGTGTATGCGATCGGATCTGTGAGTGTCGGCAGAGGAGCACGGCGTGCAGCACAGCTGCTGGGACCGCCCACCGGAGGGCACAGGGAAAAGTGGGGTGTGAGTGTATGCGATCAGATGTGTGCGTGTATACTGTCTGATGTGTGACAGTGGAGCACGATGGGGAGTGCGCAGCATGGGGGATGGAGCACGATGGGGGGTGCGCAGCATGGGGGATGGAGCACGATGGGGGGTGCGCAGCATGGGGGATGGAGCACGATGGGGAGTGCGCAGCATGGGGGATGGAGCACGATGGGGGGTGCGCAGCATGGGGGATGGAGCACGATGGGGGTGTGCGCAGCATGGGGGATTGAGCACGATGGGGGGTGCGCAGCATGGGAGATGGAGCACGATGGGGGGTGCGCAGCATGGGGGATGGAGCACGATGGGGAGTGCGCAGCATGGGGGATGGAGCACGATGGGGGGTGCGCAGCATGGGGGATGGAGCACGCTGGGGGGTGCGCAGCATGGGGGATGGAGCACGATGGGGGTGTGCAGCATGGGAGATGGAGCACGATGGGGGGTGCGCAGCATGGGGGATGGAGCACGATGGGGAGTGCGTAGCATGGGGGATGGAGCACGATGGGGAGTGCGCAGCATGGGGGATGGAGCACGATGGGGAGTGCGCAGCATGGGGGATGGAGCACGATGGGGGTGCGCAGCATGGGGGATGGAGCACGATGGGGGGGCGCAGCATGGGGGATGGAGCACGATGGGGGTGTGCAGCATGGGGGATGGAGCACGATGGGGGGTGCGCAGCATGGGGGATGGAGCACGATGGGGAGTGCGCAGCATGGGGGATGGAGCGCGATGGGGAGTGCGCAGCATGGGGGATGGAGCATGATGGGAGTGCGCAGCATGGGGGATGGAGGACAATGGGGGGTGCGCAGCATGGGGGATGGAGCACGATGGGGGATGGAGCACAATGTGGGGTATGCAGCATGGGGGATGGAGCACGATGGGGGGTGCGCAGGGGGGGTGCGCAGCATGGGGGTTGAAAAAAAATCATAATTTTGTCCAAAAAAAGAGCAGTGATTTGAACTTTTAGGAGTTTTTTTTATTTTTTTCATAATTTTTAAAACTTTTTTTTACTTTTTTTTACACTTTTTTTATTTATTTTACTAGTCCCCCTAAGGAACTTTACACCTGTATAATCCGATTGCTTGTTCATTTCTGCTGATCAGAGCAGCATCGCTCTGCTCAGGAGAAATGCTGCTTTTCTGTGAATACCGGCGCTCTGTCGGCTCTCACAGGAAGTGAGTCATGGTAACGTCAGGGGTCACCAGCTGACCCCGTGCTACCATGGCAACACATTGGCACCCTGTGATCGTGTCACGGGACCACCGATAATGGCGGGGAAAGGCACAATCCCCGCTGTAGCCATTTAAATCGCACTGTCAATATTTGCAGCGTTATCTAAAGCATTAACAGGAGCAGGTGGATCTCCAATCCACCTGCACCTCTTAGCCACACATCTCTGCTCATCAGCTCAACAGAGATATGTGGGGATTTCTGTAGGCTTGCCGCCGAAGCCCACGGTAACCACAGGAAGCTAACCAAGGACATACAGTTACGCCCTTGTTCGTAAAGAGGTTAAATATATATTTAGGTGATATAGATAGCACTAAAGGGATTGTCTATACTTTTCTATTTATGATTAGAGATGAGCAGGCCCATGGAAGTTTTGCTTCACCAAGTTGCTTGCAGGAACCCATACTTGACCTGAACTTGATCATGGAGCTCGAACTCCATTGAAATTCAATGATTGGGGAGTTGGGTTGTCTGCCAACATACAGCCAGCCATAAACAGAACATTTCCGGGGAAGGACGGCGTGGTTTGTTTTGGGGGGTGACAAACTACATCCGAAAACGTTTTACCCCATTCAGATACTGCAAGCAACTTGTACTGGGCCAAGCACAGAGTGTACCCAAGCACCCCGACGCTCAATCAAGTGGTACACCATAATCCGAACTCGGACACTATTTAGTATGAACCCCGAACTTTACAGTTCATTATTGCTCATCTCTGTTGATGATCTATCCTTAGGCAGGCTTTGCACACTACGACATCGCAGGTGCGATGTCGGTGTGGTCAAATCGAAAGTGACGCACATCCGGCGTCGCAGTCGATATCATAGTGTGCAAATCCTTTTTGATACGATTAACGAGCGCAAAAACGTCGTTATCGTATCATCGGTGTAGGGTCCGACATTTCCATAATGCCGGTGCAGCGACAGGTACGATGTAGTTCCTTGTTCCTGCAGCAGCACACATCGCTGTGTGTGAAGCCGCAGGAGCGAGGAACATCACCTTACCTGCGTCCCGGCTGCAATGCGGAAGAAGGTGGGCGGGATGTTTACATCCTGCTCATCTCCGCCCCTCCGCTGCTATTGGCCGCCTGCCGTGTGACGTCGCTGTGACGCCGCACAACCCGCCCCCTTAGGAAGGAGGCGGGTCGCCGGCCAGAGCGACGTCGCAGGACAGGTGAGTGCATGTGAAGCTGCCGTAGCGATAATGTTCGCTACGGCAGCAGTTACAAGATATCGCAGCTGCGACGGGGGCGGGAACTGTCGCACTCGACATCGCAGCATCGACTTACGATGCAAAGTACCCCTTAAGCTGATCATCAGCCTCCGCAACTGCTCACATCCAGCTGCCATCAGCTCTAGGGACAGCTGACAACCAGGGGTGCCATGTGTCGCTCCACACTGATTGGAGAGTAATGATCTATTTTGAGGATAGGCCATCAGTGTATAATTTCTGGACAACTCCTTTAGAGAGATGTGACTGAACAGCCTAGGCTCACTGGTGTAGGTTATACCACCTTACAATGGAAAAGCCTTTACGGAACATCTATCGTAATACTGGAATTGTGTGTTCACATGGATTAGAGGGGTGTACGTAGCATCTGTCTTATGTCCGGATCCTGACAATGTTTAGAAAACAAGCTCGGCAGAATGTAAATCCTACTTCCAAACCTCATAGACAATACCTTATTGAAAAACACTCATGTGTCTTGTTATGAGTGGATTATTATCTGCACCTTCTTCCATGTGTGCCGTTGTGTCACGTACATTTTGTTTCTGTTTCCCCTGCACACAAAAGGTGTTAATGCCGGCTTCAGGACATGAGCGGGTTCTATAGTTGCCTTTACATAAGGCTTCATAGACTGGAAAGTTTCACAAACTCCAAACCTCTAAGTGGCTGTTGTGCTCATCTAAGGGAGTTAATGGAAATTGGCTCATGATACAAAGTATGATTCCAGTCATCTTTCACTATATACAATGCCGTATACTAAAGGATCTCTTAGTAGGTAGTGGAGAAACCATACATTTTCTAACAAAGAGAAACATGATACAGTTACATATTTATAATAAATTCTTAATATGACATATTTATATGGAAATTAGCTGCATTTTGGGGGCTAGCTGGGTGGCCGGGTATGTCCCTGTGTAGGGAAAATGTAATGCTCCCAATCCTTGAGGTACAACCTCCAACACTCATATAGTTCTAAGACATGCCATATCTTTATAAGATAAGCATTCTCCAAAATCTTGGCTGTTTGCAACCACCATGGCAGAAATAGAATTGATTGCAAAGTATTTTGTGCAACTCTTATTAAATACTCTTTAGGATTGCTGCAGGCTTTCAGAATACTATTCTTTGACAAATAGAATTGTGTGAAACAAGGTATTTGAAGGTCTGAAACAAAAAAACAGAGCTCCAACCTTAACATTTTTTCACATGATACTATACAAATAGTATGACTCAGCTCCATCAGACTTAAGCTGGTGTCACACACAGCGACAACGACAACGACGTCGCTGCTACGTCACCATTTTCTGTGACGTTGCAGCGACGTCCCGTCGCTGTCGCTGTGTGTGACATCCAGCAACGACCTGGCCCCTGCTGTGAGGTCGCCGGTCGTTGCTGAATGTCCAGCTTCATTTTTTGGTCGTCACTCTCCCGCTGTGACACACACATCGCTGTGTGTGACAGCGAGAGAGCGACGAAATGAAGCGAGCAGGAGCCGGCGTCTGGCAGCTGCGAAGCTGTAACCAGCGTAAACATCGGGTAACCAAGGGAAGCCCTTTCCCTGGTTACCCGATATTTACCTTCGTTACCAGCCTCCGCCCTTGCTGCCAGCGCCGGCTCCTGCTCTGTGCACATGTGGCTGCAGTACGCATCGGGTAATTAACCCGATGTATACTGTAGCAAGGAGAGCAGGAAGCCAGCGCTAAGCAGTGCGCGCGGCTCCCTGCTCTCTGCAGTGTGACATGTAGCTGCAGCACACATCGGGTAATTAACCCGATGTGTACTGTACCTAGGAGAGCAAGGAGCCAGCGCTAAGCGCGGCTCCCTGCTCTCTGCACATGTAGCACAGCGACGTTATGATCGCTGCTTCTGCTGTGTTTGACAGCTAAGCAGCGATCATAACAGCGACTTACAAGGTCGCTGTTACGTCACAGAAAATGGTGACATAACAGCGACGTCGTTGTCGCTGTCGCTTAGTGTGACCCCAGCTTAAATCCATTGATGTAATAGGACATGTTTGATGTATTGATCCTTAAATAGGTTGTCCAATACTTTTACATTGATGGCCTATCCTGATTTGAATGGAAGGGGGGTGATCAGTATCCGGCCGCGGCCACTATCAGAAGACGGGGCAGCTTCAGAAATGAGCATTTCCGGCTTCCTGCTGCTGGCAGCAGAACCGAGAACAGTTGATTAGCAGGAGTTCCGGGTGTCAGACCCCAGCTGATCAGACATTGATGACCTATTCTATGGGGCACTTTGCACACAACGACATCGCAAGCCGATGCTTGCGATGCCGAGCGCGATAGTCCCCGCCCCCGTCGCAGGTGCGATATCATGTGATTGCTGCCGTAGCGAACATTATCGCTACGGCAGCTTCACATGCACTCACCCGCCCTGCGACGTCGCTCTGGCCGGCGAACCGCCTCCTTCCTAAGGGGGAGGGTCGTGCGGCGTCACTGCGATGTCACACTGCAGGCGACCAATCGGAGCGGAGGGGCGGAGATGAGCGGGACGTAAACATCCCGCCCACCTCCTTCCTTCTCATTGCAACTGGGACGCAGGTAAGGTGATGTTCCTCGCTCATGCGGCTTCATACACAGCGATGTGTGCTGCCGCAGGAATGAGGAAGAACATCGTACCTGTCGCTGCAACGTAATTATGGATTTCCCAGACACTACACCGATGATACGATTACGACGATTTTGTGCTCGTTAATCGTATCATCTAGGATTTACACACTACGATGTCGAGTGCGATGGCGGATGTGCGTCACTTTCGATTTGACTCCTCCGACATCGCACGTGCGATGTCGTAGTGTGTAAAGTGCCCCTAAGGATAGGCCATCAATGTAAAAGTAGTAGACAACCATTTTTAAACTCCAACACACATTACAGAGAAATTGGTGTAACCTAATTAGAAGCCTAGCTGACACAGGACTTCTCAACATTGGGACACAAGGAGGAGGTGTTCTGAGCTTCAGTGGCTGATTCTTTTGATCACTCAAGAGTCAAGCCTTCTTCAGTGTTGTCTAGCAGTAGCTCAAGGCTCATTTAGACATCATTGGAAAATGAGCTTTTGTATGATTATTTGTTCCTACTATCGCCACCCCTGCTCCCCCCCAAAAAAATGTTATCGAATAACTGGCCAACAACTGATCTACGTTTTCTTAGTTGATCGGATCATTTTCTGAAGAACATTGCCTGATGCTCTATATTAAAGTTGAGCTGTGCTTTCAAAAATTTTTAGAGAAATTAATAGTACAGGTGAATATAATAACAATCTTTGTAATATATCTAAGCAGAGTAATTTGCTTCCTTCCCCACTTACCAGACATTTCTTCTCCATCTGCCTTCTGATCTTCTTATCCACTCAGAAAAAGCAGTTTAATTCCATCTTGCTCAAACAAGGTGAACTGCATATGTCGTGACACAGCCCATTATACTCTATAGCAAGGATCCCCAACCTGCGGCTTGGGAGCCATATGTGCCTCGTGGGCTCATGATGTGTGGCTCGCGGATTTCTGCTATCAGATCTAGCAACCAGCTATGAGAAGCAGGAGGTGACTTTTGTGAGTAGCCCTGCACAGAAGAGCAGCTTTAGATGCACATAGGGGTGTCCACCCATATCCTGTCCACTATCATTAACTTGAGAACGGTGGCAGCTATAGGCATAGAAATGGTGTCTAGGTATAGTAAAGTAGCTATGCGCTATGCAATGAAACCACCTATAGTGCCACCTTGTGGAAAACAACGGAGTTAGCATTTTTATCTTGAAAACAGAACGAGGTAGAGAAAAAATGTGAATTAAAAAATTGTAGGGCATCATCAATACAAATTGACACCTTGCATACAGAAATGCTAAGATAGGAAACCCATGACCCCCCCCCCCCCAAAAACATTGAATGCTGGTCACGCATATTGTGCTCATTTAACTTTGATGCTGAAAGTGGCCACCATCACCTGCAATGCACATCTGAACTCTGGACAGCATACTGTATCTTACTGCACATTGTGCAATATGGTAGGTGACACGTTTGCATAAGCATCTGTGATACGTCATCGTAGATCCAGCAATGTTGGTGGAGGGGTCGCATACACCTGCTGTTTGATGTGACCTCACAGAAAGAAGTCCAATGGGGTCAGGTCAGGTGAGCGTGGAGGCCACTCCACACAGCCACCATACCCAGTGACTTATAGGAAAGTCTCCATGAGGTATCACTTCACGTCCGCAGCCTTGTGAGTTTTACACGTTCTAATCATAGCATTTCTGTATGCAAGGTGTTGATTCGTATTGAATTGATGATGCCCTACAACTTTGTAATTCCCTTTTTTTCTCTATCTTGTTCCATTTTCGAGCTAAAAATGCTAAATGCGTTGTTTTCCACCAGAATGGCGCTCTAGGTGGTATCATTGCGTAGCTCATGGCTACTATACCTAGACACCACTTCTATGCCTATAGCTGCCGAGGTTCTCAAGTTAATGATGGTGGACAGGATATGGGTGGACACACTGTATATACTGGCTATGGGGTTGGAGAGATAAAATAAGTACTAAGCTGGACATAGGTTGCTACTGCCAGATAGAAGGAGTGCCTGAAGCCTGCTGGGATAGTGGGATGGGATTGCTTCATTCAAGAATATCAAATAGGGGTAACATGGAATCCCCTGAATGCAAGACCAATGCTTTGGTGTGATTTCTATGGGGAAAGTTTGGTTGTCATTCAGCTTAAAATGGCTCTGGGTGTCACTACTGTGGGGGAGGTGGGAGCTGGATATCACTACTTGGGGGTACTGGATGTGGCTTGCGACCCTGTCTCATAGCTGAATACAGCTCTCAAAGTAAGAAAGATTGGGGTTCACTGCTCAATTGAAAAGGAAGATGAAGAGTGAGTAGCAGAGAGAGGAAACTGGCAGAGACAGAAACATTGTGCAGAGCTTTCTGAGAAGTCTTTTACCTCACATCAGAACTTGTTGCTGCACCATGTCTCTGTGTACTAAAAAATGAATGAAAAGCAGAAATCCCGCTCTGTGCTGTATACGGCAGAGATCACTGTAACTAATCTCCACCAGCTCCCAGTGGATTGCAAATTAAGAGATAGAGAATGCAAAGGTAATGCAGGGTATAGCATTGGCAAGATATAGAATTATTCCTTATGTGCACAAACCGGGCACCTAATTCTGAAATATTACTTGAAAGTACAATTACCCTTTAATGATATTTCTTCACCATACAGTTTTTGTCATGTGAACGACCCAATTATATAGTTGATCAGTGGATAGACTAACTGGGCCTATAGCACAGAATCCTTCTTCTTCCCCCATTCAAGGCATGTCCACATCACCAATGAGAGTGCAAGTGTATAGGATAGTCAGGGAAGATAGGTGTAAGAAGAAATGTATCTAAAGTCTATAGGCTTCGGTATTTATTATTTTTTGTACTGTTGATCATCTGAATGTGTGTTTAGTAGGTAGATGGGAGAAACCAATTAGTTATAATTTCCTATATTTATCATCTTAGATTAAAAGGGGTTATTAATTGCCAGCAGTGGCGATTTGTGTGCCAAGTGCATTTAGCAAGCCAGAACATTCCTCAGACAGCCATTAATAACATCTATGATATCTGCCAACGTGTGTAAGTGTGGGGATTTATGTATGTGGTGCTTATACTCGATACTAAATAAATCGATGTATTTTGAAAAATTTGTTTCCATTTTATCATCATTTGCATCACTCCTGTAAATTCCATAATTCCACAATATTTTATTTTTGGTGTAGCAACGACAACATTGATGATAGTATATGACCAATAGGTAGAAGAGAGAAGACGTGGGCAAAATATTGAGGGTGTGGTTAGAAAAGGGGCATGGTTTATGTCCCTGAAAATTTAGTGCCTCTTCTTAAATTTTAGTCCAAGTGTCCCAAAAACATGTAAAGGGAATCTGTCACCAGATTTTTGCTACAACGTCTGAAAGCAGCATGATGTGAGGTAGAGACCCTGATTCCAGTAATGAGTCTTACTTGTAATTTTAATAAAACCATTGTTTTATTTTGTTGCAGATCTAGATGTTCTCTGAATGGCTGAGCTGTCTCTAACCACACCCACTCCACTGATTGACAGCTTTTTGTGTACATAGGCAGAAGGCTGTTAATGAATGGTGGGTATGGGGTTATAAAGGGTTCATTAATATGGAAGCAGGTTTACTTTACCTCTACTGATAATCTCCTGCTGATAAAACAGTGATTGTATAGAAACTACACTAAACAGACCAGTAAATGATACATCGCTGGAATCAGGGTCTCTGTATATTTTGCTGCTATCAAATAAGGTGGTAGACAAAATCTGTGACAGGTGTCCTTTAAGATTAGTTGGCAACCCTGGAGTACTATATGGCTGCTATTATTATGGCTGATATTCACCTGCTAGCTATTTCTACATGAAAATTACTTTACAAGCCCAGATTTTGACAGGTGAGAATCCTTTGCTGTCATTTTTTATTTGGAATTGACTCAATGCTACAAGGAAAACTTGCACTTAACTATAGAAACCAATGAACAGTTTGTATAATCTGTAGGAATTGAGAGTGAATGTCAATTGGCCTATTTCCTTATGATTTTCTTCCAAAATATTGCATGAAACCATTCCCTTGCTTCATTGGGGACTGTGTCGATATTGGATGAGCTGTCGGTAGGAGAGTATAGCTTATCTTCCCAGTGTGATTATAACATTAGTCCTGTTCATTATTATTTGCTTGTTCCCATTTACAAATATGTGTTATAGTGATATGAAAGTGTGAGATATAAGTACCAGGCATCCATCTAGGGACCCAAGAGCTTATCTGTCTTCCTCTGCAAGCAGGAAATCCTAGAGATAGCTCTGAAAACAATGATTGTCCGCAGCCCCTTTCCCTGCTGGCGGAGCTGTCGCTGAAGCGCATTTTGCAGAAACACAAAGATAACAGATAACGCTAGATCACATTGTACCTTTTGGCTAAATCCCATGAATTTTGTGCCTATTCTCTGCAAGCGCTAAACATTAAAGATGAGTAAAGATTTTGAAATTAGAATTCATCAGCTTTGTAGAATTTTCCCCCAAAATTTCAGGGAACCAATCAGCAGGATTTTTCTATATAATCTAAAGCATGCTATACTGCACTATCAGGCTGTATCTCTACATACCTTTAGTGGTCAGCTCGATGTATAGGTTTTGAAATCCAAGAAAGTAAAGTTTATAAAATCAGCAGTCTTGAGTGACAGCAGCTGAGGATCAGATAATATCTGGGGCGGGTATTCATGTGACCAGAAGGGGCGGGGCCTCAGCCAGAAGAAAAAATGTTGCTTCCTGGTATCAGCTTTATTGGCTGAGGCCCTGGCCCTTCTGGTCACAAAGGTATGACCTCACACAGGTCCAGCAAGTCAAACATTAAATCAATTGTATAATACTTATGCTAATTCTAACAGGGGGAGGGGATAACTATGAATATATTATCTGCTCCTTTGCTGCTGTCACTCAAGAAGCTGATGATTTTATAAACTTTACTTTTTTGGATTTCAAAATCTATACTTCTGAGCTGACCACTAAAGGTATGTATAGAATCAGCCTGATACTGCCAGTATAGCACTGGCTTTAGCTTATACTGTAGCAACAAGTGAACAAGTCCTGCACCGCCTGCCCTCAGATTACCTCCAAGTTCAGTGGCTCACGTGCTGATGACTGCCATGTAGCGCTGGTTTGCAGGCGCAGCGTGCTGGTCGGTATTGAGCAGCTAGGAGATCCAACAACAGGAAGATGAAAAATCGACCGCAAACAGCTGCTATGCCAAACAATTTCTTTTTTATTCAAGCGTTCTTTTCATCGGTGCAGATAAAAATGCGGGAGGTGACTAGGATGCGAGTCCCTCCAAAGGACGACGGCCGTTTCGTCTGTAAGCCAGACTTCTACGGGTCCACAGTGGACCCGTAGAAGTCTGGCTTACAGACGAAACGGCCGTCGTCCTTTGGAGGGACTCGCATCCTAGTCACCTCCCGCATTTTTATCTGCACCGATGAAAAGAACGCTTGAATAAAAAAGAAATTGTTTGGCATAGCAGCTGTTTACGGTCGATTTTTCATCTTCCTGTTGTTGGATCTACTGGCTTTAGCTTATATAGGAAAATCCTGATTGGTTCCCTTTAAATTTGCAGAAAATTGAGCTGCCACAAATCTCATATACTACAAGGCCTTGGCCTCCAATTGACTGGTAAAATATGTGTATAACTCTGAGGCCCCTTAGGATTGTATTGAACCCCTTTCAAGTTCTTTAGCATAAACACACTGTTAGGGCCGCTTTACATGCTGCAATATCGTTACCGATATCGCTAGCGTGCGTACCCGCCCCCATCGTTTGTGCGACACAGGCAAATTGTTGCCCGTGGCGCACAAAATCGCTCGGACCCGTCACAGTACTTACCTGCCTAGCGACGTCGCTGTGACCGGCGAACCGTCTCCTTTCTAAGGGGGCAGTTCGTTTTGCATCACAGCGACGTCACTAAGGGGTCGCCCAATCAAAGTGGAGGGGCGGAGATGAGCGGGACATAACATCCCGCCCACCTCCTTGCTTCCTCATTGCCGGCGGCCGCAGGTAAGGTGAGGTTCCTCGTTCCTGCGGTGTCACACTCAGCAATGTGCGCTGCCACCGGAACGAAGAACTACATCGTACAAGCAGCAGCAACGATAATTGGGAATAGGGGGGCAGGTCACCGATGAGCGATTTTGAACGTTTTCAAAATCGCTCTTAGGTGTCACACACAACGACATTGCTAAAGCGGCCGGATGTGCGTCACAGTTCCATGACCCCAACGACATCGCTTGAGCACTGTCGTAGCGTGTAAAGCGGCCTTTAGTAATGTTAAAATGGCCTCAACATATCTGCATGGTGACTGGTTATAACTGACAATTTGTATAATAACACACTGCACTGTTTCACTTTTTGTGCTTTTTATAATGTAAAAATGGTTAAAATAAAATCCTTTTTGGGGGAAGTTTACATTCATGACTGGTGTTTATACACAGGTGGTGTACATTGAAGAAGCCAGGGCTTTGTCAAAAGCTGCTGTCCAAAAATTATCTGTATTTGAAAAGTAGCAACAGATTTGTCATTTGTTAATTGAAGAAGCAATAGATTTTACCATGCTGTCCAAAAATTATCCTTTTTTGGGACCAGCAATAGGTTTGCTGTTTGGAAAGAGAAGCAATGGTTTTTTAACAAAACATCCAAAAATGATCCCATTTTTGTCAGCAGTTTCTAATATATTTACCCTGTACAGAGTTGGGTTCCCAGCAGCAATAGTATATAGATATAAATCACAAGGGACAAAAAGGAGATAGTTCGCTGAATAGTGCAGCATCAACAACAGCATGGGGCGATTGGTGGCAGCCCAGACAAGAGCAGTACAGTACATCTATAAACATAATTGATAGGCAGGAGATATATGGCTGTCTATCAGCAGTGGCAGCTGCTTCCCAGTACAGAATATGATGGGACAGGCAAGGAAATGTCTGGCTGTGGAGGGTTAGCATTGGTGGTCCTGGCAGCAGCAGATCAGTACAGATATGACATGACAAACATGTAGGAGATGTGTGCCTGTTTGTTGTCAGTGGCTGTGTTTTTCTCTCCTTAGCTCTATTGCAGAGCCATGAGCTCTGACTTGTTCACATTATCCAGAATCACTCTGAAATAGCTGGTATATTCCCTACCTCAGCTTTTATACTGGCTTTAATGGTCTCCTGAGTGGCTGTACTGTACTGTTTGTGACATCATCGCAGCTGCAGTCTCACATTCTGATTGGTGAAAGAAGAAACTGGATGTGGCTCCTGGTCAGCATATACTCTATATACAGTGTGTGTGTGTGTGTATATATATATATATATATGTATAAATATATATATATATATATATTTGAAACCGGTCTCACATTTTGATTGGTGAAAGAAGAAACTGGGTGTGGCTCGTGGGCAGAATATACTATATACAGTGTGTATGTGTATATATATATATCTATATATATATATATATATCTATATATATATTTATATTTATATATATATATATATATACATATATATATATATATATATATATATATATATATATATATATATATATATTTGAAAACGAATGCTGACATGTACACTCATAAGATATACAGTATCTTGTGTAACAGATGTAATGTTCTGACTGTGTAGGGGGCAAGTATAAGTGTGGTGTACATATCAGTTACATTACGATAGATTATTTATAATCTATTTTATAATAATTATGAGTGTCTGGTCTGGGAATAGAAATTACAGACTAGTCTGAAATATTTTAGGTTTTATGTCTAGGGTATGGATTAGTTATGGGGTCTGGTTTCGGGGATTAAATTATTTAGGGGTCCATCCAGGATTTTTGAAATACTTTAGTAAACTGTGCTTTCAAATGCATCTGCATCCATTCCTGAGACAATATTACATTATAAAGTATAATGTGTGGGCATCTGGCAGCACTGTAAGTGCAGTAATAGGGTCCAGGGCACTGTCAGACAGAATTTGTAATAGCAGCAGGATAGAAGGTTTGTGATGCCATAGATTGTAGGAATGGGTACTATCTGTATATAAACTAGCAGTCCTGTTTTCAAATATGCTGTAGTTAATGATGAGTGAGCATTACCATGCTCGGGTTCTCGATATTTGTAACAAACAGGCCGAACACTTGGATGGCTGCGACTCAAGTACAGAGTATAATGGAACTCAACTCAATGGGGGACAGCTCAAGCTTGTTAGAGTTCCCCTTAGACTTCCATTATACTCGGGTGCTTGAGGTGCACCCATCCCAGCATCCAACTGGTCGTTACAATTACCGAGCTCCCGAGCATGGTAGTGCTCGCTCATCACCAGCTATAATATGTTGCCTATAGTGCAGAACTTTTTGCAGGATGAATGCTCTGCGGGTTGTTTCACAGCACTGGGTTTCACGCTGTCCTGGGAGGTGCTCTCGCAGATGCTTCTCGTTCCTAGTGATTGCTCTGCTTTTTTAGGGAGCATGTTATCTCAGGACACCGCCAGTTGTACTTCCTGTTTACAGTTGTGCTGTTGGCTCCTGTGATGCTCAGTAATCTGATCTTCGTCTCTCGACTGCTGTTTACCCATCTCTGCCTGTCCTCCCCTCTTTCTGTTGTAACTTCCCGGCTTCTAACCTCGGACTTCCTCCTGACCACGCCCTCGCCTGCTACCTGAATCTTTTGTGTACTCTCCTGGAACCCTGACCTTTGGCTTTTAGCTCAACCTCGTCTCTGTCTGCCCCCGTGTACTGTCGTGGCCTCCTGGTTTATGATCTCCATTTACTGCGTACTAGTAGTGTCTAGTGCCACCTTTTGACTGTCATCACATTGGCTTTCTCCGACTATGAATGGAATGGAGGTCAAGCACGTGCATCTCCGCTCTATCAGGACGGGACTGCAGAGCCTGACCTCCAGCATTCAGCAAGTTACCTATTTTGGGGGGTAGAATAAATCTTTAAATATTAAATCCTTTTGCCTCTTAGGCCAGCTTGGGGGGGAGCATAACCTGAGACAGCTAGTGACAATATATGAAACTTATTTCCTGAAAGAGTTATTATCCTAAAACTGATGAAAATCCAACTATTAACCCCTTCACGACCCTAGACCACGAGGGAAGTCTTAATTAGTTGTAAATATTATTATTTTCCGTTGTTTCTTATAGTCCAGTTGGAGACTACCTTTAAGGGTTGATTATGAACTGTGCCAGATCCCTTTAATTGCAGGCACAAGTGATGGCTTCTGACACATCTTGTTACAGAATGAAGAGGTTTATTGGGTTCACCACCTGAATTTATTTTTTGGCAGGAAAACTGGTGCTGCCTGCAGGTCTGCTCCTCCGATCCAAAGCGATGCTATGCGGAGCGTCTGACTCTGATGAGGGTTTAGCCTTTGTAAGTTGTATCCAGCGCCTTATGTCATGACCACGGTGTGGATGGACCTCCTATTACCAGATATATTTTCCTACTTGTATTCTTGTTTTTATTTGTTTTGGGGGGGTTTTCTTGTCACAGAGGAAAAAATGTATATATCTATGTGGAAAATATATTTGTCTCTTTTCTCCAGACTACGAGCATTGTTCCCACAGAATGCCCAGGACAGATTTAATTTGTAGCAGGAGACTACTGTGACTTTACTAGTAGACTCACACTTTCTAGCCATGTGTCACTACTTTTCTCTTGCTTTGACCATCCCATCCTATGCCTTCGGGGCCCTTCCATTGTGCAATGACTCTCTCAGGCTTTCCTTACTTAAACATGGTAATAATAGGGCATTTTACCTCTTGTTAGAAAACTAAGCGTGGGTCACTCACTCCATTAGGTCGTAGCCTGACACTGTGTACAACACATGCTCACCATTCAGACCATTAAGTCTGCTAGGTATTTCAGGCTTTTACATATAATATTAAATGAAATCCATCAGCAGTTCTTTTACAGTGCTGATTGCATATATTATTAAACAGGTTGATGTACTTACTTTGAAAACCCATGTCAGAGTCAAAGCTAGATACTGTGGCATGCAAAAGTTTGAGCACCCCTGGTCAAGTTTACTGATATTGTGAACAATTAAGCAAGTTGAAGATGAAATTATCTGTAAAAGCCATAAAGTTAAGGATAACACATATCCTCTGCATTTTAGACACAAAAAAAAATATATACAGTACAGACCAAAAGTTTGGACACACCTTTTCATCTCTAGAATAACTTATTAAGAGGAGACTTTGTGCAGCAGGCCTTCATGGTAAAATAGCTGCTAGTAAACCACTGCTAAGGACAGGCAACAAAAGCAGAAGATACTTGTTTGGGTTAAAGAACAGAAGGAATGGACATTAGACCAGTGGAAATCTGTGCTTTGGTCTGATGAGTCCAAATTTGAGATCTTTAGATCCAACCACCGTATCTTTGTAGAAAAGGTGAACGGATGGACTCTACATGGCTGGTTCCTACCATGAAGCATGGAGGAGGAGGTGTGATGGTGTGGGGGTACTTTGCTGGTGACAATGGTGTGGATTTATTCAAAATTGAAGGCATACTGAACCAGCATGGCTACCACAGCATCTTGCAGCGGCATGCTATTCCATTCGGTTTGCGTTTAGTTAGACCATCATTTATTTTTCAACAGGACAATGACCCCAAACACAAATCCAGGCTGTATAAGGGCTATTTAACTAAGAAGGAGAGTGATAGGGTGCTACGCCAGATGACCTCGCCTCCACAGTCACCAGACCTGAACCCAATCGAGATGGTTTGGGGTGAGCTGGACCGCATAGTGAGGGCAAAAGGGCCAAAAAGTGCTAAGCATCTCTGGGAACTCCTTCAAGACTGTTGGAAGACCATTTCCAGTGACTACTTCTTGAAGCTTATGAAGAGAATGCCAAGAGCATGCAAAGCAGTAATCAAAGCAAAAGGTGTCTACTTTGAAGAACCTAGAATATAAGACATATTTTCAGTTGTTTCACACAGTATTTCATTCCACATGTTTTAATTCATAGTTCTGATGCCTTCAATGTGAATCTACATTTTTTAGAGTCATGAAAATAAAGAAAACTCTTTGAATGAGAAGGTGTGTCCAAACTTTTGGTCTGTACTGTATAATTTTTACATTTTTAAATTCACAAGAAAAAATAAAGTTGGCCAATGCAAAATATTGGGTACCCTGCATGGTTAGTACCATGCAGCACCCCCTTTGGCAAGTATCAAAGCTTGTAAATGTTTTTTGTAGCCAGCCAAGAGTCTTTCAATTCTTGTGTGAGGGATTTTCATGCTTTCTTCCTTGGAAAAGTCTTCTTCTGTAAGATTCCTGGGTCCTCTTGCATGCACTGCTCTTTTGCGGTCTAGCCACAGATTTTCAATGATGTTCAGATCAGGGGACTGTGAGGGCCATTGTAAAACCTTCAGCTTGTACCTTTTGACATAGGCTAATGTGGATTTTGAATTGTGTTTAGGATCCTTATCCATTTGTAGAAGTCATCCTCTTTTCAACTTCAGCTTTTTTACAGATGGTGTTATGTTTACTTAAAGAATTTGTTAAACTTTAATTGAATCCATTCTTCCCTCTACCCGTGAAATGTTCCCAGTGCCGTTGGATAGAACACAACCCAAAGCATGAATAATCCACCCCCATGCTTAATGGTTGGCGAGATGTTCTTGTCATGAGTCATGACATTCTGTCTCCTTTTTTCCCCAAACATTTGGTTTGATCATTGTGGCCAAGGAGTTCTATTTTAACCTCATCAGTTAACACGACTTGTTTCCAAAATAAATCAGTCTTGTTTAGATGTTATTTTGCATACTTCTGATGCTAAATTTTATGGTGACTCTTCCATGAAGGCCATTTTTTGTAGGTGTCTCTGAACAGTAAAACAATGTACCACAACTCTTGAGTCGGCTAAATCTTCCTGAAGGACTTTTCCAGTGAAGTGAAGGTTCTGATTTGCCACTCTAGCAATCCTACGAGCAGCTCTCACAAAAATTTTGCTTGGTTTTCCAGACCTTATCCTGACCTTCACTGTTTATGTAAGTGCCATTTCTGAATTAATTTTTGAACTGAGGAAAGGGCAACTTGAAAACGCTTTGCTATTTTCTTCTAGCTTTCTTCTGCTTTGTGGGCCTTCACCATTTTGATTTTCAGAGTGCTAGGCAGCTGCTTTGAAAAACCCATGGCTGTTGTTTTATTTGCACAAGGTTAGAGGAAGCTGGGTTTTTATAAAGCTGTGAAATTAGCATCACCTGCTCTTTCCTAACTATGATAATGAACAAGCCACAAACCTAACAGGCTAATTAAGGTCTGAAATGATAGTCAAAGTTATATGAGCACACAAATCTCCAAGGGTGTTCAAACTTTTGCATTGGCCCATTTTCATTTTTGTAGTTTTTAAAATGTTAAAGATGAAAATATTTTTTTTGTTCTTACCTAAAATATAAAGGAAATGTGTCATCTTTAACTTTATGCCTTTTAGAGATCATTTCATTTTCAACTTGATTAACTGTTCACAATAACAGTAATTTTGACCAGTGGTGCTCAAACTTCTGCATAGCACTGTAATACAAAGTGTATTTATGGGCTAAACTACATCTCTGCCCATCAGCCCCTCAGTGTCCTTCCTCCTTGCTGAGATCTCACACTGCTCTGTATGAGCTGCAGCTGTCAGACAGGCTGTGTGGGAAAATTGACTTTAGTTCATGAGTATAATTGAACTTTAGGGCTATAACAATATATTGCTAAACTTCTAAAATGCTCAATGTAATGGATTATACTAAGTCACGGATATGGTTTGTTAAAGTTATTACACCAGTCTAATTAGATCTTTATTAATGTATGTAGTTTTGGTGACATATCCTCTTTCCGAGCTATATCTAATTAATTAAAAGTGTTGTTAGCAGCATGACCTTTTCTTAGAAGCGAGTGACCTTTTGGAAACTTTTTAAAATCTCAGTATAATATTTACTGTATCACTGGAGGAAACTTCAAGGAAACTGTAGCATTTAGTGGTGTCCATTCAAATGCACAAAGTACCAAGCAAGCTGAATAAGCAAATCCAGCCTTCTCTTTTTATTTTATAATATTTATGGTTGTTGTTGAGTAATTTCAATACTAATTAACTAATTAGGTTCCATACAAATGCATATCAGACATATACTTTATCTCTTCTAACCATTTGGCCCCAGTTCTGTATATAACATGGTTAGAATTGGCTCTCAAAGCACCACTCCAGCTCCCATCGGTCTTTGGAGGTTTGTGACCTTGCCGGCAGTTTCGGTGTTTAATGGAGCGCGCTGGAGGTCAATTGTCAATGTAAATCTATGAGAGCCTCATTCTGGTCTCATTTTGGCTCTCATTGAGATGCATTGGGAGCTTGTGACATAACCTCTGACTTCCGGCCAATGAGATGCCACGATCACAAGATGGTGACGCAGTATCAGAGTGTCACCAAAAAAAGATGAAAACGCTGAAGAGTGAATATAAAACCGAGGACAGGCGACTGAGGTTTAAAGCACCTAATTAAAGGGAACCTGTCAGGTGCAATATGCTATCAGCACCATGAGCAGTTCTGGGTGCATATTGTCTAATCCCTGCCTAACTGTCCCAGGCTATATTAGTATAGAGATCTATAGAAAAAGTATTTCTAAAGATACTTTATGATATGCTTATCAGTGCAGGGACTAGTTGCAGGGGCTTTTTTTTCTACCCAAATAATCGGCTCTCTTAGCATGTTGGCACGCCTACAGGGGCATGCTAACATACTACTTAATGCCGATTGTGTAGCGTCATCAGCAGTGATGCACTTACCAGTGTCTATTGTCACCGCTTCAGTACACCAGGTTTAGGGTCAGTGCGCATGATCAGAAATCACCGCGCTTCCGGTCATGTACGCTATGAAGCCGGGTGTACGCGTCCCAGTTTTAGAGAGGTCTAGTGCCTAAACCTCTGATCATGCGCACTGACTCTAAACACGGCGTTCTGAAGTGGTGACAACGGACACAGGTACACACGTCAGCACTGATGGTAATAACATGTTAGTACACCCCTAGGGTAGACTAGTCGGATGAACTAACGTCCTTGTGGCTAGTCCCTGGCCTCAGTATATCATAAAAGATCTTTAGAAATACTTTTTCTAAAGATCTCTTTATCTATTCTACTGTATACAGGGACAGTTAGGCAGGGTTTAGTAATATGCACCCAGAACTGCTCGTGGTTCTGGGTGCATATTGCACCTGACAGGTTCAATTTAAGGGTTCGATCACATTTAGGTATAAACACAATGAGTGGAATCCAATAAAAAAAAAATCATATTGCACTTACACCAATGTTAAACAATAAGGCAGCGCTGTTTTCAGCGTGATGAAAAAATCGCAGCATGCTGCATATGATAGCGTAAAATGGATGAGACTCGCCAAAGCAAGCCTGCGTGTGAGAAAAAAAACAGACAGCACACGGACCATACATATGCCGTTCATTTTTTACGGATGCATCACCATTCTGAAGCATAGAACACTATAAATGGTCCTATAAATGATTGTAGAACAATAGTTGCTGAGAAAAAAACGCATGTCATACGTATGGTAGGCGAGAAAAAAATCCCACATACACTTAGCACTCACATGACATATGGAATAACAAATGGATTTCACTCGTCCAATTTTTCTGAAGTGATTATTTATATCCAGATGTGAGTGAACCCTTATACCGCCTCTATTCTGACTCAAACAGAAGTTACTGTTTAGGACATAACCAGGACCTGATGTTTTTGTGCTGACATATCTAGCATATGGATGTGATGCTGTATGGCTTGTAAAGTCATGCTATTCTACCTATGTGACTGAAAACCAGATGACTTTCACCATTGAGAACTGCAAAACAAATTACAAACTAAACATCTCTGATAATTTGCATCATTAACCTCTGGTACTTAATGTCTGATTGAAGCACAGCAATCAGAAACACAAATATCCTGTCATTACGCAATGGCAGCCCTGGGGACAATGGTCATCTGTTAAATGGTTTCACTGACTGATTCCTTTTCCCACATCTCCAAAGGAAGCGTTCAGGAATTACTATAAATCAGGCACGTTTTATTTAAAGATTTTTTTTATCACCAATCTCTTATAGTAACAATTGATATAGTGCAGTTCCATTGGGTGCAAGACACCAAATATAGAGGCCATTTTTCTGTGGAGGACACTAAATATAGAGGCCATTTTTCTGTGGAGGACACTAAATATAGAGGCCATTTTTCTGTGGAGGACACTAAATATAGAGGCCATTTTTCTGTGGAGGACACTAAATATAGAGTCCATTTTTCTGTGGAGGACACTAAATATAGAGGCCATTTTTCTGTAGAGGACACTAAATATAGAGGCCATTTTTCTGTGGAGGACACTAAATATAGAGTCCATTTTTCTGTGGAGAACACTAAATATAGAGGCCATTTTTCTGTGGAGAACACTAAATATAGAGGCTATTTTTCTGTGGAGGACACCAAATATCTCCAGTTTAGCACAGTTGGGGACCAAGTCCCTTAAGCGGGCTTTACACGAGACGACTGATCGTGCGATGCATCGTCGGGGTCACGGTTTTCGTGACGCACATCCGGCATCGTACACAACATCGTCTCGTGTAACACCTCCTAGCGATGCAGTATCGCTCACAAATCGTGAGTCGTGTACTCGTCGCTAGGTTTCATAAAATTGTTCATCGTTTCCGTGGCATCACACGTTGCTCCGTGTGACACCACGGGAACGATGAACAGCAGCTTTACCTGCCTCCCGCGGCACCCGACGGCTTAATGGAAGGAAGGAGGTGGGCGGGATGTTTACATCCCGCTCATCTCTGCCCCTCTGCTTCTATTGGCCGCCTGCCATGTGACGTCGCTCTGACGCCGAACGTCCCTCCCACTCCAGGAAGAGGACGTTCGTCGCCCACAGTGAGGTTGTCCGGAAAGTAAGTACGTGTGACGGGGGTTAAACGAGTTTGTGAGCCACGGGCAACTAATTGCCCGTGACGCAAAAACGATGGGGGCGGGTACGATCGATCGTGCTATCGCACAATCGGTCGTCTCGTGTAAAGCAGGCTTTAAGGGTTTAAAAATGATCAATCTAATTTCTGTCCTAATTTATTGTAAACTGCTTTGTGAATATTGCCCATTATCATTAATTCTACCTACTCCATTCCAAAGTTGTATTTCTTTTTCAGAATTTTATCTTTTCATTTCATTTATTTCTTTGCAGTACTTGAAACCCACTCTTTGTCTTAGGGCTCTTTTCCACTTGCAATTTTCATGTGCGAGTGCCATCCTATAAAAAAATTGGATTGCACTCGCACCAGTGTTAATCAATGAGGCAGTGTCCTCTTGCTTATTTTTCTACGGCACAAATCGTGCTCTTGGTGCAATCGCAGCATGCTGCATTTTGCAGCGAGTCTCAGCTCGCGCACCCCCATGCAACCATATGGAAGCATGTGAAACATCACACTGCACTCACATGTTATGACAGCATAGGAGATGGGGAGAAAGTGCTCCCTGCATCTTCTCAGCACCTGTAATGCGATTGCAAGATCACATCACAGTCGCATGACCCTCGGCTGACACCTGCAGCAGAGGGCATTAGCATATCGCTTCCGATGCGCTCTTATCGGAAGCAGTACACAAGTGAACATGAGCCCTTAAACTGGAAATGGCTCTCTCCCTAAAACAAGAAAGGGTGAATAACTTTAAATTGTAAGCTGAGGACTTTGTAATCTGTGCAGTTGAACAAGGTATATTATTCACCGATGCTAAACAGCACACCACAAAATGCCTGGCCTACAGCACAGTGTAAAAGGCCTAATTTATCTCTAAAGCTAGGGGGCCCTATGCTATCCCTAATCACATGGATACTCCTGATGGTGGAGATGCCTGAGTCTTCTTTCTTACCTTGCTCCTGAACAGCCGAGGAAGAAATGGGAGAGGAGTTTGATGAAACAGACAGATAAAGACAGACAAGGGAAAACCAAAACTCTGTCAAACAGCACACACACACACAAAGGTTAAGACAATAAGAGATTCCGGAGGAAAAACAGGAGCAGGAAGGACACTACAAAACTACAGGGGTAAACTTCACAACTGCACCAAGCAAAAAAAATAAATAAATAACTTTCACTAGAAAGTTTAGGACACCACACATCAAAGACCAACATAGACAAACTATAGTTGGCATGGGTGGAAGGATTCAACCAGCATAAATAGGAGGGGAGCATGTGTGATAGCTTTCCCCAAAACATGTGATTAAAGGAGCAAGCAGACCAGCAGAGATCAACTCTTACTAGAATGCCTATGAATCAGCACACAGCAGGAAGACACCCGAGTCTGCCTGTGTTGATCCCAGACACCAGAGAAACCATCGTGTGGAGTGTCAGAATCTGCAATCTGAACAGAGCCCAATGCCCCATGACAGTCGACAAACATTGTGCAAAACTCCATGTGACAATTTCACAGTACAGTACTTGGCTAGGGGAGCCAAGTACAGTCGGGCAAATCATTTCAATTCGAATTCACCAACTGTGCCAAATTTTCCCCAAAAAATCAGTTTGCATCTAATTATTTTTACCACAAATGACCATACTGAAAAGTTTCTAATTGACCAGAACAAGCGTGTACAACACTCTAAATTGTATTACAAGTGTTTGAACCCATTTTGAGATCTTTAATGCAAACTCAGCCTTAGAAAAGTCCAACTAACCTCAACATATCTGGCTAGGGGAAAACGGAGAATAACCACAGTATTTGGGTGACATGTAGAAGTCTAAACCATTACAAGTGTGCAAACAAAATTACAGCACACTCACATTGTGAGATAGACAGTTGTATTGAAAATTATTGATTATAGAAAGTTTTCCTTTGGTGTAAACCCCCCCCTCAAACTATGGATTTCCTATCTCACAATGTAGGAAACAGAATTTTTGTGACACACAAGCATTGGTTTCAGGATTTTGGTTTTATTAGCAAAGTTAGCATTAAAGAGTTTAGAATTGTCCTTGTTTGCAGTGTGTAAAGAGTAAAAAGGGCTGTTATTAAGGTGCTGCAACTGCAGTATATCTGAGATCGGTCAATTCACAGTCACACTAAGTGACTATACAGCTACTGCACCTCCCTATATCACTTGGATCTTTGGGTTATTATTTACAGACTAAAACAAGCATTCTAATTTTCAGTGGGATTCATCACTGCAGTAGTACACCACAATCAGATTAGGTGTTTTTCTATCCCTATGTGAAAAATGAGTTGTTAAGCCCCTCCCACTATGCTGGAAAAGCCTAAAATGGTGCTGCTTGGTCGATGACTATGTGATATTATAGCTGCAGGGCATTATGAAGAAGTCTACATGGTCATGACTGTTCATATTCAGACATGATGTCATACAAATGTCAGAAATACGTTTTTTGGTTGCCGCAGCATTGTAATAAAATGCAATAAGAGGCAATTAAAACATCATATTTATACCCAAAATGTTATTAGTAAAAACATCAGCTCAGGGTGCAAAAAACAAGCCCTCACACTTTATTTACCAAACGTGTAACATTGTTATGGGTTTCAGAAAATGGTAACACAAGCAAAATTATATTTTTCTCCAAATTTTCCCCAAATGTTTCACCACTGAAATAAAAAAAAAACCTATACGTTTGGTATCTGCGTAATCGTACAAACCTGGACAAACAGTTTGCCAAGTCAGTGTTACCGTATACTGAATATTGTAAATGAAGAACCAAACATTGTTAAAATACACTTATTTTGCAATTTCAATGCACTTGGAAATTTGTTCCCGCTTTCCAGTGTCTCACATAGTAAAATGAATGGTGTCATTCAAAAGTAAAACTTTTCCCACAAAAAGATAACCTCATATGGGTTTGTGGGTGGAAAAATAAATAAGTTAGCTCTTGGAAGAAGGGGAAGAAAAAAAGGGAAAACAGCCCGGTAATGAAGGGTTAATATTGGGAACAAATGTTACACTATCACTAGTTATATGATTAGTAAAGATGCCGCCACAATAAAACATAAAAACTTTGATAGGCTGTGAGAAGGTACTGATATTAGAAGCACTGACAATGGGAAATGGGAGTTGTATTTTTAGTTGTTGAACCCAAGGCAACCCTTTGGGTACGTGCCCATGATCAGGACCCACTGCATCCTGGATGCTGCAGTTCTTGACCTGCGGGGCTGTGAATCTCTTCCGCAGGAGACCGTAGCTGGTTGTCCCCACGATCCGGGCTCGGGCAGTTGCGGTCTATCTAAATTGACATGCTTCCGGCTTGAAATGCCGCAACGCGGGTCAGTTTACTCTGAGGGCAGTACACACACAGTGGGCATGGGATTTCTAGAAATCCCATCCTCTGTGCTTGTGCTGTACATCCCAGCATTTTGGATGCAGCTGAAACACGCTGCGTCCAAAACGCTATTACCCTTGATCATGGGCACGCAGCCTTTAACAAAAGACCTAGCTTGTTCAAGGTAAAAGCGCATTGGAGTGGGCCGACAAACCAACAAACGCATGTTTAGAGTAACAACCCTAATTAGAGTGGGTACCTCAGCAGACAAAAATGCTTGTACTGCGAAAAAATCATTGCATAAAGCCCAAAACTGATATTACTACCATATGGTGGTAGATACAAGTACTGCAAACCATATAAAAGAAAACAGTATGGATATACAGTATATGCTCACTCATAGGTGATACCGCTACTCTTTTCAGACAATATCCTTTCACTTTTTATTTGTTGTCCTTTTACTTTCCTTTTCAATATGACCCAGGCCATCACGACTTCTTCCAGCCATGACAACACAGATAGATTTGACTGTTCACACTTCCAGCATAGTCCCCACTTATCCTCATTCCTCACCCTACACAGGACTCTCTCGAACTCAGGAAACAACTAGAGAATTCGAGGAAACAGTTTCCTGAGTTTGAGACTCCTTATAATGTCAGAATATTTTAATTGCTCTTTTTTTTTTCTTAATTTTTCATTTCTAATTTTTGTTTTTAAAGGTTCACAAAGGTTGCAAAATTTGAAATTATACAATACATCTAGTTTAATTTATACTATTTTTGAAAACATTAATATTCTAATTGAGCTGCTATTATTTTAACTGTTAAGGATCCAACTAGTATTTGAAATACAGCGGGCGGTCCTATGACGTATATGTACATGTATTCATATGGGCTCTTCCTCTGCCAGAGTAGATTGTTGATGTTTTTTGATGTCCTGATGAAGGAGACTTGATCATTGAAATGCGTTGACCTGTAGAAAGAAATAAAAAGATGAAATAATCAACATCAATTCCTTTGGTGATAGCGCGGCATATACCCGACTCCTCCTTCCCTAATTTGATTGTCTCTTTCCGGGGCTGTGGCTGATTCGCCATTTTGCCACCTAAATATAGGAGTTGTGACTGGCACAACCCCACTAGGTGAGTGTGTTTTACCTACACTTACCTGTTGCCCTAACGGGTACGACCCCATTTGCGCTTTCCTCCACAGCTCATCCGCCGTATCCTTTTTTTTTTCGGCAATCTTGCCATAAGAGGGCTGTTTTTTTTTGCAGGATGAGTTGTAATTTTCAATGAAACCGTATGTTTTACCATATAGTGTACTGTGGAAAAATTGCAAAAAAAAGTTTGATTACATGATTGTTTTGGGGATATTTTATTCACCGTGTTCACTATATGGTAAAACTGATGTGTCATTGTGATGCCTCAGGTCGGTACAATTTCATAGACACCAAACAAGTATAGGTTTAATTTTATCTAAAGGGTTAAAAAAAATCAGAAGTTTGTCCAAAAAAGTGGCGCACTTTTTGTGCCATTTTCCGCAAACCATAGCATTCTCATTTTTTGGGATATGGGACTCAGTGACAGCTTATTTTTTTTATCTCTAGCTGATGTTTTTGATTAACTATTTTTGCTTAGAAGCTACGTTTTGACCGCCTGTTATTGCATTTTGTGCAAAATTTGTGACAACAAAAAAACGTAATTGTGGTGTTTAGAATTTTTTTGCCGCTACGCCATTTACCGATCAAATTAATTGATTTTATATTTTGATAGATCTGGCGTTTTTGAAAGTGACGATACCAAATATGTGTGTATATATTTTATTTTTTTAACCATTTAATTTTCCATGGGGCAAAATAGATCTTTTAAGTTTTTTTTATTTTTTTTAATTTTTAAAACTTTTTTTACTTTTTTTTTCTTCTTTTATTAGTCCCCCTAGGGGACTATAAGGATCAGCAGTGGGATCACTCATTCATTTCTTTTGATCAGAGCAGCATTGTTTTGATCATGAGAAATGCTTCAATCTTGTTACAGCTGCTGCTCTGTTGGCTGTAACAGTATCTACATCATGATAGCGACAGGAGCTCATCTCATGACTCTGCGCGATCATGGCAACCATCGGCTTTTTGTAATCGCGTCATGGGGCCTCTGATGGCGGTGAGGAAAGGCACATTCCCTGCTGCGGCCATTTAAATCGCTGTCACATTTTGACAGCGTGATTTAAGGTGTGAACAGGCATGGGTGGATCACAAATCCACCTGCGTCTGTGAGGTACACATGTCTGCTGTTCAAATCAGCAGACGTGCGGGGATCACCACCGACTCAGCGCAGCAGCCAGTGGTGATCACCCCTTCAAGACTTAGGATGTACTGTTACGTCCTCGGTCGTGAAGGGGGTTAAAGCTGCTAGATTCCCTTTTCATTGCACCCATAAAGTATGATGCCAACCAAAGTTCCCGACAAACAATGTATGATACAGTGAATTCCTCAACACACGGTATGATGGCCCTACTGTTTCCCATTCAGTTACCCCAGCAAAGTATGGTGACCACAACATAGTATGATCCCCAAGTGTGAGCCCCACACATATTTCTGTCAGATGGACTGTTGTGACATCACAATTCTGTGTGCCAGGTACTGACACTGACATTATAAAACTGTTTCTGTCAGGTAGCTTAAAAGATACAAGTGGTTACAGTCAGGTAAGTGGCTGTGACATCATGCGTCAGGTAAGGTGTTATGACATCACAGCTGTGTTTCAGTGAGGTAATCAGGGTGTTAGGCAGATAATGCTGCTATATTACAACTAGAAAATTAAAAAAATAAATATCTGAAGCTAATTACATCATTACTTTAACCAAACCAATGCAAAAACCTCCACTCTCCAGAGTAATTTTCAGCCTCTGTATTCATGAAATCTACAATTTTAGTCACGTCTCTGCCTGTGGGTGGGAGCAACCTGTCCCATATGACCAGGAAACAATTTTCCCAGGAGGGCATGGTTAACTGTCACCTAACTGCTAACACTTGACTTTCTAATTGTCTTCCTTTCAGACCTACAGATAAAATTGTCCCTCAAAAACATCCTCAGGAATCCCAATATCATACAGTTAATAGTCTATCTTATCTATTTATCTAACTATCTATCATCTACTTGATGTCTGGGCATACTTGTAGCATCAGGGACCGTAAAGGACTGGTCGTGACCACTTGGATATAGTGGCTGGAGCTAGCACAATTAAAATAATTATACAAGGGGGGCTTTGCCCCCCTGCACCCTCCCACGAGGGGGTCTTGCCCCTAAAACCCTTACTTCTATTATAAACAACTCCATGACCATGTGGACTTAACAATTAATGTTTATACCACTGTGCCGCAAAAGGATATGCCAGGCTACCTAAGCCGGTCACACCCACCTAATCTGCGTTCCCACCCACTAATTCCAGGCGTTCCTGCTCACTGTCTCTGCTCACTATCTCTGAGTGGTCATGCCCAGTCACTGCCAGTCCCTGATACTACAAGTATGCAGATATCTGTCTATCTTCTGTCTCATCCCTTTGTTACATCTTCTGTACATACTGGAGTTCCCCTGTCATTACCACATAGCAATATCGACTTCTTCATTGTCAGATGACTACACACCATGTGTGACAGAGCAGGGGGGCAACTAAGCATGTGCAACTGTAAGAAGATAAAAAAATGAGAAGACGAACACAGGAACACAGTTAGTGCCTAATATAGTGTCTGTAAGCGAACACCGCCATCTGCTGGTCAAAAATTATAGAGAAAGTGAAAGCAGTCAAATTGCAATAGTAGGAACTTAAGACTGAAGTACATGTTCTCTCAGGGAACAGACTGGAAGAGACACCAAGTCAGGTAATAGGGTTGTGACTAAATCCTAGTGGCTAGAAGGACCTTGGGCGTGACTGACTTGATTAGTAGGTGTGGTTGGCTTTGTTCATGGGCATGGTGATGTTTCCTCCATTCACTATAATCATGCAAGGGGGAGCTTTGCCCCCCCCCCCTGCACCCACCATCTGGGGGTCTTACTCCCAGACCTCCACTTCTATTATAATAAACTTCATGCCCATGTGGACTTAGAAAAATAATGTTGCTTCCTGGTATCAGCTATGTTGGTGGAGGCCCTGCCCTTTCTGGTCACATGGGCATGACGTCAGCAGAGGTCCCTCTGTACACTGGGTTTTGGATGTTACCCAGCTAATAGCTGTGGTGCAGTTAGTAATTATGAAAGGCCCATGAGGGCGGAAAAGGGGAGATGTTTGTGCCCAAACCTGCAACAGAACGGAAGAAGTACATCAAGCTGGCCTATAATTGCCATTATGAGATACCATAACCGAATACAGGAGTAGATTTTATTTTACTAGTCCCCCTAGGGAAGTTTATGCCTGCACTTTGTGATCTCGGCTGCTGATGCATCACTCTGATCAGCAGAAATGCTGCTTTCTTGTGAACACCGCTGGAGCGTGTGAGATCTAAGGGGGGATCCACCCGTGCCTGTTAGCCGCACATGTCTGCTGATCAGATCAACAGATATGAGTGGGGAATAAGGCAGGCCCGCATTAAAGGGCCATACATATAGGTACGTCATTGGTCATGTACACTGGGTTTTAGATGTTACCCAGCTAATAGCTGTGGTGCAGTTAGTAATTATGAAAGGCCCATGAGGGCGGAAAAGGGGAGATGTTTGTGCCCAAACCTGCAACAGAACGGAAGAAGTACATCAAGCTGGCCTATAATTGCCATTATGAGATACCATAACCGAATACAGGAGTAGATTTTATTTTACTAGTCCCCCTAGGGAAGTTTATGCCTGCACTTTGTGATCTCGGCTGCTGATGCATCACTCTGATCAGCAGAAATGCTGCTTTCTTGTGAACACCGCTGGAGCGTGTGAGATCTAAGGGGGGATCCACCCGTGCCTGTTAGCCGCACATGTCTGCTGATCAGATCAACAGATATGAGTGGGGAATAAGGCAGGCCCGCATTAAAGGGCCATACATATAGGTACGTCATTGGTCATGAAGGGGTTAAAATAAAAATACAGATGAAATCTTGACATTGACGATGGCTTTTCTATTAGCAACATTTTTAATGATGCTGTGTAACGTGGGAAGATTCCTATGTTATATGAAACTTTCCAGGAATTCTTTGAAGAGAGCACAGATCATGCTGAGTGACGCAGCTGTAGCAAGTACTCATGTATCCAGTCTAATCATTATGGCAATGCAAACGGGAACTCACACTGACCAGAGCAGGAGCATGTGGCCACATAATTTAATAAATCAAGTCAAAATTACCATATAAGAGTATTGACGTACATATCAATGATGAGATTACAGTTAAGGTTCCTTGACAATGACAATTAATGTTGCACTATTGGCAATCTTGGCACTCTCCTACTCAAAATCTGTCTTGTTCCACCCTCCAAACCCCAATCCTCTTTTCTCATGCACTTACATCTTAGCTTGTGCTAAAGAGGTTGTCTTTGGTTAAAAAATCATGTTTGTTATCTTCTGAACATAGTGACACAATGACACACGTGTCCATGAGTTGTGTCTGATATTGGAGCTCAGCCCCACGGAAGTGAATGGAGCTGAGCCACAGTACTACATACAATCTGTAAATAGGCATGGCATAGCTTTTAGAAGAAAGCAGACAAACTAGTGTCACCTATTGGAGGTAGCAATCCTAACAGTCAAAAGTGACCCTTGTCATCTGACTTAGGATTTATGCCAGATCAGAATTTTGCAGACACTTTGCTTTGGGATGGTTGTCACTCGTCAGTGCAAAGTATGAGATCTGATCTGGCTGTAAGAGAAGCTAAGACGGGGTCTAAAGGCGTAAAGTCTCCTCCCCACTGGCAGGCTGGAATAGTGTGTCAGTCTCCACAAGGAGAATAGCTTCCCCTCTAGACCCTGTCTTAGCCTCTAAGGCCGGGGCCACAGGGGTACTAATGTGATCCTCGCATGATATTTGGCTCACGATGGCAGCACAGCAGGAGCCAAGTGTCATGCAAGTGTGCAAGTGTCACTGCGACTGAGGTCCGATCATGTGATCGGACCTCAGCTGCGGGGGATGGGCCGGCACTGAGGAGGGGCGGGCCAGTGCTGAGGAGGGACGGGCCGGCACAGAGGAGGGGAGGGAGGGATTTATCTCCCTCTCTCCCCCATAGCCGGCTATTGCCATTCTCGTTCTGCACTCGCATTACACCGGTGTACCGCGAGTGCAGTGCGATCTTTCTCTCGCCCCATAGAATTGAATGGGTGCGAGAGAAAGAGTCTCGCATTACAATCGCAGCATGCTGCGATTGTTTTCTGGGTCCGAAAAAATAATTGCTCATGGGTGCTGGGACATAGGTTAATATTGGTCCAAGTGGAATGCGATGTTTTATCGCATTCCACTCGGTCCGATTTTCATGCAGCGTGGCTTAGGCCTAATACAGCCAGATGAGATCTTATACTTGCACTGATGAGGGACAACCATCCCGAAAGACCGTGTCTGCAAATTGAGGTTCTGTTCTGGCATAAATCCTAAGTCATATGACAAGGCTTGTTAAAGGGTAACCTGTTGACTTTTAGGATTGCTACCTCCAATAGGTGGCGCTAGAGTTCATCTACTTCCACACTGAAGAGACAATCTGAATATTTCCCAGAGAAGTATTGCAGCGTAAAGTCTCCTCACCACTGGCATACTGGAATGGTGTGTCAGTCTCCGCAAGGACTATAGCTTCCCCTTTAGAAGAAAGCAGACAGTTTTTCTATTTCTTGGATAATTCCTTTAAAACAAATAAGTTCTCTTCTTTCTATCTATACAAAATCTTAAAAACATCAATTTGATTTCTCTGCTACAAATAGGAGAATCTCTGTGTACATTAGGAAAACCTAATGAAGCTGTCAAATTCATTTATTCTTTTATTAATGAAATACCACATATTAAGCCAAACAAGAGAGTACTTCAAGTAATTTTTCTCTTTCTTTGAATTTCTGCCTCTCGTAAATCCACATTACAGGCCCCTTCCTCCCTTCATCTCAGCAATGGATTGTTTCTCACCATCAGTAAGGAAATAGACATGTCTACATTGTTCTAGAGAACACAAATGTGGTGCACAGATGTGGTGACCACATTACTGCCCATGAAAAATGTTACACATGACAAACGGCTCTCACGCAGCAACATGTTTAAAGGCTCCATCTGGTGGACCAACGGAGTCTAGCGGCTTCCAACTGGGCACTGCAGAGTGCAGTGAGCAGTGTCCAGGAGAGAAAACAGGACTACAACAATTTTACACACGGCTCAAGCTATTTGTTCATCATCACCATCTGTTTAGCATCATCAGAGATAAAGAGGAGCAGATCTGAGTCATGCAGCAGAAGCTGTAAAGTCAGAAAAAGGTTCCTAAAATATACATGTTATGGGTGGAATTCGTCAAGACGGTCATTTCCCTCACACGCCCCCTGGAGTAAGAAGCGACAAACTTATTACTAATCGCATACCTGTTAATGAATTTGCCAACTATTCCAATTGTCTCTCCAAGGAGGAAGGAGACAAACTCTAGCGCCACCTATTGGAAGTAGCAATCCTACAAGTCAAAAGTGGCTTTTTAACAAGCCTTTTCATATGACTAAAGGTGGCTTTACACGCTACGATATCGGTAAAGCGATGTCGTTGGTCATGGAATGTGTGACGCACATCCGGCCGCGTTAGCGATGTCGTTGCGTGTGACACCTATGAGCGATTTTGAATCATTGCAAAAACGTTCAAAATTGCTAATCGGTGACATGCCCCCCTAAACTCAATTATCGTTGCTGCTGCAGTAACGATGTTGTTCGTCGTTCTGGCGACAGCACACATCGCTACGTGTGACACCGCACGGAGGAACCTCTCCTTACCTACGACCCGCCAGCAATGAGGAAGGAAGGAGGTGGGCGGGATGTTCGTCCTGCTCATCTCTGCCCCTCTGCTTTGATTGGGCGCCCGCTTAGTGACGTCGCTGTGACGCCGAACGAACCGCCCCCTTAGAAAGGAGGCGGTTCGCCGGTCACAGCAACGTCGCTAGGCAGGTAAGAAGTGTGACGGGTCCAGGCGATGTTGTGCGCCACGGGCAGCAATATGCCTGTGATGCACAAATGATAGGGGCGGGTACGCACGCTAGCCATCTCGCTAGCGAGATCGCAGCGTGTAAAGCGGCCTTTAGGATATACAGTATACCAGATCAGAACCTCAATTTGCAGATTTGGCGTTTCAGGGTGATTGCCTCTCATCAGTGCAAAGTATGGGAACTGATCTGGCTTATGAGAAGCTATAGTGGGGACACAGGGAAAACTATTCTCCTTACGGTGACCTGACAAAGCAGTCTGGCTGCCAGTGAGGAGTCTTATAGCTGCCATGCTCCTCTGGGAAATATTCCAATTGTCTCTCTAGGGAGGAAGGAGACAAACTCTAGCGCCACCTATTGGAAGTAGCAATCCTACAAGTCAAAAGTGGCTTTCTAACAAGCCTTTTCATATGACTTAGGATCTATAACAGATCAGAACCCCAATTTGCAGACACGGTGTTTCGGGGTGATTGCCCCTCGTCAGTGCAAAATATGGGAACTGATCTGGCTTAACTATTCCAGTCTTTTATGAATCAGAATCTAGTCCATCTAGGCAGTAATTTATTCCACTCTCTGGCCAAGCTCAACCCCCTCCCGCTAAGTGGCACCCAACACACACTTTTTAGTAGCTTAACCCCTTTACCCATGGGCAATTTTCCATTGTTCGAATATTTGATTTTATATTTTGATAGATCGGACATTTCTGAACACGCCGATACCAAATATGTGTATGTCTTTTATTTTTTTTAACTGTTTTTCCAATGGGGCGACTGGGAGCTGATTTGAAATTTTAGTTGTTTTTTTTGTCATATTTTTAAAAACTTTTTTTTAAATTTTTTTTTATTTTAGAGTAAAAAGATGTAACATTTATGTTCAACGAATTGCACAAAAGGGTATACGTGCTTCATAAATACTGTTACCCACCATAGAGCCAAACTGAAAAACACTGGAAAGCGAGGAAATATTAATTAAAAAATGATTTTATATTACCTCCCTTACAGGAGAGAACTATGGACTTCATTTGGATCAATTAATGGGGATTATACAAGAATGTTAATCAGGCAGCCATGTGATATTGTATAATGTTTCCCTAACACACTAATATAAAGAGAATGTGGCTGAAAACTTGAATGACGAGTTATCTTGCATATGGAAGCTATCAATAGCTTTTATGAATGCATTTATACTGGTTTTCCTACCTTGAGTCTCATTCGTTCTGTATTTGTATGTACTCTGTTATCTCCTTTACAGGCGATTTAATGTGACATATTACTGCAGTAATTTATTACTTTGCTTCGGGAAAAACACTATATAGTTATTTTTTATTACTTACGGTAACACCAACATTGTACGCAGTACTCTTCAGAGGCGGCCGCTGTTACCATTCACATCAGTCCCTAATGGGTCTTATCATCTCATCTCCATATCTTAAGTGGGCTTTACACACTACAATGTATCTTACAATGTGTCGGCGGGGTCACGTCGTAAGTGACGCACATCCGGCATCGTAAGGTACATTGTAGTGAGTAACAGCTACATGCGATTGCGATTGAACGGTAAAACGTTCATCGCACGCACGTCGTTCAATTCCTAAAAATTGAATGTCAGGTTGTTCATCGTACCCGGGGTAGCACACATCGCAGTGTGTGACACCCCGGGAACGATGAACAGATCTTACCTGCGTCCGCGGCTCCCGCCGGCAATGCAGAAGGAAGGAGGTGGGCGGGATGTTTACGTCCCGCTCATCTCCGCCCCTCCGCTCCTATTGGCCGGCTGCCGCATGACGTCGCTGTGACGCCAAACGTCCCTCCCACTCCAGGAAGTGGATGTTCGCTGCCCACATCGAGGTCGTATGGACGGGTAAGTACGTGTGACGGGGGGGTTATTCGTTTGTGTGACACGTTCAACAAATCGAACGTGCCACACATACGATGGGGGCGGGTACGATCACATACAATATCGTATGCTGGATCGTATGGTGTAAAGCAGGCTTAAGTCGCACACAACATATATAATAGTAAAATATAATGTGAAAATGTTTTAATCTGTAAAATGTAATGTTAATCACTTTTGAATAATCCCTTTATTGGCTAACCACGAAAACTGATTCCAGATCTGTGAACTCATAAATCGTTAAAGGAAATCTGTCACCAGGTTTTTGCTCCCCCGTCTGAGAGCAGCATAATGTAGAGACAGAGACCCTGATTCCAACGATGTGTCACTTACCGAGCTGTTTGCTGTCATTTTGATAAAATCAGTGTTTTCTCTAGCAGTTATACAGATGTTAGGGAGAAGACAAAGAGGAGGGGAGCCAGCACTGCATGCAACAATGAGAAAATAAAAAGTGTAATATTCACAAATTCATTCCTACTGTAACAATTCAATGAGATTTTTTGCAAATGATTGATCAATGATTTGAGCCCCCCCTGCCCCGTCACGGCAAATCTCTATATGGGGGTCCCTACACTATGTTAGAAATTATTCTCGTACCATAAGGTCTCATCATATAATGAGCAGGACCATATAATAGGTGTTAGGGTGAAGTCTTAACCAGAGATCACTTGTTGCCTACTGCCTGGCCTAATTGGTGTGAATCAAGTGTATGCGTAAAGAATCACGTCAGACACAGTCAGATGTGAAATCTCTTCTTGATCACAGTAAAAATGGCAGCCAAAGAGAACAGGAGAAATCATGCTGCCTCTGATATAGGCTGGGGGCGTACACAAGTTCAGATATGCCCATTTAGTGGGACAGTTCATGGGCTAGCCAATGGGGAGATCTGTGTTGCTGTTGATGGGCGAGTCTGACATCAGTGGATGAATACCTGTACCTGTTCATCCTCCATTTTGAATTCTCTCTCCAAGGGTGCTATGGCAGCCGTGTGACATGAATTTATAGTGGTTGTGACTATCACCACTACACAAGGAAAGCCTTTTTATTAATTTCATGATTCATCCCCTTTCTCGGATAAGACTTGATTTGCGCTCCTCTTGTCTTTCCAGTTTACCTCTAAGCTCTTTAACACAAACACAGCCTTAGCCATATCAAAGTGACATCCATACATATGGCTGTAGGGGGAAAAAAGATAACCATTCTTCACTTCTTTACTGCTGTTCTGTTACACACACATTTTACAGTATAATCAGAGATTTTTGGCTTTTTTTCCTTATTTCTATTGCTAAGCTGTAAACTGTAACATGTTCTCACTAAACAGACTCACCCTGAAATGGTTGCTGCGCTGTATTCCCTGCCTCGGCTTTTATATAGGCTATAAAAACTGAGCTATACTATGTGATGCGCTATACTATTCGATGGCTGTGCTATATATACTATGTGATGCGATAGCTCCAAGGCATCATTGGGAAACATACTCAATTGCGCCAGAGGTCATCTCTGTTTCATGTAATCTTCGACAGTGTATAAAATAGTGGCAGGAACTTTTGACAAATCATCCGAATGAAATTGCTTAAATTTGGTGGGAACAACAAAATTTTCCCAAATTTGTCACAAATTTGATTTGCATTGAATTGAATCGCTCAACTCTACATGTAACACGTGGACCATTTGTGGACAGAGGAGTGCAACTAAGTAAGAACATGAAAACTACTTTTAGGGTACGTGCCCATGATCAGGACCCATTGTGCCCTGGAGTCTCCTCCGCAGGAGAATGCAGGAGACCGATGCTACCTGTGCCTACGATCAGGGTTCTGGGTGCTATGGTCCCTCGCTTCTGTGGTCCCTACGCAGTTTTCACTGTGGGCCGTACATGCACAGTGGGCATGGGACTTTTATAAATCCATCCACTGTGCTTGTGCTATACATCACAGCGTTTTGGATGCAACACTGCAAACACTGATCATGGGCACATACCCTTAAAGGTTGAGTTTTTCTTCCTCTCCTTGTGTTCTTCGATGACCCCCTATAGTATTTTTGTGCTTCTGATAGAAAGTATTTCTTATTTAATAACTGTTTATAGAATGTTCACAGGTAGGGATTTTTTCCTACATTTCACACCTATTCAAAACTTTTCTGTAGAGAAACTCACATATTTGTAGAATTTATTAAAAGAGCTTAACTGAACGGTGTTCCCCATCAGGTTCAGTCATTATTTTCTGCCTATTGCCCGAAACGCAAACTTAAATGTTTATTCCCAAAATAAAAATGTATCCTCCAGGGATCCTGATAATGTGGCTCCAGAACTCTAAAAATGGTGCTCTGCATCCTCATTTTTAGCAAAGCAGTGGTGCACATGCTCGATCTCCCCTTGATTCTGGTAGTCTCATAGACACTGAATGATGAAGCGGAGGTTGAGCATGCGCACTTCCTCTCTTTTCAAGACAGGGGTGCTGAGCCCCATTCTCAGGATTCTAGAGCCCCATTCTCAGGATTCCAGAACCTCATTCTTGGGATTCCAGAGCCTCATTTTTGGGATAAGAGATAGCTTGTTGTTATGGGAATAATTTTTTGACTGAAGATAACATTTTCTTAAATTGTTTTCAAATTTATAATGAAAATCCATAAAAAATTCCAACATTTGTAAAATGGTACAATGTTTAGATATTTAAGGGCACTGACATACATGCATGGAGCATAAGGTTATACTGTAAGCTTTTAAGCGTTTTCCACTTTGGACAGATCGGCCTTTTACAACCTGTACTTAATTCTTTTCTTATAATACAGCTCCTCTGGAGAACCTACACGGGTTCTTTTGTAACCAGTAGCTAATGGGATAGGCCTACACAGGACATGACGCAAGTGACTGAAAGTCTCTAAATCTTCATAAGTTCCATATTAGGGATTCTTCAATCATATTTTTCATATATTGCTTATTTTGTTTTGAGATCTTCTTAGGAATGTAGAAATCCTATGTTCTGTTTATTGGAATCCTTTTGTATTACATTGTGCCCCAAAAGAGTTTTTGGCATAAAATAAATAGGAAGGACAAAGGTAAAAGGATGACATCATGTTTTCTTTTTCTTCTTATATTTCTATCAATTTCCTCTAAAGAAAAGTCAACATTTTACATTTCATATCTTGTTTCTTTATCTCTAAGTGCTTCGGTATCCCTTGTACTCCTTCCCTGTCTAAGAATTTCTTTGTATTTTCCCACTATGGAGGCCTATGTGAGCTTACAGCTAGTGCTGTTTGTTTTCAGATGGCAGGCGCGACGCAGGGGCACTTCCTGTGCTGGCAGGAAGCAGCCGTTTCCCGTCAATTTCCTGTTACTATGGAAACAAGAATTCAGAAGCAAGAAAACTTTGACCCCGTTGAATTGGTTAACTTTCTAAGGAAGGGGGTTTTTTTTAGAATTCATTAATCAATTCTCAATGCCCAGTGTGGCTTTTCAAGATGAAAAATAAGTAATCTTTATATAATTTACAAAAAATTACATTTTTAGTTGTTGAAAAATATTCTAAAAAAATATACACTACATGGAGAATTTATTTTGAACTGGATTAATTTTTTAATAGTAAAGTAATGTAATAATATTGTAAAATCTATGAGTCTTTGTTGCTTGAATAACTGTATTGGTAAAGATTTCACAATTATCAAAAATCCCTCACTGCTAAACAACTATTTTTAATGGCCCGATATAATGAGAATAGGTTTGCTCTACTGTAGATATTCGTGCTCAGAAGAAAGACAAAACTCCATATTCACAGAGAATACTTTGGCACTGAAAAATAAATAGAACTGATGTTGATGCATAAGTGATTTATTAAAGGGTACTGTCAAATATAATAAAGCTGTTAACTTGCAGATATGGGGTCAATCTGCAAGTTACCCGGTGCCCATGTGAAGCCCCTCCAGTGTTGTGTCGGTGCATTACCTTCAGGGACTCCACTCGGCTGGATCTTGTCACAGGTAGGAAACCTTCTTCTAGGATTGTCGTGACGCCACTCTCAGAATTGCGGTCAGTGGGGACCGCCACTGCAGGTTAAGGGATGCCTGGGGCTGATGGTGGGTGCAGCCAGTTGTAATAGCCTCCTGAGAGTGAGGCAAGCCCCAGGGCCCTGTGTAGGTGTGTAGAACCACAAGGCGCAGAATAACTCCACACAAGCAGAATGTCTTTCAGGGGTTTTACTCACTGTTGATGGCAGGGTGAGTAACCCGGGCGTAGCTGGGATGAACCAGGCTGGAACCAGGTATCCTTCAGGCTGACTGATGAGGGTGGCTACCGACTCGCCTTCCTTAGCCCTTCTGTGGTTTGTGGTAACCCCGACTTTTAGTCCCTATGGGGGTCACCCAGGGAAGTAACTGCTCCCCTCGTTTGTTTGCCGTTTGCTTGTCGCCTGGACCAGATCACTCCAGCTGCTTGCCTCCTGTGAACTATGGGCCCTAACTGTGGCTACGTGGCTGCGGCTTTTGTGGTGTTGTGGCGTGGGCTTTGAGGGCCCCACACCGGCAGGTTTAGCAAGGAAAGGTGGATCTATCCCCGCACCGGGATCTGCCGCCCGTTTGGGCCTGGTACTCCCTGACAGTCTCCTTACTTTCCACTACACTGCTCTCTCTCCAGCTGTGTGTGGTGTTCGGGCAGCACTACCAGGTGACCGTTCTCCCCCGTCGGTAGTCACTGCGCGGACGCTGTTAGACTGCAACAGCTCCAGGGTCTGCTTCTGCTCTTCCTGAGCTGCACACTAAACTGGCTCACTCGTGGGACCTGCACTGCTGCTCCTGTCTGAGCTCCACTGCCATGCTCCTCACTCCTCCACACTCTGCTTCAGACTGTTTACTCCTCCTTCTCTTTTCCCCTTGTGCCTGCCTACGCCACCTAGCAACCAGGCTCTCTACCACACCCCTTGAGTGGAGATGGAGGCTTCGCCCCCTACACTCCTCAAGTGGAGGTGAAGGCTTTGCCCCCTCCTAGGATCCCCAGGGGTCCTCTCAAAGGTACATGTGTGAGACCTGATCACTATGCGCCTGTGTAGTCACACCTCGGTCAGCCTTCTGGATTACCTGTCTTGTACTGTCCCCAGCATGGGTGCAGTACTCAGTGGTGCCTGACCAAGTCAGGGGCGCCACACCCACACTGAAAGCCCCACTGCCAGGAGGTAATGAACTGCATTCCTGCTAGCAGCCTTGAGCTTTCAGTTAAGTGGGTGGGCCCTGTTACTTCAGTCATCACTCTGTGCATGTTGATCAGTGGCTTTATCCACATTCCCAGTATAGACTGACAGATGACACTAAGGGGTACTTTGCACGTTGCGACATCGCTACTGCGATGTCGTCTGGGTCAAATCGAAAGTGATGCACATCCGGCGCCGGTAATGACGTCGAAACGTGTAAAGCCTAGATGCACCGATAAATGATCGCAAAAGCGTCGAAAATCGGTGATCTGTGCAGTGTTGGACATTTCCATAATGTTGCACCAATAGAAGATACAATGTTGTTCCTCGTTCCTACGGCAGCACACATCGCTGTGTGTGAAGCCGCAGGAGCGAGGAACATCTCCTACCTGCCTCCACCGGCTATGCGGAAGGAAGGAGGTGGGCGGGATGTAAACATCCCGCTCATCTCCGCCCCTCCGCTTCTATTGGCCGCCTGCTGTGTGATATCGCTGTGACACCGCACGACCCGCCCCCTTAGAAAGGAGGCAGGTCACCGGTCAGAGCAACGTCGCAGGGCAGGCAAGTGCGTGTGAAGCTGCCATAGCGATAATGTTCGCTACGGCAGCTATCACAAGAGATCACATCTGCGACGGGGGCGGGGACTATCGCGCTCGGCATCGCTACAATCGGCTAGCGATGTCGCAGCGTGCAAAGTACCCCTAAGGCTTGGCTGGCTGTCAGTCAACGTAGGGAGAATTGCCATCCACAACAATTCTATTTATGCTTCAGTGTTGAAGTATTCTCTATAAAAAGAGACATGTCATTAGTAGAGATGGGTAACCCACAGATGATCGGGTTTGGCGAGTCCAGATGGACTTTGAGACCAGACTTGAATCTGAACATCTACTCGGATGCCATATAAGTCTATAGGGACCTGAACATTGTGCTGTAAAATGATGCTAGTAAGGACTAGGGGGATTAGAACAGGACAATATAATGTCTGCCCGGGACCACAGACTCAGGATGGCTGCCACCGCAGACTGGAGGCTAACCGTCCAC